>NC_079157.1:47583492-47907421 GCF_947563725.1 Argiope bruennichi
AATTTTAATAATTAAATATTTTATGCAATTCCAACTTTAATAGATTCTTCAACAAAATATTTTAAAACTTCAAATTTTGATAGTCATATAATTCACTCATAATATTATAAAGGCCTTCAGTCATAACGTGATATGTATCTCTCTCATTTTCTGTTACCCCTCGTAGAATTTATGCTTTAAATTAAAGTGGAAAGGATTAATCTGCAATTAATATAATAATATTTTTTACTGAAACAAAGCATTTATTTTAATAATATGATTACTGATAATAGAGTCACTGAGCGTTTAAACTTTATGGGCACTAAAGAATATCTTTCTTAATTTATATAATATCTCAAGAATTTGTCAACAAAATTTTCTCAGATTCATCATGAACGGATCGATTCATTAACAACGTTTCATTTTAAATGCATCAAACACTAAGAAAATAAAATGAATCGTTTAAAATAATCGGTCGGAAACAGGTTTAAAAAAACTACTTAAAAAACGATGTACTTAAAACTATAAGCATATATCAAAAAATATATAACTAACATAAATACAATTTAATTACAAAAGCATGCAATTAGCCTAAAAATAATTTAAATCATTGAAAACAGGTTAAAAAAAACTACTTAAAAAACGATGTACTTAAAACTATAAGCATACACAAAAAATATATAACTAACATAAATACAATTTACTTACAAAAGCATACAACTAACCTAAAAGTAATTTAAATCGTCCGTTGATAATGGTTAATGGTTGCCATGCCAACAATCAGAACACAGTGCGCATGCGTGAATTTTCTCCGCCTTTTACGGTAACGCAAATGCGTGAATTTTTCTACGCCAGTTGGGGTAACGCTATGCAGATTATACATTTTTAATTTCCTTTATTCTGTGTTATTTTAATTGAAAAGTACTTCAGAATAAATCTGAAACATGGATTAATTAACAATGTTTAATTTTAAATGCATAAAACATTAAGAAAATAAACAGAATCGTTTGAAATAATCCGCCGAAAAATCTTAACCCTAGCCTCATTACTGTTGGAAGAAAAAAAGAACTAAAGCCTAAATCATTTGGCGTTGGGGAAAATGGAAGATTATTTTGGCGAAAAAGTTGGCGGTGGGGAAAATGGAAGATTTTTTTGGCGGGAAAGTTAGTTTTTAATTAATAATTAAAATTCTAATTAAAATTTCAAAAAAAGGGACCCCAGGTGCACATTCCCGACCTCTAAGGTATACATGTACCAAATTTGGTAGCTGTATGTCAAATGACCTGGCCTGTAGAGCGCCAACACACACACACACACACACACACACACACACACACACACACATTGAGCTTTATTATAAGTATAGATTATTAACAGTATACAATTACGCAGCCAGATTTCAGATGACACGGGCTGTTATGTTAGTCATCTGTCGGTGATTATATTATATGGGCTTGAATTATACTAAAGGATTTTAAGAAATGTAATTCAAACTCTTATCTTCACTGATTTTAACAAACAGAGCATTTACAATTACGTGATAACTTATGCTATAATCTATACACTTGGCATGAATTACAGATTTTAAAAATATGCTAGTTTTGCTGCAGTCTGCTATAAATCTTGTGGCCAGGCATTGGCCTAGTGTATTCAGGTGGGGCACAGTATGATAGGAAACTGAACTGTAGAAAGTAGATACTGAATTCTGTTCTTTGGCTAGGATCATAATCAGTATCATTGAAAAACTTGCAAAGCAATGATCGTTGTAGTCTGGCTGGCTCCTGGAAGTTTTCCCTTATGTGAAACACAAATGTGGATCAGTTTACCTTAAAAAACTTTCAAGAGGATATCACATATAATATTTATCAATAATGGATATCACATTTATCATGAGTCTTTAACTGAAGAAATAAGTTTGTGCTAGATTAAACTGGATAAGAAACATCTAAAATTGTTTTGAAATAATAATATCAAAATCGGTTTTAATCTTCAGTAGTATAACTTAACCTTCCGCCGGGCGCGCCGTTGTAAAAAGCACAACAGTTAGTTTACTGTTGTACTTTAGTACTTTTTCTTTAAAACATAATTCTGGCAATAGAGGGCATTAATCACCATGTGTATTCGTTTATTGAATCTTCCTTCACATTTCCTGAAAGTTATTTGCATTTCTGATTGCGCAATCAGCTGCACCTGTCATTTTTAGCTGTAAACATCTGCGGTGTTGTACTTTATGCAACGCGCGCCTGCTTGTGGAATTCTTTTTCGACAGAATTTTTCTAAGTGAAATTGTTAGTATTTTGAATGGGATTAAATAGTATTTTGAATGGAATGGAATAAAATAGTATTTTGAATGGAGGTAAAATAATGTCTAAACGAAAACAATATTTTAAAGATCACAAAGAAATGGTGGATTACTTAATGAGAATTTTGAATGAAGATTCTGATAGTGAAGATATTGAAGATGATCTGCAATTTCCTGAATATGACGCAGATTTCAGTGACGAACATTTAGAACAGGAAAATCAAAGCAGTGACTCTGAAATAACTGCATCAGATGACGAAATTACTGAAAATAATAGTGATGAAAATTGTTATACGGGAAAGGATAAAATCACAAAATGGAAAAAAGAAGAAATCGTAAAAACCTCCAAAACCAAGAACAAAAATATTATAAAAAAACTGCCAGGACCAACTGCATATGCAAAAGGAACTGCTTCCTAAATTGACGATTTTCTGAAATTGATTGATCTGAGTATGATTGATGAAGTAATTTATTGCACAAATAAATATATACAAGGAGTAGAAGCTAAATATTATCAGAAAAAATATAATTCCTCCTAAATATTCCTCCTCTACAATGAGGTGTAACAAATGCGTAAGGTTCATATGTAAACAGCATTCAAAAAAGCAAATCCTATGCCTGCCATGTGAAGCAAATAATGCAGGTGAAATGTCCGACTGATTCTGCAAGTCCAAAAGTACTTTATAATTCTTTAATTATTCATTAATATTTTTTGTAATTGTAGCAGTATTTACTTTTTCATACGTTTAAACTTCTGTTTTAATATACTATAACAAAATAAATGTAAATGTATGGTACAATATATTCTTAAATTGTTATCAGAGATAAATTATATGTTACTTGTTTGCAAAATTAAAATAAAGCAGCTAAAATTAAATGTTTTTCACCTGTTGCACAATTTACAACGCTCTCCCGGTCGTGAAAGGAAAATTCGCGCGCCCGGTGAAAGGTTAAGTAATATTATATTATTTTAAAATCCAATTTCTATGAAAATGGCATTTCATATTTCTTTAATTTACAGAAATACAGAAAAGTAATACAAAAATTCTTTTTATTGATTTTTGAGATACAATTGAATTGCAAACGAACATAAACCACCTGCACAGAATATTTCTTTTATTCTCTCAACCGCTGATAAAACAAACGATATTTTCAGTTCGAATATATACTTCCGCAATTACCTCTACCCCCCTCACTAGCTCTCTCCTTTTTTCCTCCACTTTTTCCAAATAAAAACAAAAGGAGACGAGAGTGGGTGAAAAGATTCTCAAATAAAAGTGATGAAATGCAGGTGGGTGTTTCTAAAGCAGCAAACGCAGAAGAGCATTCGTGCAGCTAGATATATAGAGCTTTTATTCGGCATAATGGATTGGAAACTGAACGAACTGAAGCACTCGCTTGCTTTATACTAATGGAGAGGCAACTGGAATCCGCGCTTTTATTCACAGTTCGCGAGTCGAAAAGGTCGATCTTTTGACATTTGGGGAGCGGAAATGAATAGAATTTCGAGCTGTGATGAATTAGGCATACAAATGCCACGTCCCTGATGGCATTGGCATTTGCATTCTTTATCTCATTTTGATTGCCGAAGTTCAAAGTAGAAGAATAAAAAAAAAAAAAAAAGAAGAAGAAGAAGAAGAAGCAAAATTTATGTAAGAGAGGCGGCATCTGTATCGTTTAAAGAACAAAAATTTCGTTTTAGTGCTATTTTTTTTTTCAGTGAAAGTGAAATTCTGATTTTGAAATTGATATATTACAAATTAAAGGCAGATAAATACATACTGTATTATTATGGATTGTCTTTGAATTTAATTTAATATAAAAGTACAAAAAAAAAACCAAGCTTAGCTCGGTTTGTGTGTGTGTGTGTGTGTGTAAAATTGTGGATTTTTTTTGGAGAAAATGTTTAGATATGAATCACATATGAATATTTTTCAATCTTACCTACATATGAATTGGTCATTTAAATAAAAAAAATAAGGAATGCACTTAGTTTAATATGTTATTCGAAACAATCTGCTCTATATCACAGTATTCATTTTACAGTTAATCTGTTTTTTTAAAGAAAAATATCTTCTAGTAATTTTGTTTATATATCAATTAAATATATTTAATAATAAACAATTTCAAATTCGCACCAATGGCACCCGAGTTTAAAATGTTTTATTCCTTCTTTTTTTCATAGATTCAGAATTGTATCTTGGTATTCAATTTTGTCTTGGAAATGATGTTTGAGTATCGAAAAATCAATGAAACTTGGATTACATGAAATTTAATTTGTAGCTTACCGAAAAGAGCAATGCATTTTTTTTGTGGTTTTATATGAATCGGATTCTTAAGTTCAATTAAATTAACCAGGCAGATTGTCACGAAAAGATTATTGATATTATCAGAAATTTAATAAAATTATCGTTGTTGAATCTCTTTTATTTTTGACCACTGAGTTGTTTCAGTAGAGATGAGATAAGTTTCGGTAAATTATGAAATGATTCGGTAAAATAATCGTGCGAAGATTCTTCTTGCTCATTTTGATTTTCCGACAGTCTGAAAAGAATAATATTAAAGTTAATTAAGTTACCATAGCAACAACATTACAGAGACCATAAGAAAGGTTACCATAGCAACAGCGATTCCACAACTGCTTTGAAAATACTATGGTAATACATACGACACTCTCCGCCACCTAAAAAGACTTCGACTGTAAAACTAACAGGTGGATTTCCTATTAGGCAGCAGTCTAGGACCGTTAGATTAAGAAAGGCTGAGGCAAGTAGATTAAAAAATATTAGTTTAGTTACCAAGGAAATAATGTAATAAAAATTGAATTATATAAATTGTAAAATATTAGGGTCACAATGTCTTTTCACAGTGAAGTAATAAAGCCATTATTAAATAAAGTGCAATTAACTATTTATTTATAATATATTGAATTATTGTCTGCTCATTTCATTGGTTATATTGTTTTTACCTAGACAAGTCCTATAAAAGAATAATTTGTATTTTGTATTCGTTTATTTCTTTATAATTTACAATAGTTATTAAAAACTTTTGCTTAAAAGTAAGGAAAAACATTTTAGAGTTATAATGCTCAAATTCACGCAAATCTACAGATTAACATACTGCCCATCTGTTGATGGATTTTTATGCAGATTTATATTTTAGATGCTAAAATTGTGAACCAAATATTATTGATGCAGCTTTTTTTACTTCTTGCATATGTAGTATAAAGTAAGTATGGCAATCATAAAAAAATTCGTACTTGAGATTCTAAAGAATCTCCACGTTTTAAACGTTTCGAGTTCAATAAGTTTTATAGTTTGAAAAGCACAATTTTGGAAAATATTCGTCTGTCTGTGACAAAGATAACTGAAAAGCGTTTTGCGCTACGTTGGTGAAATTTGGTATACGGATTTTATACCAAATTTGTAGATGTTTATCAAAGTTTGAACAAAATCCGTTCAATGGAAGTCTGTCTGTACAGATGTTCGAATATAAGTTAACACAATTCCTACAAACCAAAGAGAGCTAGAGAGATAAAATTCGATGTACAGGATTAACATCTGCAGTCAGTCCACCTTTTAAAGTCTGAACCAAATCCAAAAAGGGGTTGACCATCTGTCTATCTGTACTTTTAGAAACAAATAAATGCGATACCTTAGAAATGTAATGTTTAAATATATCAAATTTGGTATGGGATTTTGTGACTAAAAGTGCAGTTTTGTGTCACATTTTTGCTTCAACAAGTTAGGAAAAGTGCGTCTAAAACATAAATTCGATTTTCAGATTACATTAACCGTATATCAGGGATTAATTGCCAAAAAACGTGCCAAGAATAGCACGATAGATTCAGTAAAATTGCTTAATTCATGCCAAATATAATATTTCATTGGCATTGTTCTCAAACACAGTATAAGGCGTTATCTGGGAAAACACTTTTATTAGAGAATATGCAAGAAATGTTTGGGAAGACAACTCCGGCTGGGTTAGTTTTGTAGCTACTGTATTATCTTGAACACGAGAAGACTTAAAAATAAATTCTTTCTTAATGTATTTTATTCAAAATTTAGTAGAAATATATTAATTCGGTGCAAAGATCACATACAAAATTCATATGTTTGAATTTTGAGCTTTGAATTCGAAACCTTTTTAATCATCGTGTTCACAGATAAAAATACAGACACAATTACAGAAATGCGTTTATCGGTCTCAGGGAAATTCTTCAAAATGGCTCAAATTTTCCGACAACAATTCTACTTTCACTTTATATATTTCATATACAAGAATGTAAAACAGGCTGAGTATCCACACAGAACCTAAACATTGAATACGATCTGAAATTAAAATAACTCGCTGTAGAAAGTCTTTGATATCCAACGGTGAGCAGTAGAAAAATCAAACATGGATATTATGTCCCTTTATCAGTAGATTTACAGGACATGTATTATTTATTTCTGACCCTTCATTTAAAAAATGAGTACATCTGACTTTCATTTTGAAATTCAAATTATTTTGAATACATTTAAACTTATATCTGTCTTCAAATGCTGGCATGTCCTGCTATTCTCTGAATAAATCACATTTAAAGTTAAAAATGAGCAAGATATTTCAAAGAGTAGCATTGTCAGACAACGTTTGCGTCCAAGAATATAGGGCAACAGCCTATGGGAAAACGCTGTATTTTGGGATGATATATTTAAACGTATTCACTCAACAGTTTACATTAGTGCTGCCAAGATTTACGGCAGCTGGAAAGACATCCAATGCAGCTGGTGTTTCGGAAGAGTTGCTTTGATATTTGAATGGGCGGATCTCGGAAGAAGAGTGATTTAAAAGCATAAAGCACAACAAATGAATACGGATTCTAGATGAAAATAAAAATCAGAATGGAATAGCGCTTTTCCCCTTTGAAGAACCATTTGAGTTTAGTGATTGTACATAAAAGTATCTTGCAATGAAAGATGATTTTTGAAAACACGTTTATTTAACAGATGAAGCAACTGATCTGTTATTTGTCAGACATTTTTTAATAATCATTCACAATATGGAGATTTTTAGGTAGATTCTTTAAAGAAAGACTAACTCTTGTAATGGTTTTCATGACAAGACTCCGGGAAAATTTCTTCAGTTCTTCACCGATCATTATGAACAAGTAACTAGAGTAATTTTGTTTGGATTTTAAGTGGCTTGGAATATGTTGTTAGAAATGTAAAAATTTCAGCCGTGTTCGTAAATGGACCCTCTAGCTCAAAGGGGGTAGTGGAAATGATGTGTATGCGTGTGTGTGTGTGTGGGGGGGGGGTTAAAATTTTCATTTCGCTATAACTTTCTTAATATTGAAGATAGAAAAAATAATTCCTGTTAGTCAAACTAGCGCCTCATTAAGAAAAATAATTCTGCATTTGAAGTTTTTCAATAACTACAATATCTTAGAAGTTAGGAGCTAAAAAGCGATTTGCACGCCCTAATAATGACTGTTTCTAACATCATTTATTTATTTTGTCAGATAGTAACTTAGATGTAAAGGAATCTATTTTTATCTTTCAGCTTGCCGAGTTTATTTTTCTGTCTCGTTTTGCCATTTAGAGAAGCGAATTGAGAATGAATTTTGAATTTCTTCCACAATACAGTGGAACCTCTCGTTAATTCGATCCCAAATCTTACTAGTAATGCAAAACACTCTTCAAATTAAACGAAATAATTTTTTCCCATAGCAATCAGTGTAAAATAGAACAATGTGTTCCATTACGAAAAAATACTCAAACATTTATTATAATGTAATTTGTTGTTATAATGTATGCACTTCTTTACAAGAAAATTATCCAAGAACATTTATTTTTGCCTGCATTTCAAAATCTGGCAAAAATGAGACATAGTAGTATTATTAAATGAATTTGTAGCGAGCATAGCTAGTGGCTTATTCGAGTGATATTTCTTAATATACGATGAAATAATTTCTTATTCTTTCAGCATCTCCCTCATTTAATTGGAAGATTATTGCTCTTTTGTGTTTATTATTTCTTCCTCCTCTGACCAAACCTCTTCCGCAACTTTTTGCTGTGATACAGAATGCAATTCCATAAGTTCCTCGGTAGGTCTGGGATATGTTTTTCCATCAGCTCATTGATGCTTTGCTATCTAATTGTAATCCTAAAATCATGGTCAAAGACAAAATTTTGTCGATTATGGGTGCTCAGGCACTTCCTCAAACTTATCGAAGGAGCGTTTTACAATACTGTCCAGCCAAAACTTCTTCCTTGGAGATATAAAGTTCTCTTCAAACAAGTGCTCAATACAATATTGGCACATACAGCACATGGCGTCATGATGTCTCTTCGCCACTCTTTCTGCAAGACATTGCTCATTAAATGAGTCGTTTTTTAACACTTTGTTTTGCTCGTTATCACTTTTTATGCGAGGTACTCGTTAAGCGAAGTTTTGACTGTATATTGCATATTGTATCTTGCTTCGTCATATAGAAATAGATAATGGAATATGCAATTCGGATCTCTTGCCTTCAACCGATTTTATTCAAACTTGGAGACATATTTCAAATTTTTATGTAAATATCATATAGTACATTTCATTCATCTAGCATGGTGCGTTTTATGTTATCGTGCACACAAGCAATTATTATAATTGGTAATAGCTGGTCATGTAGTGCAGGCGGTCGATCACTGCGTTGTCCAGGATGGGAAGTTATGCATTATATTAAGTTTTGTCGACCCACTTTAGACACTGTAGATATAGGAAAGGTGAATCCCCCAACGATTTTTAAAATGGAATGTCTCATAGTCTAGCTAAAACTACCATTCCGCGTTCGAAGTCTGTTAATTCGCGGCGTGAAGCCATAATCAAATCAGAAATTCTAATGAATCTCTCGAATACAAATGAAAGCTTTGCCAATGCATAACCCATTGATACATTTTGTACGCGATACTACTGCTATCTGTGTATTTGTGTATTGATATTCATTACTTTTCTCACCTCAGTGTACTTCGTATTTAAGAAAGTGAAAAAGATGTGCACGGTCATATATTTAAAATTATTGATTTTTGAAATTTCTTTAAAAAGTGTAGTGTGGTGTAAATATCATTTCAAAAATCAAGACAGAAAGTTTATTGAATAAGTAAGAAAACAACAAAACTTTTCTATAAGTTGGGAAATAATTTTAAAGCAAAATAGCGATAATTCGTAGATATAATTTAAAACAGATTTGTATATGGACATCGATGAAAGTTGTTCACGTTTCACGGCTGATCACTTTTATTAATCAATTTTGTAATGGTCCATAATTAGGAGGCATAAATCATTTCTGCGTCAAAGCCTTTCTGCCAATATTTGAAAAGAAAAGAAGTCAATAATTAGTTTGCCAGTTTTCGTATTTTTTCTGAATATATAGAAGAATTTTCTTCGTGAAACCTGTCATTTCATTTGCATTTTTTTATATTAAAGGAAAAGGTAAAACATTGCCGAACTCATTTTTCAGGGCAAAACATAAATTAATTTATAATTTAAGTCAATATATAATGCTGTAAATTAAAACAAATCATGGGTGCATCTGAGAGAACATTCCCTTAAATGTAAAATTTGAAAATTTCATTTCAATTTACTAAGTTTGAATTATGTAATACAGACAATCTTAAAGTTTCCAAAGATATATCTTATTGATTCCGAAAGTTCTGTTTGGTGTGTGTGTGTGTGTGAGCGTAAGTTGCCATTACTAACCTTTTATGCTGTCATGACTTATTTTATATGCAACTGTTACCCATCTTATAGGTTTCCATTGGCTATTTGAATGTTATCATTACCCATTTTCTTTGCTGCCTTTATCATGTGTCCTCTTAAGTCTAACTATATATTTTCATACACTGCATCATGGCATCCCCTTACTTCACTCCCTTTCAAGATGCGCTTAAAATATTCCCTATATGCTTTCATTGCAAATTTATAGGTTATCATTAGCCATTTCATATATTGCCATTACCCATCTTATTTTTCTGCCATTATCATGTCTCTTTTTGAGTCTAACTATATATTAACATGCATTGCACCATGGCATCCCCTTACTTCATTCCCTTACAAGAAGCGTTAAAAATATTCCATATATGTTTCCATTGTATATTTATAGGGTATTATAACCCATTTCATATATTGCCATTACCCATCTTATTTCTCTGCCATTATAACGCTTATTAAATGGGCTATAATACCCTATAAATATGCAATGGAAACATATATGGAATATTTTAAACGCATCTTGTAAGGGAATGAAGTAAGGGGATGCCATGATACAGCGTATAAAAACATATGGTAAAACTCAAGAGGTCACATGATAATGGCAGCGAAATAAGATGGGTAATGGCAATATATGAAATGGCTAATGATAACCTATACATATGCAATGGAAATATATATGAAATATTTTAAACGCATCTTGTAAGGGAATGAAGTAAGGGGATGCCATGGTGCAATGCATGTTAACATATAGTTAGACTCAAGAGGACACATGATAATGACAGCGAAATAAGATGGGTAATGGCAGTATATGAAAAGGATAATGATTAACTATAAATCCATCCCATCTTATTTTGATCCCATTATAACGCTTCCTCTTGAACTGCATATTGTCATACAATGCACTATGGCTTCAAGCCTTCGTTCCCTCCCAAAATGTATTAAAAATATTCCAAAATTGAACTTGTCAAATCATTTGATATGTAACATGACCGTGAATTGTATCCATCACCTAATATCTTCAGATAAAAAGATGAACACAAATTTATTTCTTTTTGATATAATGACAGGGCTAATCACCAGTATTGTTGTATGAAAACATTTATTCATAAAATTTGAATTGTTACTACTTGCAGAACATCTACAAGGCAGTTTTTCAAAATACACAACACATTCTTCATTAATTCGATCTATCTTGATACTTTCCAAGTATCGGAAAAGTCAGATCTAAAGTCTAATAAAAAGAAACCTACTAATCGGAAAATACGTTTCACTGCCAAGAAGTTACGTGTTTCTAATGAAGACAAAGTGCTAGTTTCAGTATCTCCAAGTGACATCTCAGAGAATGATGATTGGCTATAACTGAGATTCGTATAATAGGATTTCTTGTTAATAGGTTGGGTAAAATAGTTTTGATTTGTACACCTTATTAATAAGTAAGTAAGTCCTTATTGACTTACATAAAACAGGATTGTCCCGTAGAATAGACGAATGCTGTCATAAAACAACCAAATCAAAACGATACTTTCTACCCCTAGCAACGGAAAAATAGGAAAGAAGGCCAAAAAGATAGCACACAAGTAGTAAATTCAGTATGTTAGTAGACTATTAATGATATGTACCATTTTTCGAAAGAATAAAACACATTCTATATTAATTCAATCTCTCTTGGGACATTTTAACTATTGAAACCTTAGAGGGAAAAAAAAGACCAGCAAAATAAGAATAAAAATCAACAAACTGGAAAATCTATTTCGCTGTCAGTAAGTTACTGTTACTAAAGAAGATAAAATGTAAGGTTCAGTGACCCAATCCGACATTTCAGTGACAGATGGTTACCAATAACAGTGGGTCATAAAATAAAGATTTCTTTCTACCTGGAATCAATAAAGGTTGTACTAAAACGACCAAATCAAAATAAAACTTCCTGTTTGTGTCTAGAGAAGGATTAGAGAAAAGATTAAAATGTGTGAGTACATGCATGAGACAATTTTTTTTCTGTAAGTATAAAGTAAAGTTTTAATGTTTCCGTTTTAGTTGAATGGAGTCACATCACACACATGTGATAAGTTACAAAATGCCCTTTTTAATCCTGAAATCTATTACTATAAAAAAATGTAATAAGAAAATACACAAGAAGATGCTTGATGTGATTCACAATCAAATAATATTATTTACATATTTAGTTAACAATATATGAGAATTGTATATACATTTTTTACGCGACTGACACAATTATTTTTTTCCTGCGATGGAGGTATTGGATAAACTGGTTTCATTCAAGTTTTACATTTATCATTTTTTTTTTCATATTCTCCAGCTCGAAATATACGGGGTGATTCAAAAGTCCCTTAAAATTTGAAAATTCAATAATTCACGGAATAATGTAGGTAGAGAGGTAAAAATTGACACACATGCTTGAAATGGCATGAAGTTTTACTGAAACAAGAAAAAAAAAGAAAGAAAGAAAGAGTGCAAAAATAACGAAAGATTTATTGTTTGGCTAACGTGCTGTGGACCGACGAAGCCATTTCACACTTCAAGGGCCTGACAACAACCAAAACTGCAAAATTTGGGCTATCTCTCAAGCTCTTTCCGTTTTGTAGTTATTGTTTTAATTTATATTCGAACAGCCGGTCAGACAGACTTCTTCTAAATTGATTTCATTGAAAATTAGATGGAAATTTATAAATTTAATCTTAAGTCCATACACTAAATTTCAACAGTCTAGCTCAAAACGCTGATTCACACCGACAAATTAAATGTTATGGAATCATGTTTTGATTCAATTCCAATTACAGGACGGATTTATACGAGAGAAGTTAGACCGTGGTCAGCTATGGACCCTTAGGATATCAACTTCAATTTCGCCATTTCTGCTTTCTCAATCACGGTTATTCAAATTACTTCAGATGTTCGATTAATTTCTTTATGATTACTAATTCAAGTTGAAAGTTAAGAAATCATAATAAAGCCGGAAAAATCGATGAATTCAGAAATTTTATCAGAAGTTCTAGACATAACTTCATAATTATCTTACATAGTAAATAAATGAATTTAAAAAAAAGAGTAATACGCAATTATTTTCAAATAATACTAATATCATTAAGAGAATCTTTTATAACAGGATAATCCGATTACTAATTGGGTGAATCATAAGCCGTAAGTAGCTTCTTGAGTGTTTAACTACATATTTTTAGTTTGTTTATTTTCAAAATTATTTACAAAACTAATTATTTCTTTTTAATTATTCATTATATATATCGCCAGTTAAGTTAATTAAATTGCGAATGTTTAAATGAATAATGGCAACACAGGTTTAAAATTTGATGTTTATATCATATCCTATCAACCATGAACGATGGTAAATACAAACACCCAAACTACTACAAGCCTCTAATACTAATAAAGAAGGTGTGTATGATGTGTGTTATGTGTGTTAGTACTCCACAAGAGAGACGGTTTGACTTGGAGCTTATAAATTTTACACAGATATTTCTGGAGGGTTCAAAAACTTATTTACAAGAGATTTTTTTCAAAATTTTTATTCATTAAAAATTAAACGAGAAAAGTTCTAGAAAATATTATTGCAAAAACAATTGACACTTTATATCATTTTAAAATTAAAAAAAAAAAATGTTAGTTTTAATGTTAACTATTAATTTGTCGTAGATTTTTTTTCTGCATTTTGATAATTTTTATTAAAAATATATTTGTTGCATGGTTTTTGACAACAGCTTTCATTGTTGTAATGAAATTCAAACATTGTTTCAAGCAAAGTCTGTTTTCATTATTTTATAAAAGGCTTAATTCTGCGAACTGTTTCTCATTGTGGACAGCTAAAGAAGGAAGATACTCCTATTTGTACAGTTTACATTAGGAGTCAGAAAATGGTATCTCATTGTCGTAAAAGACAACTTGTAATTTGGTACAAATTACACAGACATTTAAATCCCTGATTGCACTGTCATATCACGGAACTCGATTTCATTGGACAATTTCTTTGTTGAGAGAATCGTGAACATTATGTTACAATAAAAGAGCTCATTGACATTCAACAGAACCAGTTGGTTTCAAAAAGCAGATGGTCGAAAAAAAAAGGATGGGTGAAAAGGTTGTGTACTTTAACATGCCAATTTTTGTTTCGAAACTACATTATTTTCTTACTTGCAAGCGAAAGCATTCAACAAACATTCTAAATTACTGGAAAAAAGTAAATAAGTAAAATAATAACATTTTTTATTTTATATGTTAAATAAAACACAGTCCTATGCCATCCCACAGTCAAGTGAGATGTAACATAATCAATCGAAAGAATAACTAATGTTCAAATGCATTATAAATAAGTAAGTGATTAAATTTTAAAAAAATTAATGATTAAATAAATTTATGAATTTAATGAGAATTTATTGATTTATTTTAAACACCCAATGTAATTTTAATGTATTATGAAAAACAGAATTGTATTTTTTTCAAATTTATTTATTTGAAAATTACGTTAATAACATTTCTTAATCAATCTGCCTAAGAAAACCCTCATTCCAGCCTCTCTAACCAATTGTTTTATGGGATCAGAGAACTTTTACAAGCATGGATAAACGAAACAAATCTTGCAGCAAAATTTATTTCATTTTATTTTTGTATAAGATCGTGTCAAACATATCCGAAAAGTTTCAAAACATCCTCAAGCAAAATAAAACAGCATCTAAAAGGACAAAGATTTATTGAAATTCTTCACAACCAAGCAAAATGTTACTTTCTCCAACTGTTCACCGTAAGCGGTTTTGGACTGTGTCCAATTCGTCTTCAAAGAGGAGATATAAATAAAAACATAAGGCAAGATATCAATCTGGAAGGGCTTTGAGATGGACCTCACAATAATAATAATGATAAAACTTTCTAAAGGCTAGTTAATCTGAAAAATGTGAAAGAGCTTTTTATAAAGCTCATCAACTCTTCAACGAGCAGATGTTAACTTTTAGCTCTTCAACGATAAGAGATGAATTATTGCGCAGATAGGTGAAAAGCATTGGCGTGAAAAGTGCTATCGCCAAATGCTCATTTTGTCGAAAGATCCAGAGTGCTTCTTTAAATAGTCTTGTCATCGTGAATTTTTAAAATGAAAAATCGGAGTTATTCTATCCTTGGCATTATCTTGTACATAAGAATATCATTCATAGTTAAAATGTGCGATGAAATTCAAATGCCACTTTGTCATGCAAATAAACATCATTTTACAGCTTTATTTAGCATTTTAAAACTTTTTAGTAATAAATTTAAGAGCTACTGGTCGGAAAAAAACACTGCGTTAGCTGTCTCTCCAAAGCTGTTTCGCATATTTTTTAATAAAAGTGTTATCTTAGAAAATGCTTTGGAATTAGCACGCAACAGTTATGAAATATTAACCTTTGGCGTTAATTTAGCATTTTTAATGAGTCAATCTTGGCGAGTTTTTTGGCGATTAATTCTTGGGATGCTTTAATAGTATCAAAAAATCGAATTTGTGTTTTAGGCGCGTTTTTTCCAAAACAAAAACAAAAATTTAACATAGAGCTACAATTGTAATCACAAAATCGCATAACAAATTTGATATATTTAAGTTATTGCATCTTTGAGTTACTGCGTTTACATGTTTCTGAAAACATAGAACAACAGTTGGTGAAATTCTCATCGGATTTGGCTCAAAAATCTGAAAGAATATAGATGTTAAATATGTGTATTAAATCTTATTTATCTAGCTCTCTTAATTTTGTAGTTATTCTGTTAACTTATATTCAAACAGCCGGACGACAGACGAACTGCTGAACAGATTTTACTCAAACTTTGACAGAAATCTGGAAATTCGATGTAAATACTTTATACCAAATTTCAACCATTTAGCTCAAAGTGATTTTGAGTTTTCTTTCTCACAGACAGGCAGACATTTTCCAAAAATGTGTTTTTAGAATTCAGCGAGGTTTAAAACGAGTAGATTCATCAAAATCTCGAGTTTGAATTTTTTGACGATTAGTATATTTTTTCTATTCTACGTATACGAGAGAGTAAAAAAAAACAACTACATTAAAATGTAAGTTACTAACCCTAAAAAGGATTTTTCAATAGCTATAAATATCCAAATGTAGTTACCATCCATCAATGTGATAAATGCAATTTTTATTCCGATTGTAAGATGTTTGGCGAGATTTTAATGATCTTGGCTGTCGATGGCGAAAACCGGTATTAATTATTTATTCACTAATACCTGTTCGATTATTGAGTTACTTTTTGTTTCCTAAAAATTAAAAAGTAATCCGTTTTTAATTATATTCACTATAACATGCATATAAATAAATATTGAAAAAAAATGTATAATACACTCTGATAACATTAAGCATTGTAAATTTTGAGATACAGAAATTCTGACATATGTTGTAAAACGCTGGGTGCTCTTAAATTTGAAGTCTTGCTCAGCCTGCCACATTCACTAGACAATGCCCCTTCCCATGATCACTTGTTCAATTAAGTATTACATGGCCTGACTGATAAGAAGTTTTTTTATTATGAAGATGCCCCCCCCCCTCCAAATAGATCGATTCTTGGATAGCTTCAAAAAACGTGCCATTTCTCCGACTTGGAATGCAAATACTAACAGAAAGACAGGGGGAAATAATACTTAGCAATGGACAGTACTTTCAGCGACATGTTTCTTACTCTTTTTTAAATAAAGCGTTACTTTTCACGAAAAATCTGCGAGCCTTTATTCAGCATCCCGATAAATTAAATTATTTTACTGAATAAGGCGAAAATGAACTTTTAAATTAATGCATTCACGAAAAAAAAACGTATTATGTTTCTTTGATATAAGTGGCAACATACGTGTCAAATATTCGTAAATATGGAGCTGTTTTGTTTGTCGCCATAGTAACGGAGTCTTCTGGTTCTCAAACGATTCATAGTGAAACAAAAACTTGTCCTCATTTACAATTGCTTTATGCAAGCGGTTCGCGAACTATTTATTATTGTGTCCTGTGCCTATACATACCATTATGATTTGTCCTTCTTGTAATCAGTACTTTAAATGTTCTAAAACAAGGGTACTTAAATTCTAACTATGTTATTTATTTTAATAGAAGATATAGAAGAATTTTTTTATCAAGATTTACGACTATTCTATCTTTCTCCACTATTTCTCCCACTTTCCTTTTCGTTTATTGTTTTTCAGACTTCCAGAAGAAAGCCATAAAGTCTTATCGGAGACTTGTAACTGGATAAGTTAGAATAACGTTTTCACTGATTGGATGAAACAAGTACCAATCAGAACGTCTTTTCTTTTTCAAAACAAAATCTCTCCGTTTATTCGCAAAGAAAGGTTAAGAAAATTCAGAGAAAAATAGAGAATCTTCGTCTTTCAACTGCTTCAAATTAATTTCTTTTGTTCTCTTTATTTCTTGCTTTGCCGAAAGTTTTCGATTCAGCTTTTTCAGCAAATAAGAAAACGGCGTGGACAAAGTGACGTATCTAAGACTTAGAAATATTTTTCTTTGGCATAAAATATGCTATATGTATGGATTATAAATGCAGAAAAAATAAAAAAATAAATGGAGTCAATTCATTTGATATCATAGTCATGTGACATTTGTAAATCAGAATATTTTCTAATGTCTAACTCCATGTTGCCATGTGCAGTATGCATCAACATAAAATTCTTTTCTTGCATGAAGTGGCAACAGAGCTCATTAAATATGTGTACAAGACGTGTATCACGTGAGCACAAATCAATTCCATTGAAATTAGGGGATGTTTTTTTTTCTTTTTATTATGATAATGTTGTTAGGAGATCAAAGAATTTTTTTCACTACCTGAGACAAATGATCGAATTAGAATCACCATTCAATAATTTATTCAAATTCTAATGTTTACAGTAATTTCTCTAAAAAGTGTCCTATTTATCATCTTATTAAATGGATTTAAATCTGTTAAAGCATCTAATTATTATTTTAACTTACCGAGCTTACAGTGATGGTAAGAAGAATGGGATACTGGTAAAACCTTTATCAAACTATCCCCAACGTCTCCCTTAGCACAGCATCTTGGAACATACAAGGTATAATCTTTGCAACCGACCATATCTCTTTCTCTTCATACTTTAAGCTATTCTGCATCAAAGAATCGGATCACTGTCTTCATTATGCCACTATTTCACCCCATAAATGATCTCGAACGAATTTGGCAGATCAACGTGATGACAAAGAAAATGTCCAAAATCAAAATTGGCAAGATTATGAAGATTTGATTTCCCCAAACCCAAATTCAGAATAATTTTTGTATCGTTCCTCAACCAAGCCATTCTCCAGGCAATATTGACTTCATCGAAATTCTTGAACTCATATAACCCACCAAACACTCCCTTTTTTTCATTAGTGTATTGTTTATAGTTGCTATGTTGTTATTTCGTGTTCTGTATGTAAGCTTCACCCCCTTTATGTTTGCAATAAATCTTTCCACGTACATCCATTCGACTAACAGGAAATTCTAGAGATATTCTGTGGCGAAAAGAAAAGAAAGGTACCTTAATAAACAAAAACAAAAACTAATAAAAATAAACAGCTGTAATGGACAAGTAGATCTCTTCTGCCGGCCTAAAGGTAGCTCGTCTTCCCCGTGATCTGTGCGTTCCGGGCTCGAATCCTGGTTGTTCTTTACCCTTTGTTCTGTCTTGAGGTGTGTGAAAGAGTGTCCCCCCCCCGTAAAAAGGGATTGTGCAAGCGAGTGTGTGAGTGCCATCTTCATATGAGCTAGAAGTCAGATTTCTGCCCTCGGGTGCTCAGGGGTCTTTACCATCAGAAGCTACTGTACAAACTCGACTTAAATCGCTGACTTAGTCAGTGGGCTTGTCTATGATAAGTGCCATAAGTAACAACAACAACAGATCTCTGCTTATGCATTTTTAAATGATCTGGAATTCAATAGATAGCATAGACAAATTGTGTAAGTTTAGCAATGAAGTGTAAATAATCGTGCATAATAATATTGTTATTAACCCTATTAACATAAGATATTCTACTATATCTCCATGACAAATTTCAGCGCTCTAAATGCCGTACAATATCGTGAAGATATTACAGCAATACTGTAGAGCATGTTGCGTTATTAGGATTTGTGTTTCTAACCAAACGTATGGAAAACACCAGTCTTTCATTTTTTTAAACTTTGTTCCGTGTTGTTGTTTGTTATTTTATTTTAGTCATTTACGTTTTCTGTGGAATTTTAAATTTCAATAAGAAAAATAGCTGCTTGGAGTAAGGGCATTGGCATTTAATTCTAACACCTACACATAAAAAGGAACTAGATTCAATATGAAATAAATTTACACCCACTATAAATCTTTCGAAAACGAAATGCTACAGAAATCTTTGCCATTTTCAATGTATGTGGGTTGAATATTCTAAAATGTGCGGACTACACCACGGAAGCGGGAATTTCCCACTTCGTTTTCGGTCTAAGAAGAAGAGAATTAATTCAATCTTTTCCCAGGATTTTTCTTTTTTGCATAATGCCATGTCTGGAAGCAAGCAATACGTGCCTGGACTCCAAAATTGCCGACAAGTGCTTTTGCACGACTCTGACCTCCTAAAGAAATTTCATTAGCGAATAGTTTATTAGATTTATGTAGTATAAATTCCCCTGACTTTGCTACTAAAAGATGTAACAAATGCTATGAAGGAAATGTTATGGCGAAAAGAAAACATTTAAAAAGACGCTGAGTAACATTGCATACAATGTGACAGATATCTCATAGCTTTGTATTCTTGTACATTCATTAAAAACAGAATCTGAGTGTTATATTCTGGATTTACTTATACAGGAACTTATTCTTTACTTAAAATATCCAACATTTTATTACCCTTTTTTTTTTTTTTTTTACTTTCTCGTATACGTAGTATAGAGAAAAAATAATTGTAAAAAAAATAGTAGACCTCTCTGAGTTTCGAAAATATATTTTTGTAAAATGTCCGTCTGTCTGTGACAAGGATAAGTCAAACATGTTTTGAGCTAGATGGTTGAAATCTGGTAAAAAGTCTGTACACCAAATTTGAAGAGTTTTATCAAATTTTGAGTAAAATCTATTCAGAAGAAGTTCGTCTGCCCGACTATTCAAATATAAGTTATCACGATAAATACAGAATTAAGACAGCTAAATAAATAAGATTTAAAACAGATTTAACATCTATAGTCTAGACACCTTTCAAATTTCGAACCAAATACAATGAGGGGTTGACCATCTGTTGGTCTGTACTTTGAGAAACATGTAATCGTTGTAACTCAGAAAAGCAGTAACTTAAATATGAAATTTGGAAGGGGATTTTGTGACTACAAGTGTAGTTTTATGCCAAAATTTCGTTTCAATGATTGAGAAAGCGTATCTAAAGCGCAAATTCGGATGCTAATAACGGCCTACTATGGATAAAGCTTTAAATTACTCACTAAGTATAAAACGATAGATTCATTAAAAATGCTAAATTCACACCAAAAGTTAATATTTTGTAACTATTTCAGGCTATTGCCATGCAAGGCGTTCTCTGGCATGGCATATTTACTATAGAGTATGCGAGAACGGTTTGGGGAAACCACTTCCTCTGGTTTAAATATCAAAACCTAGTGGAACAAAGAAAGAGGAACAATGCTACATGATTCAAATAACTTTTATCGAGATGGTTTTACTGATAGAATATTGTTAGGATTTTAATGCAATAACTTAAATATTAACCTTATTGTTTAACCTCACAGCATTTTTATTCAACCAATAATGTCGAAGTTAGTAAAACAAGGGGGACACTTCTGCTGCTTAAGTAACAGACCCATAGTATTAAGTTGAACAAATTTTAATGCGCATTTTTCTATATCAAATAGTGCAAAGTCTAATATATAAAATTCTCGTGTCACAGTTTTCGTTGCCATACTCCTCCGAAACGGCTTGATCGATTTTGATGAAATTTTTTGTGCATATCCGGTATCTATGAGAATCGGCCAACATCTATTTTTCATCCCCCTAAATGTTAGGGGTAGTCAATTATTAATTAAAAACTAACTTTCCCGCCAAAAAAATCTTCCATTTTTCCCAACGCCAACTTTTCCGCCAAAAAAATCTTCCATTTTCCCCATCGCCAAATAAGTAAGGCATCAGTTGTTTTTTTCTCCCAACAGTAATTAGGCTAGGGTTAACATTTTTCGACGGATTATTTCAAACGATTCTGTTTATTTTCTTAATGTTTTATGCATTTAAAATTAAACATTGTTAATTAATCCATGTTTCACATTCATTCTGAAGTACTTTTGAATTAAAATAACACAGAATAAAGGAAATTAAAAATGTCTAATCTGCATAGCGTTACCCCAACTGGCGTAGAAAAATTTACGCATTTGCGTTGACGTAACTGGCGAAAAAAATCCACGCATGCGCATTGTTCTGATTGTTGGCATGACAACCAACGGACGATTTAAATTATTTTTAGGTTAGTTGCATGCTTTTGTAAGTAAAATGTATTTATGTTAGTTATATATTTTTTGTATATGCTTATAGTTTTAAGTACATCGTTTTTTAAGTAGATTTTTTTAAACCTGTTTTCGACCGATTATTTTAAACGATTCATTTTATTTTCTTAGTGTTTGATGCATTTAAAATTAAACATTGTTAATGAATCGATCTGTTCATGATGAATCTGAGAAATTTTTGTTGACAAATTCTTGAGATATTACATAAATTAAGAAAGATATTCTTTAGTGACCATAAAGTTTAAACGCTCAGTGACTCTATTATCAGTAATCATATTATTAAAAAAAATGCTTTGTTTCAGTAAAAAATATTATATTAATTGCAGATTAATCATTTACACTGTAATTTAAAGCATAATTTCTACGAAGGGTAACAGAAAATTAGAGAGATATATATCACGCTATAACTGAAGGCCTTTATAATATTATGAGTGAATTATATGACTATCAAAATTTGAAGTTTTAAAATATTTTGCTGAAGAATCTATTAAAGTTGGAATTGCGTAAAATGTTTAATGGTACGACCGGAGTTTTATCCCCTGCTTGGCGAAATTTTTAAAAATCGCAAACAACGGCCTTGCGAAATGTTCAAAAGCAAAGAAGCAGATGTTCAATTATAGTGCATAATAAAGATTGCCAGCTTTGGTGCGTTATCGCAACTTGGCGAAGAAGGGGGTTAAACTCCGGTTAAACCTATTTAATTATTAAAATTTAAACGAACATTAAGATTGGCGAACCGGCTGGTCGCCAAAGGCGGCTAGTATTATAATATATTTATCTTCTCAAAATATTATATAAATACGTTATAGTTGCTTCTTTAAATAAATAATTTATCGTATTCAGATTTATGATTGAAAATAAAAATAATGATAGTAATGTACATGGTTACGTGCCCGAGAAACAGGGAACTTTGTTTTCTTTTTCCTATAAAATTTCGAAAATGGACAATTATTTAACGATTTTGCCAGCGATTTTTAAACTAAATACTGGAACCTATAAACAGAAGATTTTTTGGGGTCCATTTTTTGATAATGACACACAGAAGGGTTATAACCATTTTTGATTAAAGCACTCAATTTTATACATAAAAACCCTTTTTTAGGTATAAAATATAGATTATTAATTATTTTTTTAAAAGTTTATTAATGCATTGGCAACATTTAATCAATATTTATTGCAAAAATTGCAAAACTAATCAGCAGTTCAAAACTTGGGTATTCACACTTAAAACGCTTTAACCCTTTCTAAGGCCGTGGGAAGTATGCTTCCCACCAAATTTATCAATTTTTGTATGAATTTATGTAGGTTGGCATAAGTTGTGACAAATTTTTTTAGAAAGACAGAAACTTAGATGCTTCAGTTCTTTATCTCACACAAAATGATGTGTCTTGATTTGATACTTAATTATTAATGAACCAAATTAATTTTTTAAGAAAATTAAATTTATCTAATAAGCTAAATGAATCCCTTTTCTTATTCTAATTTCAAGCCTAAAAATATTTTAACATAATATGACTAGAAAAAAATGGCCCTTTAAAGGGTTAAACAAGCCTTAAGTAAATAATAGTTTTTGGCGGGAAAATAATATGTGCAATCTGAATGACTAATTATGGAATATACATATTTATTTTTATATCTATAACAGGAATACATTAAAGTGAAGTTAAATTTCTTTTAACCTAATTGTAATTTCAAGATATTAATGAAACATTTATATCCCATATATGGACAAAGAGTTAAGTACAAATATCTTAAAGCAGAAATAAACAGATAACAATGCAGTAAATATTTATGTATTTATTAAAAGTACTTTCAAACTTCGAAAAACTTAAATTCTGTGCATTCATTACTTAAGCTGCAGATTTAATTACAAGCGAAGTGCAAACTTTTAAACAGAACTAAACAACTTTGATTTCACTTTGGGGGATCATTATTTTACAAAAGTGAAAATCTCATTAAATCAAAAGTCGCCTAAAGGAGCTTTAGCAAACAAATTAAGGAAGTTTTGAAGCATTGTGAAATGAGCCTAGAAAGTCTTTTATCTGCCACAAGCAGGATTAAATTGAAGTCCATAATTAAAACTCTGCTCATATAATCTGAATTAGCTTAAAACAGGCCAGTCTGATCCATAAATATTACCAAAATTATATAACATTAATATTCTTCAAATTACTTTTGGCAGGTGTCACCTTTGCCCGGATTTGTCGCAAATGGATTTAGTTTGCAGGGGGAAATTAAAGTTGAATTTCCTGCTCGAATAATTGTGTAGTCGGATTTAGTTAAAAGTAAAGAAAGTGCTAGGAATTTATATATTTTTTATTCGCTTGAGTTTTGTCTTTAAGAATAGGATAACACAGTGCTGCATTTAATTAATTAAATTTATTATTAATTATTAAATACATGAACATTCTGCTTTATTAAGATAAATGTTTACCGTATTTTGCGGAATGATTTAGTTTAGCGTATGACAACTTGATATATAATATCAGTAAAATTCTGATTACTGTTAGTTTATTAATTTATTATTATTAGTTTATTAGTTGTTAGTTTTCTCCAATGCAAACAAGTAAAAACATTAAAAATTTATTTTAAATTAAGGATAAAGAAGCTTCTAAGATATGAAATATGTAGAAGAATTTGATTTCACGTCAAAATTTGTTTCAAGCACGTACCTTAACATTAATGCAATTATTCTGATACTATTATGGAGCTGTTTATTAAATAGACATCATAAAAGTATATTCAAGGTAAGCCTGACTATAATATTGTTACAGAATTTTCCCGGGGGTTCGTTTGGATAGTGGGAGTAATATGGTGTGGAGAACACTCAATCAGCAGGCGGCAGTAGAAAATGAAACAACGACGTTTATTTACACGAAGACACACAAGACAGCACAAAGACAACAACTATATACAGCACAGAAGACGATTATCTTCAGCCGAGACGTGCAGCATACAATAGTATACACAGCAGCATACAAAACAGCATACATCAGTATACACAGCAGCTCTACTCCGTCGCTGCTCCGCTAGTCCCTGGAAGACGAGTTCTTCACCGTCGCTTCCGACTACTCTTCGACTCCACTGGTCCACGACTCAATTCACCGTCCCGGTTCACGACTGCCCGGCAGCTGCAGGTGCTTCCTTTTATAGGTCTGAGGAGGCGGGGCTAGTAGCGTATCAACCAATCAGGAACGTTCGAGGCGTATCTCCGTTCCTACTGGACGGATCGGGAAAATTTTCGATGTTTCGTGTATAATCTATTTTGGCGCCAAAGTCGCCAAATTAGTCGCCAAGTTTGTCGCCAAGCTCTGGGACCTCTTATGGAACCAACTATGCGGGGAGGCAGCATTACAGATTCGTAACAATATTTCTCTGTCCCACCGGGATATCCTAGATGCAGGAATGAAAAGTTCCGATATGGGAACTGATTATCGCTTCCTTAATGGGTACAGTAAGGATTGGGTGTCGAAATACCTCCATTCCGATGACGGACGCAACTCTTATGGTAGGAATTGTACGTGGTTTGTTATAACTATTAGATACTCAGGTGATACCCTAGTTCTGTCACGGTGACGATCATTTAATTTGATTTTGGATGCATTTGGATGAGGCAAGAGTAATTCCGATGTGAATTACTCTTCATGCATTTTTCATACATTTTTGCTTTCTAACTTTTATATATGTATACACCTCTCTCTTTGTTACAAAAAAAATTAATTTTAGAAATTGATGGGTTTTTTTAGCAATTAATGAAAAATTAATGTTAGCAGTTCATGCAATTAAAATAGTTCAGCTTTACTTCTACTAATGAATGAATTTGCATTTTATTATAACTAGCATAAATACAAAACTTTACAACTAGGGAGTGTAGCGAGCTGAGGTCACGTGCTCGTACCCTCTCAATTCTTGCAGATTGGTAAACGGAGCGATCAGAAAAGCAAGGCCCTAGTTATAACATAATATGCGCCTGAATCTGGGATTTAACTAGAATTTGTGAATTAAATAATGGAATAATAAAAATAAAAAACACAATATATGCCAAACTGAGAAAAAATTACAGAAGAGATATAAATCGATTTCAGGACAGTTTGGGTTCATACTGGTTGCTTCCAAATATGTAATATTATAAGCCTGCAAAATGATAATGATCGCTAAGGTAATCAACATTATTACATTCTCAGAGACACTCATTGTGGTTGTAGAGTCATTGGAGATATGTGAGAAAAGAGTAATTAGATTGTATTAGACACTTACATCGTTTACGAAGTTGAATGCCTTGGATGTAGTTTTGAAAATTTTAACATCCTTTGGTATTTAGTACGTAATTGAAAATTTTACAGAATAGCTGTAAATCAATTTCAGAACAATTTTGGAAATAGCACTTTTTCCAAATCTGTGATACTACAAGCCGATAAAATAAGAAAATGACCATTAGGGTAATTATGGAGCATTACTACATTCTCCAAGTTACTCATTATAGTACTACAATCATTGGGATTAACTAGGAAAAGAGTAATTAGATTGTATTGGAACCATTACATCATTTACCCAGTTGAATAGTCTGGTATTGAATACGTTTTAATGGAAAAACATCCAGCACTTTATGCATTTTTTATTTATAATTTTAGCTATTAAAAAATGGCAAAAATATGCCTGCATTTTTAATAAATACACATCAACTACTCACTGCAAAATCGCATTAAATAAAAAAAAAAGGCAAAGAAGTCGTAATCTCGATCTGTCGTAAAAAGATCGCTTTTTTTACGACAGAAATAAAACGAAGAAAGAATTTTTATTTTTCCGAGGCATTTTTTTATGGGATGAAATAAGGAATAATGGGTCTCTGGTTTCTAAACCCCCTTTTTAAAGCAATGAATTTCAGTAGTTAGACATAACATTTTTCTTTTAAACCAGCAATATTTTAGAAAATGCATGCATCAAAAATAAAGAATAGCTACTTTATAGATGTTTCTTGATCTTTTGTTTACAAGATGCCGTTTTACGGTCTTTTTTTTTTCTTTTTGATGATTTAATCAAATAAATGAGAATGTTTCCATTTTTTTGTATTTTAATATAATTTCATATTTTTTTTACCTTCCTTTGATTCTGATATAATTTGTAAAACGCAATCTTTGAACGATATAATGTTTTATTTCTAGACAACATATTAGCTATTCGGCTATCTTTTCACTATAAAATATCGTTGTGGATTAAATTATTGAAAGATTAACATTAAGTGCGAAGTACGATTTGGAGAAAAAGTATTAAATGATTTTTTTTTGTCATAAAACTAATTCTTTCATCTTTCTAATGTGGTACTGTAAATTTGGTAATGGAACTAACAACGTTATATATATATAAATAAAAGAAACTTATGCATCAATGTAAATTTCCAAGGTTTTTTCTATTTTTAATAACCAAATGAAATTTGGATTAATGTTGTCAAGTGACTACTGTTTTTGAAAATTTTATTACTCGCCAGTGAGCTGTTAAATAAGTAGCGTGAGTCAAAAGTGCTGACAAGAACTTTGGCGGATAAATCAGATCATGTTGTGTTGTAAGAAACTAGTCTTGCTTACATTACAATATGAGATTATTACAAATGCAAAGTGTGGCTGCTCCATGTGTGTCTTTTGAAATAAAGTTGCAAAAGAAAAGAGGGTAGTGTTCAAAACTGGTTTAATGGATTGTAAACTTAATTCACGATAATATAACATTATTTTCCGAATAAAAAAATATAGGTATTAAATGGTGCGACCGTAGTTTAACCCACTGCTTGGCGCACTTTTCAAAAATCGCCAACTCGTCAACCACGAACTAGCGCCGTGTTTTTCGCAGGAGTCCTGGACTTGAGAAAACAGGGTTGCCAGCTTTGGCGCATTATCACCAATTTGGCAAAGAAGGGGGTTAAACTACAATTCACCCGTATTAAAACCCCATGGATAAAATAACTTGTAATCTTACAAGAATAAAAAAAACATAAAAAAAAACATTACAATCTTAAAGTAGCATAAATAAAAACTTGTAACATTGCATGAATAAAAAAAAAAGACGTCTTAAAGCAACATGAATTAAAACAACTTGTAATTTTACATGAATACAAAACATTAAAGATCTTAAAGCATGTATTAAAAATTTGGAATGTTGCATAGATAAAAACTTGCAATGTTACATGAATAGAAAAAAAATGTCAGTCGGAAGCAGTATTAACAAGAATCAATTGTAGTAAATGTCCTTTTACAATATCCTACCATTTCATAACTCTTTCGAATGCTCATAAAATTTCTTGGTTTCGAAATCTTTCCACATATTTCCATACAACAAAAAGAATGAATAACTACTTTTCTTCATACAGTTCAAAGAGCAGCTGATCAGACGATGCAACCTAAATTTATCCTCAATGCGACATATATAAATTAATTATAACTAAGAGAACAACGACCATCAAAAGATGATACTTCTTGTTTCATCATTCATCTAGAATACTGTATAAAATTTGTTTTTCCCATGTGTCTTTTTTTTAATGTTTTAGTTCTACGTTATTCTAAAAATTCCTAGCTACATATAAATATATCTACTAGTTCACTATTATCTTTAGCTACAGTGTTTTGCAACATTTCATGCATGTATTTTCAGGTATTTCTATATCTCCTCTCTTCTTCAAGGATAGTTTTTGTTGCTTTGTGCCCTGTTAATTTGGGTATGGAAATGTTGCAGGTTTAAACAGTTTATTATCTCATTTAAAAAGTTATTACTTTTTCGTAAACGAAGTATAAAAAGGAGAAAGTATTGTAACTATACCAAACGCTATTATAGTATTCCATAATATGTCATTAAAATATTCATTTGTGTTTTACGTTTTTCTATGCAGGTACTTACAAAATAATCGTTGATAGCTTAGAAATCTTAGGTGGTCTTATCGTTAGGTGGGTCTTATCAAGTCTATTACATATAGTGAGAGCCCTACCTATTATCCTTGAATGACTTATCGAAGGCCTTTTTATCTTGCAACCCACCCCCGGGGGAGTTGAAATGAGGATGATATGCTTCCGATATGGTGGTTGGATCTCGCCACCCTGGAGGGGTACACAAAAAGGTGAGGGATCTGAATCCTCCCATCGATGACGGGACGTACTTCCTTCGGGAAGGGTTATACCGTGGCCGGTGATGGCCCTTAGGACTCAATCACAGTTTCCGCCAGTGTTTCTGTCCGGTCATTCAGTTTATTTATCCGTGTGCCTTCGGGCGGGTCAGGGAGTCAGTGATATGATTTTTCTTGCAAAAATAATCAATATCTTACTTGCTCTGACACGGTAATAATAAAAAAACAGTGCAATAATATAACTTTTCATATCTTGCAAATATCTTTGTTGATACGAATTAAAAATCCGCAGAAGTTTTGAAATTTATCGGTGTCGCGATAGGCCAATTTTCCTTTACCACCTCCACCTTTTGCACATTTTTGGATTTCGAAGAGATTCAACCATTTGCTATATATGCCGAATTCATTCAGCTTGTTTTACAAAATTCACACCATAAATGTTCCTTTGCTATATATTATATATTCTTGCACCGATCATCAATGTTTTAAGAGTATAACAATATAATAATGAAAAAACCATTGCAATAATAGTACGTTTCATATCTTGTAAATATCTTTGTTGATACGAATTATAAATCCGTAATAGTTTTTACAATTTATCGATGTAGCATTAGGTCAATTTTCATTTTTCATCTAGTTCTTTTGCACATTTTTTTTTTTTTTAGATTTTGATGCAGAAATCCAGTTCTTTGCTATATATAAACAATACATTCCAATTTTTTTCACAAATTTTACACCACAAATGTCCTATACTAGTAATATATACAAAAATGCTGAAAAATAGCAAAGTATTACAATTTTAAGGCCAATATCTGCTTCAGAATGTTACTTCCGGTTTCGTATTGTTGCAGACGAAATGCATTGCCATCACAATACACTGAGGAAAAAATGGTAAGTGGTTTTAGAAAAATAAGAAAATAAAAATATGATCTATAAATAAAAACCACTAAAACACTTTTTTTCCTAAAATGGTTGGAAATCAACATTTTCAGCATAGTTCAGATACCTTAAATAAGTTAATTTATCCTGGCTAAATGACTTTGGCTTCCAGGACTCATTTAATTTTCTTACTGGTTGCCTTGAAAGAGAAAGAGAGATTTCTCACATATTCTGTAATATGACATGAAAGTGCTCATTTCTGCCAAGCGAAGCATTTTTTTTATTCTCCCTGAATAACGGGAAATTCGAATTTTTCATTTCTACCACTTTTATCATCATCAAGTCTTGAGGATTTCCATCTTTCATTTATCAAGCTTAAATGGATCAAAAGAAAGAACGATCTCCATTTATGGTCGAACATTAATGCTATTCAGTTTTAAGTTCAGCGTTTTTTTTTTTTTATTCTTTTCAAGGATTGTAAATTTATATCAACAGATATAAGGAAAATGCGAGAAATGACTTAAAAAATTCGAATTCGAATTAAAATCACGAATTAAAATTATCAGATATTGTAGCAGTTTCTTTACTCTATTTTCTCTTTTGTATAACAGATGGCTCTGCCTGATTAGGTAAGCATCCCACAGTGCATTGCGATTGTAATATAATGAGATGAGATGCTGTTCTATTGAGAAACGCGCGTGAATGTCTTGTCTTGTCTTTCGTGTTTGTGTTTGTTTTTTGTGAAATGTGATCATTAAAGAAATGTTTTCAAAAACATGGGGCCTCTCGCTTCCACTGTACGGATCATAATGATCTTCATTCCACCACAATATTATTTTAAGTATCTATTTCATAAAATTTATTTGGAAATTAAACTTTTTAATTGTAAACATCATAACATTATAATCATTTAGCTTAAATTTGTAAATGTTCAAGTAATTTTTTTTCCTTAAAAATCTTTCTTTCATCCATCCGAAAATAGAGAAGACAAATAATTTATTAATGCATTGCCTGTCAAGACTCAGACAGTGAAGTTGGTCCCCAAGTTTGTGAGTTTCTGTCTTTAAAATGATTTTTGTTGGTTTTTAATAAGTAGTTTTGACTTATTAGTTACTATTAATTCAATTATATTAATGTGCTATTTTAAAGTAATAGAAGGGATTGCTATTAATTTATCATTTTAAAGCCTGTTATGGGATGAAACTTGAAATTTCGAACCGGGGGTTAAGAAGACAAAAATGACGTCTCAACTAACATTGTCGATTAACACAAATTTAAGTTCTGAGAGTATTAAGATAGAAAATATTGAACTCAGCATAAGAGTACAAAATATTAAAACTTTAGCACGTTAGAAATAATGTATCACTTGCTCAAAGTACAGTAATCATGTATACAACTGTTCCAGTAGTTGTATTTTTTCAATCAGTCCTCCCGAAATCTTTCTGTCAGTCATTTTATATAAATAGTTTTTTTTCTCATAGCCTATTCAACGCTACTTCTCAACCAATCAGAAAGATTGGTGACTCTGATATATTAAATATCAGGTATCACTTGAAAGTTTCGATAATTTTCAGAAATTCTTGAAAGAACTGGGGAAAATCCAGTAATTGGTCAGATATTCCATAGTTTGTGAGTTGCAGAGGAGTATGGAATATTTTATCCTCTAATTAAAATAGTATTAAGATGATCAGATTTCTGATAAGACGAAATTTACATTTAGATCTTTGTAAGATGTCTTCATAGGAAAATAATATAACCCAATCATAAAATACAATTTATGTTAAAACAACTTAAATCCATTTTTCAATATTTTGATAAAATCATGTTATGAAATATAACTGAACAATATTTTTAGTGCAATATACTTAAGATAATACACAGTAGCAAAATATATATAACATTTCTTTTGAAGGTTTTTTTTTTCTTGCGATATAATAATAGTGCCAGACGTAAACGGAATTACATCTCTTACTAACAATATTTATGATTCCGTGGCTTTCTTGAAGAACTATATAAGAAGAAGTTACACCTTAAGGAAAAATAATAAAAATTAATAAAATATATAAAGATTGTTTCTACACCCTCATTGCCCATAAATGTGTTGGATGGGAAGCAGACATTGTATTCTTCAAATAATCCGTAAAAGTAGTTTGTAACATAATGTAATATAATACACGTTAAGCTTCAGATTTTATAAAATAGTTTCCAGCAAGTCTATAGATTTGAGTATTTATTATACAGTAAAATTGGATTCTATTAAATAAATTATTATTATTTTTATTTCCACATATCCGAAATATAAAAGAAAATAAGATAAACAACTAAAAATTCGAGTTCTAGATTTTGACCTATTCTTTCAGAAAAATCATAAAATAATGTTTGAAATTCTACTATAAATTTTTGTCTATTACACAAAAGTAAATGCTTCTAAAAAAATAGAATTTCAAATTTCAGTTAATATTATTATTTTAAAATCTTTCGAAAACCGTTTTAGATTTAGTGAATTTTACTTTGAGCAGTCAAGTGAAATGTGTTCTTGAAAGCTGGAACAACATTGATACAAACATGAAATAAGTACCTTCCTAATAAATATCTTTCTTCAGCTTTCTTTTTCAGGAATTCTTTTTTATTATATATAATTTAAATTCTAAATAATTTCATAATTTTTATCTTAATTTAACCCATATTAACTTCATTCTAAAATGTAATCTTATTTCCTGATCGAATATCCACTTTTTATTTAATTAATTCTACAAGCGCTCTATAAAACTGCTGGTCTCAGCATTTTACCACTCTCCGAGTGAAGGAATAAAAATCCTTAATGCTTATAACATTCTTTTATAGATACCTAAGATTCCCGGTCCTAAATCGACACGTGTCAAAGAAATCCCTATCAAAATCTCATGGTAAAACCACTGAAGGAAAAATTTTGGTCTTTTCTGCTCTTGTGTCGCGATGTAGACTGACGTTTTTCTTATTACCTATGCTTTGTATGTAAATTATGCTTTCCATGGTGAAATAAATCGAATCAATATTATATATATATATATATATATATATATATATATATATATATATTATAAAATGCGCCCCCGAAACGAAGAAACATTTGAACAGGGGAGAGGTGATGATAAAAAGACGTCAGTTTACATTGCGATACATGGGAAAAGTGACAAAAGTTTTTCTTTTATGTTATTTTACAAAGACAATCTGATAGGGACTTCTTTAAAACATGTAGACTTAAGAAAAGGAGACTTAGGTATCTTTGAAAAGTATGTGCTAGACATTTTTATCTTTTTGCTCGGTGCGTGAGAAAATCCAATAGTCATCAATTTTGAGAAGCGCGCGTGTGAAATAATTAAATAAAAATTGAGAATTAGAGCAGGAAATAAGAGAACATTTTAGAATGAAGTTAACTTTAGTTTTTTTAAGACAAATACAAGGAAATTATTTAAGATTTGAATTATATTTTAAAATAACATTATACACACAATCGCAAATAATTAAAATCACGCAATTAAATGTTTGATAGAACAATGAAAACGGTTTGAATTCTGATGCAACAATTAAATCTATTGTTGAAAACCTTGCGAAAATATTTTTTCAAAAAAAAAAAATGGAAATTAAAAAAAATGACTTTTATTGCAATTTTATAAGTATGACAAAAAAGAATTCATTGAAATTTGCAAAAGTTATTCATAATTATTTTTTTAGGTATAATATTTTCGGAAATCATTGCGAGAAAATACCAAAATCTCGCCCAATTAAGAAAAAAAAAATCCATGTTCTATTTAAAATTTCACAAAAATCGCCTAGATATTCACATTTGCATCTTCCAAAGTAAATATATGCCATATTTGATAATCCTAAGTCCAAACATTCCGAACTGGAACGCACACATTTTTTAAAAATTATTATTAATGGAAATAACAGAAACTCTACAGTGATTTTTAATTTGTTTACTAATACATCCAAATTAATTTCGAATCGAAGCAGATATTATAACAAATGGAAAGCTAAAAATTATATTCATTTTTTATTTTAGACGCTACGCTGGCAAGGTACCAGTGGAATGCTTCCCAAGAGACAAATTTATTGTTTCTTCGTGCTTTATGCAAGAAAATCTGCTGCAGGTTGATAACCACAAACCACAAATATATATTTTCAGTCTTACGGTGCATGACTTGCAAAAAGAGTTCCACCTACGACATACCCGTGGGATTATGAGCGTTTAACAAATGAAAAAGTCTTTATTTCTGGATTTTTAACACATTTTAATCGGAGTTCGTCCAGATGACATCACAGTGATGAAAATGTAACATCTGTCATCTAATATGGAATGGAACGATATATTAATTGATATAGTAACGCGATTTTCTTTTTCTTCGTTTAAGATACAATAGATTTAAAAATTAAATTGCTGCGGTGCATTTGACATAGAAAATGATTCAAAAAGAAGGAGCGAATTTGAAATATTTATTTTTTATAAGTAACAATAGATAGAGGCACAGACAATAAATCACTGGATAGAAGAAAGTAAAAGTTTTTATACTAAGTATTTACGTAAAATTGGCGCGAACATTTGTTTATGAAACTAGTGGAAGTGGTCTCCACGGAACTTTCTCACACACTCTAAGCATTCCCCAACTTTTTTAAATAGATACTGCCATTAGGGGAAGTTAATAATGTACTTAAAACTCTTTACTAGGGAAAATTACTAATAATTAATGATATTGACATTGATGGTACAGTCGTCAACAACAACAACATAAAAACTGGAACAGCTCTGTTAACTTTGAAATTCATTATCGCATCTTCACAAAACTGGTATGGAACAGGTTTATTGAGGTTGACAAAATGATTGGCCGAGTTAATTAGCTACTATCTCGGAATTTTTCCATTATGGGAATCGACATTTTTTAATGATTCAATTCAGCAGGCCCTTTTATGTATGTGTATCAAATTCCGTTCCAAAATTCAAAGTAGTTCTCGAGATATACTTAATTTAATTATCTGAAAACTCCGTCCTAAAAGAGCCAACCCACCATATATTAAGTAACTGTCAACTTTTCAATAACTGTTGGTAAAGAGGAAAAATTAATTAAACATTTCTACAACCAATCTATCCTGCAGTCAAATTTTAAATCATCCGAGTGAAAAAAACACACACATTTATTTTTTTAAAAAGAAATCAAAATTTATATTAAACTAGCCGCCTTTGGCGACCAGCCGGTTCGCCAATCTTAATGTTCGTTAAAATTTTAATAATTAAATATTTTATGCAATTTCTACTTTAATAGCTTCTTCATTAAAATATTTTAAAACTTCAAATTTTGATTATCATATAATTCATTCATAATATTATAAAGGCCTTCAGTCATAACGTAATATGTATCTCTCTCATTTTCTGTTAGCGCCCGTAGAATTTATGCTTTAAATTAAAGTGGAAAGAATTTATCTTCAATTAATATAATAATATTTTTTACTGAAACAAAGAATTTTTTTATAATCTGATTACTGAAAATAGAGTCACTCAGCGTTTAAACTTTATGGGCACTAAAGAATATCTTTTTTAATTTATGTAATATCTCAAGAGTTGGTCAACAAAATTTTCTTAGATTCATTATGAGCAGATCGATTAATTAACAATGTTTAAATTTAAATGCATCAAACACTAAGAAAATAAAACGAATCGTTTAAAATAAACGGTTGAAAACAGGTTTTAAAAAAACTACTTAAAAAACGATGTACTTAAAATATAAGCATATTAAAAAATATATAACTAACATAAATACAATTTACTTACAAAAGCATGCAACTAACCCAAAAATAATTTAAATCATCCATTGATAACGTTGTCATGGCAACAATCAGAACAGAATGCGCATGCGTGAATTTTCTTCGCCGGTTACGTAACGCAAATACGTGATTTTTTCTACGCCAGTTGGGATAACGCTATGCGGATTAGAAATTTTTAATTTCCTTTATTCTGTTTTATTTTAATTCAAAAGTACTTCAGAATGAATCTGAAAGATTGATTCATTAACAATGTTTAATTTTAAATGCATCAAACATTAAGAAAATAAACAGAACCGATTGAAATAATCCGCCGAAAAATTTTAACCCTAGCCTCATTACTGTTGGGAGAAAAAAAACTGAAGACTTTCTCGTTTGGCGCTGGGGATAATGGAAGATTTTTTTGGCGGAAAAGTTGGCGGTGGGGAAAATGGAAGATTTTTTTTGGCGGGAAAGTTAGTTTTGAATTAATAATTAAAATTCTAATTAAATATTCGAAAAAAGAAACCCCAGGTGCACATTCCCAACCTCCAAGGTATACATGTACCAAATTTGGTAGCTGTATGTCAAACGGTCTGGCCTGTAGAGCGCCAACACACACACACACACACACACACACACACACACACACACACACACACACACACACACACACACACACACACACACACACATTGAGCTTTATTATAAGTATAGATTAATATTGTCTGATCTGAAAATAAATTCATTATTTAACTAACTGCGATATTATATTTACCGTTGAAACTCGTGCTTCATGAAGAGTAGATCTGTAAATACAAATGCATTAAAAATATGGCCCCTTAAAAAATGAGGGAATCAACTGAGGGGATTTTGTAATTATTGTGAATATTCCGAGAACTATTTGAGACACGAGTATAATTTTTTGAATTCTGGCATTTTATCATGTCAGCTTTGCTCCAATGGAAAATTTTTACTACGTTACTGTTCACTTTTTTCCCAAATTCACATTTAAAAATTCATAAAAAAATATCAAATTTGGGTTATTTCTGCATTTGTTTCCTGATTTTATGAATTATGATAATTTTTTAAGTAAGTAAATAATTTTTGAGAAATATTTAATAATTTTCGAGATATTATCGAAAGTTTAAAAGACTCATTTAACATTGGAAGTATCAGTTTTGAAAACCCTATAACTCTCAAAATTATCATCAAAATTCCATAATATTTTATTGAGATGTTAATTTTATGATGACAAATCGATTCAGAGAAAAATAGCTGTAATTGAATAATTTTGAGATAGTATTTAATTAACTATGTTAATTAATTCGGTTAGTCGGTTTATCAACCTCGACAAACCTGTCTCCTCGAGTAATTTTCATTGACTCCAAATTTGTGAAGATGCGATAATAAATTTAAAAAAATTACAGAGGTTTTCTTTTTTTTATTGTTGTTGACGACTTTATATTTTGAAAAAGTATAAAAAGCTGGGATTGGAAAAAGAATTTTTCACCGACTAAGTTTGAGTATCATCGGTTTAGATATTGAATAACATAGTGCTATTTGAAATCCATATCATAAAAATAAAAGAAAAATTCTAGATCATATTCAAATCAAAATCATACATTATTTATTTTATAAAAGTGTTGGTCTTTGTTCACAGGTTGTATCTTGTTCTTTCCGTATATGTGATACTTAGGATATTCTTTGTTTGAAATTATAAAGAGAATTTTCTTTTGCGTTGTTTTTTTATAGTCATGAATCATATGATTGACTGCGTTGACACATTTAACTGTATTCAGTTTGTTATAGCATGCAAAAACAAGATGAACAATCGCTTATTTGAGAATTCGTTTATCGAATTCACCTATACTCTTAATAAATTCTAATTGAAAACAAAATTTATAACTAATTTTATATAGAACGTACTATTTTTGGAAGTGTTCTTTAAAGATTCTGAGTATAAGTTCTAAAGTTTTAAAATTCTTCATACGTTTTAAAATAATTTTGAGATTTAGTGACAACACAATTTTAAATATTTTTATATATTATAAAATTTTAAATATTTTTAAAGTTTTTAAAATTCAGTGTTCACATCTTTTAAATTCTTATTTTTTTAGTATTTTTAAAATATGTATTTGCAGATTCCATTCTTTCTTGTTTATTGTTGATTTTGAGTAATGCTCTTTCGTAATTGTAGTTTCTGTAATTTATATTTCTAATAATTAATTAATAAATAAATGAGTAAATCAAAATTCTTCTCATAAGCCAATTTAAATATACTTAAAAATAATCCTGCTCATATTTATATTAAAAATTTGATGTAGCAGAAAATTCTGGCCAAAGACGAGTTAATTTTAGATTAGGAAAAATTGAGTAATTGGAGTAACTACACAACAGAGAAAATTCGAAAGATAGAAAAAAAAATCATTATTTTTAAGAAAACGCACTATTATGAATTAGACGCAAAGCAGGAAATGAAAATTATACTTCAATTGACAGTGAAATTACGAAATGGCGTTTCATATATTTTTCACATTGTTAACATTTTCAGTGTTGTCGCACTGGTATTTTGCACGGAATAAAAAAGAAAGAGTATCGGTTAAAATCCTTTTTGAGAATTTAAAGAACTCAAAATGGAAATCATTTTCAAACAACATAATTTCTATACAAGATTGTAAATACTTCACAGAATAAATTTTTGCTTATATTTAAAATTTATTTAAATACGATAAAAAAATAAACGCGATATCTAATAAAAAAATTTTACGTAATTTTAATTTTAAGAACAAAAAAGATAGGAGAGCAAAATATAAATTGAATCATTAAAATGTTCTAAATTTATTTGAAAATTTAAGTGTATTAAGCATGTAAGTTTGAGGAAATCCCTCTTTTTGATAACACACATACACACACAAATTGTAAATCAATAGCCCTCACAAACTTGCAACAAAAGTCGTGTCACCTGATACAATTCAGACACATCGGCCGCTTTCTGTCTGTGACAAGAATTCGTTGTCGTTTTTCTTTATTATTTACTTTTTTTGTTTACTTTTTTTTTGTTTAGTCATGTTATATTAAACACTATTTTTTTTTTTTTTTTACAATAACATTTATTTTGTTTTACATTTTCGTGTCTTAGATTTATGTTCTTTTTCATGTCTATATCATTGGTCTGCTAAAGCATTTGAGGTGAAAACTGTATCATTTAATATAATTTTCTGATACTGTCTGCGGAAAATGCTATTTGTCACACATATTTTTAAAACAAAAGAACAGATACTGTAAATTTTTCATCGATGAAAGGTTAAAATCTAAATTAATTTTAAATTAAGCATATTTTTGGTGTTTTTCAACCATTTTCAAAAAATATCACTTTAAATATTATATACGGTATCCTAGATTTCAAATTATTATATATTTAATGATGCCAATTCCATATCTGTACAATTTTATAATTATTTTTTATTGAATTTCATATATTATTTGTTTAAAGTTCTTATTGTTATGATAAAATTCAAACTGATTTTTATTGTTCCCTCAAATTATTCAGTTATGTGTTTTTACAAATTTAAAATTAACATAACAAATTGCACTCTTTGGACATCCCGACATTTAAAATAATAATTTTCACTTTTGCTTTTATTTCGTAATAAATTTTATATTTTTGTATTAAATTTGTATTCTACAAGCAAAGTAATTAGCAGCAACAGATTCCATATTCTGAATTTTCCAGATTCGTATTCTGAAGATGTAGCGAATACCAAGACGAAATTTAAAATAAATGCACACCATGTTAACAGTTTAAAATATAAAAAAAATCAATATTACGAGCGAAATAGCTGATCTCTTAAGGCTGCATATAATAAATAAAAACGATTCTATTAATTTCAGAATTTTAAATATAACGCTGCTATTCAAGTAAAAGCTGCGGTAAATATTATTTATTCATTTATTCAAAAAGCAACAGTATTATTGTTGGGCTAATGTTGCTCTTGATTCGTTTTACTGAATTCAAATCAAAATATTGATAATTTATTAAAAACAAGGATTACGGCAGGTCTTACTTTTGAATTTCTTATATGTTAAATAAGGTAATATAACAGCATAGATAAACACGGTTAGCGGTTTATCTTGTGTCACAATGATAATTAATGAACGAAACAATATTCTAAGAAAATGCGAATACATAGTAGTAAAATAATGCCGAAGAGTTCAGAAGAACAACACTTGCATTAAACAGCAACATACAAGTTTCTAATTACTATTAAATAACTATAACAGCACAAAGCACTCAGATGAAATCAATACCGCAAAGAGAGTTCAAGAAATATTGAGATGAACCCAAGCTTAACTATTTTTTTGAGCTCAATTCAATTGACTCGATTTCGCTTTTCATAACTCAAAGATTCAGAACAGATAGTGGAATTCAAGACTTAAAGATGCTATCTCCAAGATTCTTGAATATTATGGGTCCTCTAATTTTGAGCGAGAATCGTTCACATTTTTTTGTCAAGTTGTCTTGTTTGTTATCAAGGCGGAAGTTATTGGCCCATTTAGTTATCACATTCACAAACAGGCCTAAACAATTCCAGAATTTTTTTGGACTTTGAAAGATTTTGAATTTAGTGAAAAAAATTAAAGAAATAAGATTTCAGTATGCATTTGTTTATAAATTCTAATCTGTAGAACTTTTCTTCAACAACAAAGCGTAAACAACCATTCCTTTTTTTTTCAGAACTCGATTTCTGTTTCAAACTAAGGAGAATGCTGTAACTATTCAAATTTCAATTCCAATAATACTAAACAGTAGAAAAACTGACATTAAAATCCAAAAAAAATCAAATCTTCTCCCAAAAATTACAAAAATCTAAACATTATAATAATATTTGTTAAAAAAAGAAATCTCTTATGCTAATAAGACCGTCCTTCATACGAAGAAATCTCACCTAGCTCCTTTTCCATATCATAGCAAGAAAGGTCATTAGGAGGGTAAGGCTTTCTTTGGTCTAATCCTAACTCAACCTCTGGATGATACAGATTGCTTTTCTCCCAAACATAATCCAAATTACTTTTTCCCCTGAAGTTTTAATTTCCTTTTGACGCAGATCTATTCAAGGTAGGTACCAAGAATAATTTCATTTTCTTCTTCTGCACTCCTTCGCTTTAATCTCAAGGAAAACTTTTTGAGAGGGAAAAAATATTGGATGAATTAGGTAAGGACCGAATCTCTTTCATAGTACCAAATTTCGAGTATTACGAGGAATGCAAATCATTTTAACATTACAATATTTTAAAACTGGCATGTTATTTGTAAATGATTGTTGAGAAGTCGTTCGAAAAATGATCATGTCGAGCAGTACTGTCGAACTGAAATGTTAACATGAACAACAAAAATTATCTGAGCTGAAAAAAAAAATCCAATTTTTAAAGAAATTTGTGTTTATTTTGAAAACCCGGCATAACTTCTCTTATTTATTTTTATATTTTGTTTCGAAACAACACGAGGTCTATCTTAAGATGCACCTCGTAATTTTGAACCGTGGTCGGACGATGAGAACGACACTATAGCCGTCATCTCCCTCTCCAAACATCCGCATCACATCAATAGACCCAACGGATTCGCATTATATATTTCTACTTACATATTTAATGCAAATCTGATGCAACTGAGATACGAGTCTGGTGTTCACCCTTTATCTTCTCGCACCACAACCTGATTTTACATCACAAGAAAAAGCAAACGCAAGAATAAAGTTATTCTTGAAAGACTTGGCATCTCATCTTTCTTGTTTTGACGGATATTTCGTTTAGAGATTAGTTTCAAAATTCTGCCAAGATGAATGCTCGCATTACACAAAAATATTTCTGACATAAATAACATTAATTCACATTAATAAAAAAAATAATTCCTCGCACGAATAAGTATTTCTAAATTTGGAAATAATTTTAAAAGAAAATTTTTAACCCAGAATACTTAGGAGAGTTCTAAAAGAACACGAAAAGTAAAGCTTAAAAGCAGATGGTTAACAATTTTTATAAAGAAAAACCAATAATAATTTAACTTATTATTAACTGTATATTTTATTAATGAAAAATTAACTCTACAAATTTGGTGTATCTACAACTCTATATTAAAATTTACAAATTTAGTAGAAAGTCTATATGAAGAATGTCATCGTTCTAGCTCAATGTGTTTTTGAAGACTCGTAATCTTTGACAGAAAGGCTGATAGACATAATCATGTGTTTTTCAGACTCTGAGAGGTCTGAAAAGTGGAGATTCATCGAAATTCCCAGGTTGAGTCTTTTAAGGTTAATATTATTTCTATTTTTGTACACTTCATATGCGAGAAAGTAAAAAGAATTTCTGACTTCGACTACACAAAAACGATTCGTATAGAACAATCAAATCGATATTATTTCACAATACCTAGGTGAGTTGATAGTATGGTCTTAGTTTGGGACCGGAAGACGTTTCGTTCGAATAACAATTCACTTGAAAATTCACCGTGTATATGAGTCTAATGAATGTTAAATCTATCATCGTGGGTCATTAGGCTCCATAGTATGATAGGAATAATTAGGTCATGAGTTTCAGATCAAGTGTTGTTCTTCTCATGTGACTAAGTTTCAAAACTATGAGTTTTGTCTCAAAAAAACCTCTCGTTATAAAGGATATTAACACAAGAATTGAATTTGCTACCATTCGTACATTAAAATGTTGGCAACCCTATTAAAAACATTTGACAGCTGATAATTTAGGATTAGTAAAAATACAGCGTAACACGATAGAACAACGTGTTTCCTTTGTTGAACAATATTTAAAATATAATGAAAGTCTATCGGTTATAGTTCAAAACTTTGAGAATTGGCCCCCTGGATCGTGTGATTTAACACCACCGGATTACTTTTCATGGGGTTATTTGAAGTCACAAGTGTATGCCAACAAACCTACAAGTACGCGTGCATTAAAAGAGGAAATTCGACGCTGTATCAACCAAATTATGCGAAATGGTCATGGAAAATTTCGGCAAAGGAGTGCGCAGTTGAAAGCAAAAGAGTGGTAACAATATCCCCTATGTGTTAGTCCATACATAACCCTATCCTGTATGCTTTCGGCTCAGTACAAATATAACAATTTAAAGAAAAACAACTGTGTTTTTTATTTAATTCAAATTTTGCATTAATACATTTTTCTATCATGTAACTTTCCATTTTTACTAACTTTAAATTAGCAGTTGTTGAATGGTTTTTTAATAGGGTTTCCAATACTTTTCTGCACAAATGGGAGCAAATTCAAATTTTGCGTTAATATTGTGGCACCCTTTATTTATATATTATAGATGTTAACATAAAAGAAATTGAAGTTGAAGCAACTAATGAATTCTCCATTACAATAAATACAAGTCTCTTAAGCAGCATTTAAATCAATAGTCCAATTTCTCAAGATTCGATTTCTCAGAAATTGTGTTTAAAATAGTTAATTCCAGTTGTTCAATGTATGAATTCGAATTTAATTTCTTTTTTGACGCAAGGCACCCCCGAAAGATAAAAAGATTACCCTCTTTCCGTGAGTTTAATCATAAGAAAACTCTTTCTGAGATAGGGAGATAAAATAAATTACGAAAAGGAAGAAGATTTTGCCATGGGACTGACTGCATTTCAGAGATTACTAAGATCCAGGCTAGACACGCCGTCGGAAAGGTCGCATGACGAACGATTTTTTTCCTTGCCAAACCGAATTTCCCACACAACTAGACGTAAGCTGACAGCGAAAAAAGTACACAGGAGAATGAAACACAGGGAACTCTACAAGACCTCGACAGAAAATCCACAAATAGGTACGAGCGTTCTTTTATTCTTTTAGCTTCTACTAACTCGATTCCCTGGCGAAAGGCTGAAGTTTTTCATTCTTTTTTTTCCTTACAGATAGAAGAAAATTTTTGCAGAGTTGAATAAGCACCAGGGGAAGGTGAAACAGATGTATCCGGAGACGCGTACAGAAGGTAGTTACCATTCCGAAATGTTTATGAAGTGGCTGTTTGGATAAGGTCGTTCTTCACCCATTTTAGTAAGGGTGTCTGGCGAAAGAGGTGATGGTTGTTGCGGGAGTGAAAAATGCGCTTATTTTGGCGATTTTTGTTGAAGTCTATGATCTGTATCAATGGTAATTTGGCACAAATGTAAAAGATTGCATGGATTAGAACATTATATTTAATAACGTAAGCGATGCATTTTACGAGGACGGAATATACACATTGTAGTTTTTATTGAAATTAGTAACTTTTACCGAACCCATTTTGGTCCAAGTCCATAAGTGATGAAGTGGCTGTTTGGAGTGGATCGTTCCTCATATGCTTAACAGCAATATCTAACGAAGGAGGTGATGAATAATTGATGATTTGCACCAATGCCATTTTGGCTTAAGTGCGGATGAAGTGATTGCTTGGATTTAAATATTCTTTACACGTGTAGTAAGGACTTTACACGAAGGAGAGGATCAATATTGGCGACGTATACTTGGTAAAGGAAGCGATTTTATGGGGATATGATACACATTTTGTAGTTTTTTTATTGAAATTAGTAACGTCTATCAAACCCATTTTGGTCCAATACCAGTAGTGATGAAGTGGCTGTTTGGAGTGGGTCGTTCCTCATATGCTTAACAGCAATATCTAATGAAGGAGGTGATGAATAATTGAGGACTTGCACCAATGCCATTTTGGCTCAAATGCGGATGAAGTGTTTGCTTGGATTTGAATATTCTTCACACATGTAGTAAGTACTTTACACGAAGGAGTTGAGGAATATTGGTGACGTATATTTGGTGAAGGGAGCGATTTTATAAGAACGAAACACACATTTTGTAGTTTCTATTGAAATTAGTACCTTCTACCAAACCCATTTGGGTCCAATACCAGTAGTGATGAAGTGGCTATTTGGAGTGGATCATTCCTCACGTGTTTAACAGCAATGTCTTACGAAGGAGGTGATGAATGATTCCTGATTTGTACCAATGCTATTTTGGTTCAAGTGCTGATGAAGTGATTATTTAGATTTGAGTATTTTCGTACGTGTAGTAAGGGCTTTACAGGAAAGAGGTGATGGATGTTGTGAGAGTGAGAAATGCGCTGATTTTGGCAATTTTTGTTGATCTATACCGATATTAATTTGGAAAAATGATTAAATGAGAACATGGACTAGAACGTTATATTTGGTGAAGTAAACATGCATTTTATGGTGACGAAATACATATTTTGTAGTTTTATTAAAATTAGTAATATTTTACCGAACCCATTTTGATCTAAGTCCAATAAGGATAAAGTGGCTGTTTGGAGTGAGTCATTCCTCACATACTTAACAGCAATGCTTAAAGGAAGCGAGGAATGATTCATGATTTGTACTAATGCTATTTTGGCTCAAGCGCAGATGAAGTGACTGTTTGGATTTGAAGATTATTCACACGTGTAGTAAGGGTGTTATACGAAGGAGGTGATGAATGTTGCTAGAGTGAGAAATGTGCAGATTTTGGCAAATTTTGTTGAAGTACATGATCTGTCTTCGAATTTTAATTTGGCACAAAATGTAAATGATTAAATGAGTGCATGGACCAGAGCGTTATATTTGGTGAAGGATGTGATGTATATTAAGAGAATGGAATACACATTTTGTGGTTTTTTTTATTGAAATTAATAACTTTCATTGAATTCTTGGTCTAAGTCCAATAGTGGGTCATTCTTCGCATATTTAGCAGCAATGTCTGATGAAGTAAGTGATGAATGATTCAGGATTTGCACATAAGCTATTTTGGCTGAAGTGCAGACGAAGTGACTGTTTGGATTTGAGTGTTCTTTACACATGTAGCCCGGGTGCTATAAGAAGGAGGTGATGTTGTTGTAGCATGAGTGAAACGTTTTGAGGATTAAATGCACATTTTGTGGTTTTTATTGAAATCAGTCATTTTTACCGAAAATATCTTGGTTCAGTCGAATAGTGATGAAGCGGCTGTTTGAGGTAGGTATTCTTTCCTTGTTTAACAGCTATGTCTAAAGTAAGAAGTGATGAATGATTGATGATTTCTACCGATGCTATTTTGGCTCAAGCGCAGTCGAAGTGACTGGATTTGATTGTTTTTCATAGTAGTAAGAACGTTAAACAAAGGAGGAGATAAATGTTGCTAGAGTGAAAATACGATTATTTTGGGCTACTTTTGGTGAAATACATGATCTGTACCAATGGTATTTTGGCACAAATGTAAATGATTAAATGCATGCACGGAATAGAAAGCTATATTTGATGAACGAAGCGATGTATTTTATGACGACGAAATACACACCTTGATGTTTTTATTGAAATTTGTAAGTTTTACCGAACCTATCTTGGTCCAAGTCCAATATGGCTGTTTGGAGTGGTGATGAAATAGTGATGAAGTGGCTGTTTGGAGTGGATTCACATGTTTAACAACAATGTCTGACGAAGGAGGTGATGAATGATTCAGGATTTACACCAATTCTATTTTGGTTGAAGTAACTTTTTGGATTTGAGTATTCTTCGCAAATGCTATAAGAGCGTTACACGAAGGAGTGATGGATATCATGAAATTGAGAAACGGCCCATGCTTGGCCCGATTTTTATTGGAATTTCTGATCTGAACCAATATTATTTGTAGCCGAAGTATAAATCATAAAATGAGTGCATGAATTGGATTTCAGGAGGCGATGAGTTTTATGAGAACGCAAAATACACCTTTAAATTTTTATTGAAATTAGTAACTTTTACCGAACCAATCTGAGGTATTAAAGTGAAGTATTAAGTATCAAAGTGCAATAGTGATGATGAAATAACTGTCTGGAATGACCCATTCTTCACATGTTTAGCGATAATATCTAGTGAAGTAATTCTTTAGTAATTTATACAAAAGTAGTAATAGTAATTCTTTAGTAATAATTCTTTCATAATTTATACAAAAGCTATTTTGGTTCATGTGCAATTACTGATATGCTTGCTTGGATTGGAATAACTTTCACGCGTTTAGTAAAGCACTGAATGCTGAGAGAGTGAGAAATGCCCCATTTTTGGCAATTTTTATTATTTTTAATGATCGATACCGATGCTATCTGGAATCAAGTTCAAACGATGAAGTCACTGTACCAACTGAATTGTTTTCTTCTACGTCAAGTAGAGATATTTAGCGAAACAAGGAATTGTATTTAGGAAAATTTAAAAAAAAAATTAATGAAATCTACTATCGCAAATTTCAAGTTATCCTGTGAGAACATTATTATTTTTTTAAAGTCATTACTTGTCTTAATTAATTTAAGTCATTAACCAGTTTAAACCGGTTTGAAACAATCGCGAGACTTCTCTATCAGTCTCTACTCCCCCTCTCTCTCTTCTCTCCCTCTCTCTCTTCTCTCCCTCTCTCTTTCTTTAATAATAAATAATAATAATAATAATAATAATACTTTTTTTAACTTTCATTTTCAATTTTTCTAGTTGGCAGACAAAGTTTTGGAGCTAGACCGATTTTGAGATGAAAAAACCCATCGTTTTTCTAAATATCGACGCATGCGTAATGTGATAGTCACGTGATTGTTTCAAACTGATTTAAACTGGTTAATGACTTAAATTAATTAAGACAATTCGTAAGAATTCAGAGAATGTATAATTTGGAAATCAAGTTGTAACTTTAGTTGGTGATAAATCGTCAAATGTGAAAACCTTCTGCATTATTTTCTAATAACCTTATTTTAATTAGTTGAAATTATCCCTGAACAAACAATTTTTATTGATTAAACAAACATGTTTGGTTTATTTTTTAAAAAAGTTGCGCTAGTTAGGCAATAACACTATGATTTCCAAGGGTAATACTACAACAGCAGACGATTCAAAAGCTATACAGTGAAAGCCGACTCCAAAATAAAAGTACATTAACAGACGATGGATAATGGAAAAACTATACTGTGAAAGCCGACTCCAAAATGAAATTACATTAGCAGACGATAGATATTTCAAAAGCTATACTCTGAAAGCCGACTCCAAAATAAAACTGCAGTTTTTACTGCATTTCACATGTGCCGTGGTCATTTTAGCGTCAAGGGAAAATATGCTCCATGACTAATTTTAATCACACTTTTAGCATTTTTTATGACTAAAGATTAAGAAATCTAAGCTTTATTGTAGATGAAAATGTCGGTGTTGAGACACTTCAGTACAAGCATACACTTTGGCTTCAAGTCTAGAAATATTCCATTTTAAAAGTGTTCAAATATTTTATAAACTACAAGAATATTACAAGAATAATTTTTGTCAATTAAAATTCCTTATATGTATAAACAGGATGATTGCTAACGTCTTTTCAAGCCCTTTAAATTCCAAACGATATCTTTTATAGGCAGTGAAAAAAATGTGCACCTATTGTTAAATGACTGCCCTGAATATATATATTTATATAATTACAAAGGCGATATAAGAAAATTACAAAAACAATAAAAATAAATTATATCGGTCTAAAATTCCAATTAGAAAAATTTATACCGTATACCGTCTTCTCTATACCATAATAAAAACATAGAAGAAAGTTCCAGGTTTTATCTGTAAAATTGGCAGTGATGATTAGAATTAAAATTATGAGCTTTTCGCTACTCATAAAAAAAAAAAAGTTCGTTCTAATATTGAAAGAGATTTTTCTTCAATATTGTCATATGGTTTTTCTGAGTGAAACAACAGTGAAGTGAAATTTTTAAAAAAAGTAAAAAAAGTTTTTAAAAAATCCGAAAACCGCACTTGGGATGAAATACCGGAGAATGCATTTTTCAATTTTAGGATGAACTCTTTTCAAGTCATGGAAAGTTTATAATTTTAATCTCAAATATCTTCAGAAATTTTACAGATACCCCATGAAAATTTTTCGGTGTTTTTATTACGGCCCAGCGTATATTCTTTTGGCAGTATATTTTGACCAATATGTTTTATCTATTAAATTATTTTTCTTCTTATTTAGTCTTAAATGGCGCTGCAACCGTTTCAATAAATTCCACTTCATCATTTTTTTACAGATGCTCGTTATTTTTGTGGCTATATTAACGGAATTTTGAATTTAAAAGGTTTAAAAGCCTTCACTGATCACTTTTAAAATACTTTATTTATTTTATTAATTAAAATACTTCATATCTTCAGTATGAATGAATTATTAAAAAAAAACATATTGAAAAATTGCCAAACATTATCAATATTTGGAAATGAATTTTAAATCTATGAAATAAAGAGATACTTTAAATTGTGTTTAGAAAATGCTAATACTGTTGTACGATTATCAGACTTGGAGAAACGCTTTGATAATATTTCTTTACTTCTTTATACTTCAATAATCTTTACTAGAGGATTGATCCGATTTGAGAGAACACGCCATTCTCCAATCAAAATAATGAGATATTGCTGCGGTACATGTTCTCCCAAGAATGTTTCGCTTCAGTGTCTCCCCAAGTGAATATTGAATTAAGAAGCCTTCTGTTTTATTTCTCATCAAAAATTTAAACATTGATTTCATTTTACGTTTTAACCTCTTTTCTCTAACCATCTTTATACAGAGTAATAGGTAAAGTCCTTGAAACTCAACGTCTCGTATACACCGCGGAGTAAGATTCACCTAGAGTAAAGTGATTACGCTTAATTTATTATGAGTGGTTACAGCGTCCCTAGCGGTTATATAAGGAAGTTACAAAAAAAATCCCTAAAAATATTAAAGGCTATTGGTGAAAAAGTCCAGTTAGAAAAATGTGCGTTATTCCATAATAATAAGGGAAAACTTTCATGGACTTAATTCTAAAATGTGCGGATATATCTATGATTATTACAAAATTATAATTACAAAACGAAACGAGTTAGATATTTAAAATTTAACACATAACTTTGCAATTTGAAATGTTTATTTGTAGTAAATTTTAAACCAAATATGTTAAAAACTTCATCATCTATTTATCTGTATTTTGAAAAACTGCGACGATATAGATAAATGAAATTTGGAATACAGTTTTAACATTTTTAACTATAGATCAATATCAAAGTTTGATCCAAATTATAAATATATTAGCCATCTGTCGGTCTTCAATTTTGCGTGAATGCAAAAGTGATAATCCAAAAACGTAAGAATATATATAAATAAATTTAGTATGTTGTTTTGTTATTAAAATTGCAATTGTATTCATATTTTAGTTTCATATGTTGGGAAAAATTAGTGTCCTCATGTGTTGCATTATCATACAAAGAAATGCCCAAAATGTTCATGTGTGACACTCTGAAAAAAAAACCCTGAGTTTTCGAGGCATTCGCGATATTCAGCAAACATTTTAGTCGAGGAACAACAATTTTATCAAAGAATATACGAGAAAACTTCGAGAAGATTAGTCTCGCAAAATGGTTAACAACGTGTTTTTTAGGACTCATTAGGACATTTAATGTTCTGCTTTGCCGACTTTTTTTGTCTGCACTATAACAAAGGCTATCTGCCTTACAGGTCACAGCCTTTTCTCAACCTGCTAATCACTATTGAAAGGAAAGAAGTCTCATTTCTCACTCCCCCCTCAGAAAGCAATGAGTTAATGTAGTGATAATGATTATTTCATTTCTCACCAACTGTTCCCAGACAAAGAAAAGTATATAAAGAAATAAAAACACACATGACGTAAAAAGGACATTCAGGAGAATAAATTCTCGTCTGGACTTTCTAGACGGTTAAACAAATATTTATAAAACCAGAAATATCTTATTAAGACCGAATGGCGTCAAAACACTTTTTCCCTCAAGATTCGGAATAATATGATTTGTTCTGATGAAGGCTGCAAAATTTATGAATACTGCAATAAATCTCAAAATATATAATAAAACGAGTAAACCATTAACCAAAAAACAGTTATAAAGAACTACAAAGAAATGCTATGAAAAAAGAAGTCAATAACTAAAGAATTATTATAAAGAAAAAACGAGTGTAATTTTTTAATTCTAAAAATCTTGTTTTAGTAATTACATATAACTAATTATTTCTTTCACTGTAAGGTAGTTATTTAATATTTTTGCATTTTTTTCAATCCGATTGACGGCATGATATTATGTCCATATTATATATATATATATATATATATATATATATAATTAATTTAGCCCTATTAACTTCATTCTAAATTATTCTATTACTTCCTGATCCAATTCCCACTTTTCTTATTTAATAAATTTAACACATAGTTTGTAAAACTGCTAATTCAGCAGGTTGTCACGCTACGAATGATAGGGTATCAATCCTTAATGCTTGCAACATTCTTGTAAAGATAACTAAAAGTCCCTTTTCTAAGTCTATACGTGTCAAAGAAATCCCTATCAAAATAATTTTATTGTAAAATCACTGAAGGGAAAAAGTTTGGTCTCTTGTGCTCTTGTATCGCGATGTAGGCTGACGTATTTCTCTTTACTTACGCCAGTAATAATAATAATAATAATGATAATATATATATATATATATATATATATATAGAGAGAGAGAGAGAGAGAGAGAGAGAGATAGAGAGAGGGAGAAATTATTTTGTTATATAACAAAATAATTTCTCTTCGAACCTAACTAAGAACTCAATACCTTTATAACATTTCTTCTTATTTAAATTTTTTGACATCTGTAAAGAATGGAAGGTTGTAATTAATTTCTGACTCTTTTTTTTTCTAGAGTTTTGAAATTCTGTACTTTTGTGTTCTTTAAATGATAATATAAAATTTTGATATCTATAGTACTTACTTAAAAGTTAACGAATTATTTTTTATTACATTTTTATTAATTGCGAGAGAGTCTTCTATTAGTGAATTCGAGAAAAGTTATTATAAGGTACCATAATAGTTCTAATAATAGATAAAGTAATGGATTAAAGACTAAAACACAGATAATAATTATTAATAAAATGAATTTTTGGATAAAAACACGTTTTTTAAAAATTTCAACAAAGAAAATATTTTCTCAAATTAAAAATTAGAAACTGCAAAAATAAACCAAAAGAAAGCATTAGGAATTGATTATAAAGCAATATTAAAAATTAAACTAAAATGCACATTATAACAAATTCCTAACCACTTATTAAAAATGAAAAGTAATAAATGTAATAAAGAGTTTAATTTATTTAGAATACTTCTACTAATATTTCGTCGAAAAATGCCATTTCGTGAGATTACAACCGTCATATTCTCAGAAAATTTTGACATAATTTTCTGAAATCGTATAATAACGACTTTATTATTAAATTAATGATACCATTTAAAATTTCTATCTCACTGATTAAAAAAATAAATTAAAATGTATGATTAAAGTGTATGAAACATCATGACAAGAAAATAATTTAGACTTAATTCGTTGATCTTCCTTTTATTGAACAGAGACCGTAAAATGTATTTAGTATATTCGAAACTAAATATTAATTGTTTGGATTTTAAAGAAGCTTTATAGATTGATTTTCATCTGTATAAGTCACGATGTGATTACAAAAATATACCTTAAACTTTAATTAAAAATTAATAACAATATCAAAATAACCTATTTTTTACTAACCATCTGAATCCTAAGAAAATTATGAAAAAAAAATTAATCATGGTCTAATGATCTGCTTTGTAAATCGATTTGAAGAATTTTGAATTATACATATCGTATGATGCATGACACAATTTACAAATGGCATCTATGTGCATAAATACTTTCAGATTAAAATTAAAATAAATTAGTGATTTAAACAAATTTGTAAGTGTAATAAATAAAGTATGTACTTTATTTATATATCAGGTTATATATTATTCTGTTGACACTGAAAATCAGCCCAAATATTTTGACAAAAGTTTTTGACGAAATTTGACCGACGAACCGAGAATCCACTCTGATCCTGAATCGAGGCTTTGATGCAGAAAGAAATACCCCCAAAATATGCAGTAAACTATCTGTTCAAGGTATCATATAATCGTTGAGATAATATATAAATGCCAAAACCATTATAAGACATGTCAGTCATTGATCTTTTAAGACAAAATGATTGCCAGCTATCGGAACGGCTTGAGGCCAGGCTTCAAAAGTTGTGTCCAAACTGCAGTTTAATCACGGATCGTATCGCTGAAATTTTTTTATTTTTTTATGAAGACTTCTATTTTCCCAGTTTATTTCTCCCTGTTTATTTTCACCAAATCCTGATGCCTTGAAAGCAACGGCAAACTGAAAATTCTTGTTTTGGCATTAGAAAATCCTTTCAGCAAATCTAATTAAGCTCTACCGAGTTCACTGTTGAGTGAATTAAAATAAATACTCTTTCTCTTTACAATTGACTCTAAAAATAAGATAAAGTCGAGGGCTTCAGTAAGTGAAAAAAAAAGTTGGCGAGTTTTGGATAGCTTCACACATACTGCTAAAACAATGATCTTGACTTGCGATGTACGAAACTTTTAGATTTATTGTCAATAAATTTGGAAGAGAAGAAAAAATATCTGATTAATAGCTCTAGAAAATAAGCGATTAATAGACAGAAAAAAAACGACCAGATAAACTGAATTAACTTTAACTTGGAGGTAGTTAGCTTGAAGCTTGAAATGATAACATGGAGTTAAATATCTTTTCCAATCCAGGGGTAGTGTCCTTGATTCATTTTTATAGCATATATATAAAACGTGGAGTATTTTTTATTTAGTTTTATAGTACAATAAAGAGAACAGCGTTTTGGATCTCTTTTTGTTGCATGAACTGGCTCACACATTGACAATCATATTAACGGTATTAATTGAATTACGCCAACATCATTATGACAAAAAAAGAAAGAAATTGCTTTAAATTATATTATACTTACAAAATAAACATAGGATATTATCATTGGTTAGCTTATAAATTAAATTGCGAAATAAATTTAATGAAAACAATTGGCGAAATTGGTCCAATAATTGACATTGGGAATTCTATCAAATTTTCATTTTGGGGTATCTCTCCAAATTGAAAGTCGATGGCAAGCAAAGATATTGTTGATGTAATTATAGACAATGAGCTTTTAATTTAAATAAAAAATTATTGTTCTCCATACAGTACAATAGGCTGGGTCATTTTGTCAAGATTTTTTTATCTAGAGAATGCAGAGTGAAATAATATTTTCGAACTATCTCTCGAAAATGGAGGATGATCGAGATTTATTGATGAACAACTTAGATTAGAAGCTTTCTTATAAAATAAAGATAGTAAGCATCAGAAAAAGTGGTTAGGGATATGGGGCTGGATCTTTGATTTTACAATTATAGCGAAACCTTACTTAATTTGTTCTTTAATCTTACTTATTACTTATAATGATGAATCCTCATTGAACAGAGCGATTTATTTTCCGTAGGAATCCATGTAAAATAGGAATTGGTGCTACATTCCGAAAATAACATTCAAATCAATTTATCAGTATACAATTTATCATCCATAACGCCTGTGCTTTTTTTTTACAAGAAAGCTATCAAGAGACATTTATCTTTGGCTATGATTCAAAATGGCGAAAATGAAACATAGTATTATTGTTAAATGAATTTGTAGCGCATAGTCAAGATAATACTTATCATCATACAATGCAATAACTACTCATACTTTCAGCATTTTACTTCTTTAACAAGAAGGCTGTTCTGTTACTGCAGCTGTTATTTCCTTTTTTCATACCCAAATATTATCCACAGCAATTTGCTGTGGTATACAATGCAGTCCTATGAGCTCTTCAGTAGTTCTGGTTATTTTCATTCATCAACTCAATGATGTTTCTATTCACCTTTAGCCCTGTAATCTTGGTTAAAAGCATAATCTCATCGATAAAGGCTTCACAGATGTTGACTCAAACCCCTTACAGTCATCTTCGCATAGTTTGCCTTTCTTCTGTTGTGGGTCGCAAATTTGGAGATGTGGAGATAATTTTTGAGAAGATTTTCTCGAAGTGTTGACTTTCTACTCGTGAAACAAGGGTAGGAGAAACTGAAGGGGGAGGTCGGTGATTGGCTAAGGACCAACTGTCTCGAAGAGGATGCCATTTCGGAGAATTTGCAAGTAATATGGATAGATTATGATAAAGACAATAGTCGGCCACAACAAATCCGGTTGATACTGCTTCGTTCAGTGGTGGCCGGGGTGGTCGGCTGTACACAAGACGAAGAAAAAATCATCTTATCATAACACTTTCTGACCAAGACTTCTTCCAAGTAAAAATAAGGATTCAAATAAGCACTGAATACAGACTGATACACTAGTACAAGCCAGTCCTGCATGCAATGTTATGATGTCTCCTCGTCGCTCGTTGTGCAAGACATCGCTCGTTAAGAGAGTCATTTTCTTACATTTTGGAAGAAAAAGGTGCTCATTAATCAAAATCTGACTGCATCGATTAAAGGCAAATGAAAAAAGAAAAATGTCGAAGCTGATAACTTATGAGAACACATACTAGAAATATAAAACATACTAAAATTAGAACAAAAACAAAAATCTTAAGTTAAAGCATTTGATTTCAAATTAACTTTTGAATTTTCGAACTTCCACATTCTAGGAAATGCACGGTCTGATAGATTCAACTGGGACACTTTGGCATTTGGTATATTTTTATAAAAATTATGGTGTGAATGCGATTCATTGTTAGAATTCATCACTCCTTCCCTTTTTCCCTCTTTTTAAAGCCTTTTTCTTCATATAAAAATAAAAAGCAATTGAACCGTTAGAGCGAAACATGGTATATAAATGTGTATGCAGACTTTGGTACTTTCGAAATATTTCTTTACGGTTCGACGGTTTATCGAAAAAGGGCAGTAAATTTGACATTTTTAAAATGGGTACAATTTTAAGCGAATATTTTCTGCAGTCAACTCAATAAAACGTCAAAATAGTTAAAAATAGATAAATAAAAAAAAGGGCATTTCCTTCTTGTAAATTTATTAAACAACTTTGGAAATTTGTTATACTATAAAATAGAATATCATAACCTAAGAAATCTATTCAACCAGCAAAGTGTATCACAGTAATATTGTTAAAAGAAAACAGCCATAAATTTTGAGAAATATCCTTTTATCTTTGTTCAACAAAATCATGATTGGAGAAAGTTGCTAGTTTTATTCTTGTATTTTATTTTTTTTCTCAGAAAATAAAGAATAAAAAGTAACATAAAATCGGAATCCAGAAATGATAGTTCCCAGAATCTGATGTAACGGAGTTTAGTTTTAAGAAGAAGAAGAAGAAGAAGAAGAAAAAAAAAAGATTTATGGAAGAAAAATATCGAGTTTTATGAAAAAACAAACAATAAAATTATTTTTTACGAAACTTTATTTCAGTTATTAAAATGTGCCGAAGTCAGGAAAATAATAAAAATTGTTACACTAAATATCAAATTTCCATGTCACATCCTTCGCTTTCAAAATTTAGAATTTTTTTTGGTTATTTTTAAATACAATATTTTGACTTTTTCGTATACAAAGTAAATGTTTTGTAACCTTCAAACGATTCGACTTTGAGATTTCTACGAATTTCGAAGTTTTAGACTTTTATGAATTCGAAAAATTAGAATTTTGTCTCTTGTTGGTCTGATTATAAACATGTTATGTTTTATTATATCGATATTTAAAATAGATTTTAATAACAATATTTAAAAAAGAATTTTAAATAACGTTTATTATGAAATGCATTTTAAATATCGTGTCTTCAATTTAGATATATGTACATGAATTGTAATTGAAATTTTGTTTATATGTCTATAGGTCTGACTATAGATACGATACATAAAAGTTCAAGAAGATAGACGGTTAAAATTTGGTATGCAGACTTTAAAGGAAGACTACAAATTTGCAAAACTCGACAAAACTTATCTGATATGTCTGTCTTGTTGCTGGTGTACAGGAAAACACGATACTCAAAAAATTTAACAAACTAGAAAGACGAAACTTGGCATATAGTTATATTCCAAAATTTTAAGATTTGTATTGATTTTGGATGAAATTTTTCAGCATATTCACTATTCCTCGATCTGTCTATTCTGGATATCTGAAGTATTTGGCCTTCCCTATAGACGCTCTAGGCAGCTATGTAGGGCCCTTGACTGACGGATGTTACTGATAAGATGTTAAAATATTATTTGTAGCAAAATTGTAAATAAATTAATTTATACAAAAGACAGATTTTATGATTTATCAAACGTTACTATAACAATGCCTGCTTTTTTGCATTGTTATCACTATTATTAGAAAAGTTAAAGTATAAATATGGAAATAATATATAAAAATATCAAGTAATATATAAACAAGAAAATAAATACAAGTAAAAATATACAACAAAAATAAAAGTAAAAACTAAATAATGCCTTTTGAGATCCACATTAATTTCATCCACTAATGAGCGATACATTTGTCAATCCAAATGCTTCAGACTCTGTTTTACTTTTTATTTCCATTTTTATTATTGATTTCACAATTTAAATATTCCATTATATTATATTGAAACAATCATTATTAATTTAATTGATTATCTTATATGTAACTTGATTCGTCCTGATAAATTAATAATTATGTTACATTTGTTTACAGTTCATTCTTACGTTATATTTTAATATAACAAATGAACATTTTCTTTCTAAATAAGGAAATATGAAACTAATAATAATAATGGTTAATTTTACCAGATTTTTTTTAAAATTTTGTCGTTTTTTCATGATATGCAAAGTAACCGAATTATATAATTTCGACAAATTTATTAAAACAAAAAATTAAAGGAAATATTTTCATTCTGATTAAGTTAAACATGAGAGGAAATCATTAAGTAACTGATGTGGTTCATTTTTATTGAATTTCATTACTTTAATCCTTTTCCCCCTATTAAAGTAAATTTTAAAAAAAGAATATTTTCCTAAAATTATCAAAATAATAAGTAAATTAAAACAAGTCATTAATATGTTGAATTAATTTAAAAATTCTATTGAATTGAAATGAATGAATGAGACAACAATTTCATAATGTGCTTTGTTTGGATGGCAGAATGTCTAAATCCAACAAAGAGCATGAACGAGATAAATCAGAAAAGCAATGAAATCGAAAGATAAATTTTAGAATTTCACATTTATGCCAAAATGGTAATTATATGTCATAATTTATATAGTTTTATTTTTATAGTTTTAAACTATTGCACGCGATAATGCCTTAATGGCATGTCGGCATTAAAATTATAGAAGCTCTGTTTACAATTTTATATTTAATCAGACGAAAGGAAAAGCGTATTCGATTTTTCAGTTTACAATAACACTTAACAAGTTTTTCCTCAAAAACACAGACATTTGTTCAAAAACATATTCTTAAATAAGAATAATTATTGAAACATAATCCGTGTATTTCTTCGAAACACAGAAAATGGAAATTGAATATTGTCACATAAATAATATCAAAGACCAGTAACGGAACATACATTCAGAATTATAGATTTCGACACCACCGTATTTTTAGAGACATTATCCAATTACTACGCGCTTTACGAGCTGGGATACGTCACGCGTACGTGCCATCTCCATGGTAATTGTTTTACAAAAATAGCCAAACAATAAAGCATCTGAAAAAACGATTTTTTTAATGCATTGGTTACTTCTGTCAGGGTATTTTAATATCGCAGGAATTTGATACTGAAATATCTAGAATTTATTTATTTAATCATAACTTTTTTAAATGATTATTTATTCAATAATTTTATCCATTGAATCATAATTTTTTATAATAATTATTTATTTAATTATATTTTTTGTAACTATTGTTTATTTAATAATTTCATTTATTTAATCTTATTTTTATAACGATTATTTATTTAATAATTTCATTTATTTAATCATACTTTTTATAATAATTATTTATTTAATAAGCTCATTTTTTTAATCATAATCAAACTTAAAGCCCCTCACCCAAAATTAAAAAAATGAAAAGACAGTCTTAATATTAAGTAAAAATGACGAAAACTAGAGTGAAACGATTTCAAAGATTAATAGTTTTCATGCCTAAACTTTAAAAGTTTGACCTCTAATCTTTGAAAGTTTTTCACATTGTATAAATAAATATGTGTAAGTCTGTTTACCATCATACTAAATAAAAATGCAAAAGAATTTTTGTGGTGATTTCTAACTTTCTTGATTCTTTCAAAGAATTAACTACTGTATAATGTATTTTATAAAATAAAATAAAAAGTTATTAACAATTTATAAAACTCCAATCTCATAAACTCAACACATTGAACTGTTGATGTTTTACGGTACAATAATTACATATAACTTTCTTACTGGCAATATTACTTGTTAAATTATTAACAAATTAAATTTTAAATATTATTTCTTTTATTTAGTTAATTAGCTGTTTATTGATAATAATGCATTATTTATTGAAACTGTTAAATATAAAAATAAGAATCATTCGAATATGTAAGCTAAGATATTAAAGCTTGATAACGATTTGAGATTAGTTTGAATGTAATGGATCTGGAAATTTATTAAAAGAATATCAACTTAAAAAAATATCATGTTATAAAAAGAAAAAATGAATTATCTACTTTAAATTTATGTCCAAAGAAATTAAAGCTTTTAATGAAAATTTCGTAAAAGTATACAAGTGACAAGTTGATGGAAAAAAACCGATTAAAATTTTCTTACCACAATAAAATAACATTGTTACACTTTGTAATAATAATTTTGAATCAGTTCTTAAAATTGAAGTAAAATCTATGCACAAATAAAAATGTAACTGAAAATTTACTTATGAGAATGTGAATTTTAAAATAGTATTTTGTACGAAATTAAATTTTAAAATTTGTGTAGGGAAACGTTAAAATTTACATTAATTTTCCAATAATTGAAAATTTAATTAATAATTTTGGGAAGCATTTTTAGAGAGCTCCCACTATTCAAGAAGATACATCATTTTGAATTTTTAGATCCAAATTTAGCAGTTTGTCTCTCAGAAGACAGATTAAATTCAGTAGTTTGCCTCTTTAAACATTTTTAATTACGTAATTTACAGAATGTTTACCTGATATAATCCTTAAATGTTTGATTTGAAAAATGATTTTAAAAATTATGATTCCCATTCATTTTATGAATCAGAGAAAAATGCTTTAAATATCGTATTTTATTTGAAGAATGTTTATTTCGAAGAAACAGCTTGTTGACAATTGGTAGCACTGAACTTTAGTTAAAACAAATTTATGAATTGCAGTAAAATAGACTTCAATATCATATTTTTCAAAAATCAACTCTTATTTCAACTTTGAGAAATAAAATACGATTATTCTCAATCTTAGAAACAAAAGAAGCATGCAACCACAAGTGAAAAGTATCAACTGGTTTATTTAAATTTTCCAAACGCACCTATGCTACTTCTTAAATGTTGAACATTGTTTAAAAGCATTTTCTACCTGTTCCTTATTAGCAACCACATGTATTAGAATTTTAGTCTTATTATCATAATATTTTAAGATAAAATTAGATATATTTTTAAGGGTACAGTGAATTAGAAGAAATTACGAAAATGTGAAATTTCCTTTTTATTGTTTCATCTCTAAAATATACGCGCATATTCAATTAAAGTAGCATTATAAATTGTATTGCACAAAAAATGAATATTTTAGGGACTTAACAGAAATAAATATATTTTAACGACTTTTTCTCAAAAAGATGATACAGTTAGATTTAAATACTTCTGAAATTATCCAGGTGTCTTAATTTTTGAGGAAATTACATAAAATTATTAATTAAGAATTCAGTTAAACATTAAGAGAAAATTAGGCAAGTATTTTAGGTTTTGAGTTCTTTTAAATATTTAAAAGTTAATTTTTTAATTCAGAAAAATAGAAACTTCTTATGAAAATTCAGAGATATCACATAAATAATTTCTAAAAAAATTAACTTTTAATCAGTTCTTTATTTTTTTAAATAATAAAAAATCAATTTAAATTTTTTTTAAAAAGAAAAATCTTATGAAAATTTTAAAAGTAAAAAATGACGCTTACTCAAAATTAAAAAAAAAATTAGAACATTTTTTTTTCCAAATAAATTTTTACAAGATAATAAGGGTTAAATATCAGAAAAAATGTAATCGTTGTGAGTATTTTAAGATTTTTAAAATTCTATATTTTTTGATTTCAAGAATAATGTATTTTATTTTAAAGAATTTTTTAAAGATATGTGTCAAGATATTTATATTTTAATCCATATGCATAACAATTTTAAAACTCTAAGTGAATGATTATCAAAAGTACTGAAAAGAATTCATCTTCACTTTAAATGCAACACTCTGCTTGTAAGGGCTAAAACAATAGTTTAATAGATTTAGAATAATAGAATAGAATAATATTAATAGAATAGTTTAATAGAATAATAGATTTTTAGTTTAAATCTGTCGTTTTAAAACAATTTTTCTAGATTTGAGTTTGAATAAATTATATTTTTATTACATTTACTTCATTTTAAAAGTTTACACTAATCTGTTTCTTAGTCCATGAAGGAGACTATAGACTCTTTTAGGCACTTTTGCGAATTATTTATTTACGGTTATGAAATTTTTTATGCATACGTATTAAAATATAATTCATCAAATTTCTTTAAAACAACTTTTTTAAACGAAAGATATTATTTTTAAAAAGTTAAAAGATTATATATTAGTTTTTATATTAAATTTCAAAATATTCCAGACGACTTAACTTTTGATTTTTCTATTGTTTTTTTTTTCTTATTACTCAATACAAATTTATTTGGAACAAAACTGTGCATGATTTTGTCATTCCAATTAAGTGCCAATTTTCTAGATATATTTTATGCACATTTACTGAGTTTTCATAGGAATTTTATTTTTTAAATTAAAAATGACTTTTAACTATCTTAAAAGACTCGAAAAATAAAATGCAATACTCTATTTTCTTTGAAAGTTTAACTGGCTTCTTTATCATCAATTTTATGTTTTTACCTCAAAAATTAAGACACCTGGAGCATTTCAAAGATATTTAAATATAACAGCAATATATTTCTGAGAAAAGTCATCAAAATATACCCCCCCCCCAAGCCTTTCAAATATTCATTTTGTAGAACAATACATATCATGATTTTATTTTATTTGAAATTTAACATACATTTTGGTGATGAAACGATAAAAATAAAGGTTCATTTTTCATCCATTTTTGCTTATTTCAAAGTCCACTGTCCTCTTAAGTAAGACTTTTACATCTGGTGCCATTTTACCAGAAGTAAGTAAGCGAGCGTTTTCAACCCATTTCGCATCGTTCAGAATCCCAGGTGATGCAGACTCTAAAGTTAAACGGGAAACGCATTTGTAAACTTTTTGCTGGCATTATTTTTAGCTCTTGTCTTTTTGCCAGTTGTGTCCATCCTTACAGTAACGAAAGAACAAAGATAGTTTTTGTTTGGTTATTGCTGCTTCTTTGTAACAGAAGAGTTCGTCCCGCTTTGTGATTCCGGCAGCTTTCGGCAAGCGTTGATGGGTACGCGTAATGGTGACTGTCTCATTCGAATTCTACAGTAGTCTGCCGAGAAAAAAGAAAGAATTAAGTAAATGATTGTTATTTTAAACGTAATTGGAGTGGGACGCTTTTCTTATTTTTTTTCCAAATTCAGTCAAATCTTGCTTGTCTTTGTTAATTTCAAAATGTTGATAAAAACTTCAACCAAAAATAAAAATAATTCTCATGTACTTTCTAATAAACTTTCCATGTCAGAGAGTGCCTTGCATGGTATATCCGTACAGTAGTTACGAGAAATTTATCTTCTGGCATGAATTTAGCATTTTTATTGAATCTATCGTGAAATCCTTGGCTTGTTTTTTGGTGATTAACCCTCTGCTTATTGTTAAAGGTATTCGAAAATGGAATTTCTTCTTTAGACGCGTCTGCGATTGAAAAAAAAAATGACACAACACTGCAAATGTAGTTACAAAATTGGATATGTTTAAGTCGCTGCGTTTTGGAAATATCACACTTACATGTTTCTGAAATACAGATTGACAGACAGTCAAACTATGGTGGATCTTGTCTCAAACTTTGATAGGTTTCTGTGTTATAAATGTTGAATCTGTGTACCGAATCTTAGCTGTCTAGTTCTCTTTGTTTTGTAGTTATAGCGTTAACTTATTTTTGAGCAGCCATACAGACGGACTTCCTTTGAACAAATTTTATTCAAAACATGACAGAAATCTGTAAATTTGGTGTAAAGATCGTATACAAAATTTCTACAGCGTAAAAGCTTTTTTGAGTTATCTTTGTCACAGATAGACAAACGGATATTATTCAAAAAACGTATTTTTCGAACACAAGGAAGTATAAAACGAGAAGTTTCCTTAAAATCTTGAGTTCAAATTTTTTGACGATTACTATACTTTTTCTATATTATTCATACAAGAAAGCAAACAAAAAAAATGTCCGACTTCTTTTTGTATAACTTTAAGTCAAAAGCTTGTAAGAACTGAAATCAATATTTAAAAAAAAATCTTAAGTCCTTTTGAGAATTATCGGCGTGGTTTGTTTATTCCGGTTTGACTTGCACCAAATATTCCACGCATAATCGGGAATTTACTGTTCTGAAATGTATTAAAATAATTATTTTGTTAATTATCAGGGAAACTGATTTATCCACATTTGCGATACTGCAGAAATCTACAAATAATTGGACATTTATTGCTCTCAAACGTACTAAATTTAACGATTTAATGACTGATACGTAAATTTCTTCTAAGGACCATATAACAAATTTCATTCGTTTATTTATCTAATGTAGAAGCTCCCAATTTAAGCGTAGCACTGTAAATACGGAAGGGATCAGGTAAGGACACACTAAGGTAGTAAAAAAAAACGTATTAAATTTCATTCGTTTGACTTAAAATTTCTCAACATATAATATGTGAAATTATGGAGGATAAGTGAAAATGTATATGCCATGGATAATTTAAGGATAATTCGGAAAGAAAAGATAATTCAAAAATCAGAAATAAATAAATAAGAAGAAAAAAAGAGTCCTAGAAATTACTTCTGTAGAGGTTTACAACCCTAGGGTTACTTGACGGACTAGTTTAGGGTGTTCAAAAAGGCCAACTTGGTAATGGCAAGCACTAGAAGCAAATGGAATTTATATATAAAAGAAATGAAATATAAAATTATATTTTACGTTCTTTTAAAAAATAACAGTTGTGCAAAACCATTCATGAAATAATAAAAAGAAATTTGCAAATTAAAACATAAAAACGATTAATAATCAGTTCCCACTAATATTTGCATGTTTTTCAGAAACCTGTAATTTTACTTGACTCTCAAATTTATTCTAATTTTTATCTTTTGTTCCTTTTAATCGGGGTTATCAAAAAACAACAGCACCTGAATCCTTTCAAAGTTTATTTCGATGGCTTTATTTAAAAAAGAGTTTCAAATAAGTGTAAATAAACTGATTGCCGTAAAAAATAACAATTAACTTTTATCATAAATTAATGATAACATATTCCAATACGATTGCCAATCATTTTGGATAAGGTTGGTCTTTGCTTAACATTCCAACCCCCGGGGAGGCACCTCGAAATGAGGATGAGATACTTCCGGCATGGTGGTTGGATCTCGCCACCCTGGAGGGTACACAAATAGGTGGAGGATCTGCCCCCTCCCATCGATGACGGGACGTACTTCCTACGGGAAGGGTTGTACCGTGACTGGTGATGGCCCTTAGGACTCAACCACAGTTCCCACCAGTGTTGCTGTTGCGGCAGTCCGGTCATTCAACCTTATGGTTTAAATCCATGTGCCTTCGTGGCGGGTCAGAGAGTCAGTTGGTTGACTTTCTTTAACATTCCATTCACAGTCTAATTAAAATATTATTTTCTCCCTTCCCATCGCATGAAACTGTGGACCTCGAGAAAAGACATGCATGACACGAGTGTCCAGATTTTTATTTTCAGGGTCTCGGAAATTGACGTTTTGTGCTTCGTAGAATTGTAAAGAAAACAGAAAATGCATTTTAGGACACCTTTTTACCGACCGATTCAAATTAAAATTTGACGCAGAACCCCAATTTTAATAAGAATTTTGATCGCTTTACCGCGTTTACATGCATACCGCGTTAACATGCATGCAAAAAGAACACGCCGACAAATAGTCACACCTCCGACAGACTTCATTCAAACATTTCAAAGAGATCTTTACATTAGATACCAGAACTAATGTTCCACAGTTCGTTTTGCAAAAATATTTCATTTTTGAGTAATTTCTTTTGGAAGAATGCAAAACTATAAACCAACCTATGGTTTAAAATATATATTTTAAGTGGTAAAGATGGTCTTCTTCTGAACGAATTTCATTCAACATTTGATAAAAATTTACACATTTAATGTGAAGACGCTTATAAAATATAATACATCTGCACAAAGCGTGTTTGAGTTATCAAATTCTCAGAATTCTCATCTTCACTCTCATCTAATTCTCATCTCAAACTCTCAGAATTCACTCTCATCTAATTCGAATTTTTTTGTCGATTGCAATGCTTTCTCTTTATAATTTTCGCATGAGAATGTAAATATGGTTTTTTTTCCAATTCAGACATCCAAAGACTAAACATTTATCGAAATACAGAATCAAAAATTTTGATAATACAATATTTATAGTACTTTACGCAGTAAGTAATGATCGGGAAGTACAAATGAAACGATGTCCCCAATTCGCTTAAAAAAAGAAAGAAAATATTAATAGTCTGTAATATTTTTATGAAACGTAGGCGAGAGGTCATATTCAAAATCATTTCAGATTTATCATTAACACACAGTTTGAGTTTATATGTCTCTTTTAATAATGCGTATAATTTATTTCCTCAACTGCTTAGAAAATTTAAAACTATAAACATTATTTATCTTAAATAAAATAATTTCAGACTTTTAATAATGAAACTATTTACACCTCAGACTTTGTGAAGTTTACTTAATTGAATAGTTTAAACATTAATAATTTGAATAATATATGTTATTCCAAAGTAGTGGAACTGAAACAAATTCAAAGCTAAGCAAACTAAAGCAGTTAACAGCAAAATATGTAGAGGTAGCTACGAATTTAATAACTAGACTAAGCTGGTTGGCAGCCTTATTTTGCATTTACAGCATTTCTATAATATATTTCAATTTTTGGCAACCCGCAAATGTTAACCCAGACTCATAAGTTTAAGCAAATGCAAGAGACAGGATGAAGGTTTAAGTAATAATTAATATGGTAATGTTTACTGGCTGGATTCTGTCTGTAAAACATGTCACGCAAAAATTGTTCAAAATGCTCGCTGGGACAGACTGTTTAAATTATTATTTCATATTTAGGTTCTCTTTGATATTATGTGCTTATTGAGAAAGATTGATTTGATAATATTTTTAATTAAAAATTAATCAAGCCTTTAAGGTTTTTCGATATAATGAAAATCGTATATTCAAAATACTATTTTTTTAGTGATACCAATTGTATTAATCAGTGATTTTTTTCCTTCTGATTTCTATAGATATTAAAATATTTTAGACTATACTCTCCGATATTATTTTCTATTTTTCACGTTAATCCACGATAAAAGCCATCTTTAAACCACTGTAAAATTCAAGATATTATTTTTTTTAATGATACCAATTTTATTCCAAAACAATTTTCTTTTCTAATTTCAATATATTTCCAATGTTTTTTTTAAAATTCATTCTATATATTAAATATATCTTTTAATTGAATGCAACTATTTTTATAATCAGCAATAAATTTGAAAATAAAAATAAACTCAGAAAAATCTATTTGAAGCACTAAAAAGGTTTGGATTTACTTTAAATTTTAATTACTAGTTAATTTTATCCAATTCTACAAATCAATCAATCTACAATTTCAATCAATTCTACAAATCAATCAATCTACAATTTCAATCAATTCTACAAAACAATCAATCTACAATTTAAATCAATTTTACAAACAATCAATCTACAATTTAAATCAATTCTACAAATCAATCAGTCTACAATTTAAATCAATTCTACAAATCAATCAATCTACAATTTTAATCAATTCTACAAATCAATCAGTCTACAATTTAAATCAATTCTACAAATCAATCAATCTACAATTTTAATCAATTCTACAAATTAATCAATCTACAATTTCAATCAATTCTACAAATTATGTCTATTCTTTTCTCAAAATAAATTTTTCGAGATATATTTAATCAACGTGGGCTAGTGTTCTTGATACAACATCACTATAAAATGACTAACCAAGCATCAATTAAGTTTAAGAGAATGAAAATTAGTTTTAGAAAAAATCTATAATTCTTCAATTTATTTAATAAAATAATTTATATGTAATTTTTTAGCTTTTAATTATAACTTATAAACAGAGAAAGTGATCTCACCAAAAATTTCTTCATATTCTCTAATAAAGATATAAATTCATACCGGAATCAAAAGTTATAAAAAGATTATTTCACACGATGCTAGTACAAATTATATCGGGACACGGAAGATTTCCTGAATACCTCTACAGATTTGAAAGGATGCAATACAACACATGTGTTTACGGAGAAATAGGCTCTGTTCGTAATACCTACTACGTAACAGAATGTTTCGAATTCAATGAAATAAGAGCAAGACTCATTATGGATAGTGATAATTTTGATAACAATATTACAATAACCTGAAAATTTAAAAACATTGAGAAAATTATGGAAAAGATTTCCAGCCTTTTTCCAACAGTTCGATGATTCTTTGAACTTTTGTTGGCCGTTGTCCTCTAATGCGAAAGTGGATAGTTAACCAGCATAACAGCCAGTCACAATAATCCATGTTTATATGGCTTAGTTCTGTGGTTAAGGGTTCACTGGCTGTAACTATTGTAAAAAAACTTTGTAGATATTTCATCCATTTAGATCAAAACATTTTTGAAGATTACAATACTTTCGCCTTGTAGACTTCCTATATGAGACAATAAAAATGCCCTTTATAAGTTTCCACCATTTCCAATGTTACGTTGAAGTTGAAAATTAAAGAAACATTTATTTTGTGGGAAATATTTCTATAACTGAGGGATATATATTTAAAAAAAATTGGCTCTGACCGTAATAATTCATTTAAAATAAAAATGCATCTGGAAAATAAATAAGTTCCTTTTTTGAAGCATTGCCAAGACAAAAGAGGAATTGTCAAAAAGTTGAAATGTAAACGATCCTTTGCCTTCAAACTTTGTCAATAACAACACCAATCATTTTTTAATTAAATTTTAAAATTAAATCAGAATTTATTAGTGCATATAAAATGTAATCCCTTTATGGATAATATGTTCTCAAAATCTAAGAAATTGAAATTTTGAAATTCTAATATTAAAATATTGTTAAATACTTTTATTCACATTATTCATGCTTTGTTTAGAAGTTCTACAAACAAACTACCAGAGTTTCATCTATTGCTGGCAACCTATATGCTAATATCACACCAAATTCTACTTTATGAGGGTACATTCTCGAAAGCTTGAAGCTTTAGTATTAAATGTGACTTAAAGAGGACTTCAATACAGCGATGCAGTCGAACGGTATTTTTCGAAAGATGAAACCAAGTTCTACAATAGTTTTTGCACCAAAGTTTGGGAAAACTTTATTTGAAAAAAAAAAACCTCTCCACAATAGTAAAGAAAACCAGAAACTATTCTAAAGTTAAAATCTAAAAAATGGAAATCGAAAATATATGTTTCAAAATGTCAGATATATGCAAGCATTTTAGAGCATCGATTGTCCCTTATCTTTTTAGAGCTCAGAAGGAAAAGTCATAATAGTTTTACTGTTTTTGCTGCTGACGATAGCCTCGTATTTTCCCCTGTAAAATGATATTTTTTTGGATTAAAAAAAGCAGTATCGCCCAAACGATTTTTATATTTTTCATGATAAATATTGCGAACGAATGTATTGTTAACAAACGAAATTTATTGAAAGAAAATGTTTTACATAATTATATTAAAGATTTCATTTTTTAAACATATTAATTTTATTTCAGGTAAAATATAATGCAGTAAAGGATATGTTGGCATAAAAAGGAATCTTTAGTTTCGAAGTCTTGCCAAATTTAAAATGAAAACAATATAAATACTCAATAGCAAATTTAGACAATTAAACATTTTTTTACATATCTATATGCTAAATAAAATTTTAGTTTTTCAAATAATAATAAAATAAAAGCAATGCAAATTTGCCAGATTTTCAATCACCCAGTTTCTTCGTTTTGATTACGAAGTACGCCTAGTTTTATTTAAATATTCGTAATAATTTTTAATGATTTCAGAATGAAAATAAGATAATATGATTTTATATATTTATTTTCCTCAAATCTAAATTAGAAAACATTATTTCACGAGCCATTTAAAAAAAATAAGTGCTTAGATAAAAAAAAATGTACTAGGACAAGTCTTGCAAAGCAACTTTGATGCGTACTTTACAATAAATTAAAAAAAAAAATTGATACGGTTGCATGTTACATGATGTTGCTGCGATAATACCGGAAACTGTAATAGTCTATTCTTGCAAATATTAGCTATTAATATTGAATTTTTATTTCCGTAGACAAAGTAAAATTATTGTAATAATCAAAAATTCGATACCATAATTTGAGAAATTTTCATTTCTTGAGTATCCAAGAATTAAAAAATAAAATAAAATTATATATCTTTAAAACTACTACACACAACGGAATAAAAGGGTGAAATTTGGTATATTGCGTTTATACTGAAATGTAAGAAATGTTTCAAATATTGAAAGCAATTCTTCCACAGAAAAGCAGTCTATCAGTGTGCATATAGAAAAGATCTGAAAAGTGCCAAAAGCATAAGAAATTGGAAATCTTTTATGATTTTATCCTTAGAATTTTAGACCTATGTTCAAATTTGACCTAATTCGACTTTCTTTTGATTATTTTCTGGTCTTATATTCCCGTATTTTTGAGCGAATTTCCACAAAAATTCATCTAATTTGATAAATGAAATTTGGCATGTAGCTTTGATACCAAAATTGGACGTATGCGTCTAGTCTTGAATGCAATAACCTACAAATAACCTACCTTAACTAGATATTTTATATTGAATTAGTCTACTGGAAAATCTCTGGGGAAATGTATCTACTATTTATATATAGAGTTATTCACAAATAAGGAACAGATATAAAATATCTATATCTAATTAACGTCGAAAGACAGTAAATAAAGATGTATATGATGCATCATTAGATGAAAGAAAGTTCGAATTATTTTTTCATTCGGATAAACCTAGTAAAAGCTCCATTATTATTTGATTACGAGAAAATGACAATGCATTAGAAAAAGTGTAGTGAATTACAGTATGTAATGAATGAATATGTCACCGTTAAAACTCGAAAGCCGTTAATGTGCATATTACCTGGTTAATCTGCAGATTGACTAATTTGTCACTTTAAAGTGCTGCTTCGTGAGTTTTCCGCACTTTAACTAGGTAATGTGCATCTTAGAGGATTCCGTATCGTTAAAGAACAAAGGTTGTATGCAATATCTGAATTCAGTGTTTGCAAACAGAGATTTCTAATGAAAAAAGATTTTCCTGCTGTAGAAATATCTTTAAGTCAAACAGCAATAAAACAATCCCTTGATACCAGGCAGGGTTTCAAAAAATGAGACTGCATATCTAAATGTATCACAAATAGGTATGATTGTCTTAAAAACTAATTACTATGCAATTCAAAGTTTCACCAATTTTCAGATTGCGCTAATAAGTAAGCATAATTTTATATGTTTCGAAAATTCATTTCCTTAATTACAATAATATGGTAAACTGATTGATTCTATCATTTAATTTGTTGTTTGTCTGATTGTATTAACGTGATTCTTTAGATATTGAAAATAAAGAAATAATATTATGTCAATTTCCGTAATTGTAATAATATTTTAAACCGTTTGATTCTTTGCATTAAAGTTTTTTAATTGATTGAGGATTTATTTTATCAACTAATGCGTCGCTTGTCAAGTTAATACAATCGATTGTAGATTGTATTAACTTGATTCTTTAGATATCAAAAAATAGATAAACATAATTTAATTTAAATGTACAGAAACATTGCTATTGTTCCAGTAAATATCTTATTTTCACTTTAACGAGGTAATGTGCAAATTATCTAGGTAATTCTCAGATTATCTAGGTATTGTGAGAAATGAGAATTTTTCGCTTTAAAAGATCACCATGGTTAATGTGCAAATTAGCTAGCTAACCTACAGATTATCTGATTTCTGCACTTAATGGTAACAAATACACTACTGCAATCACTGAACGGGCATTTCATCATTGTAAGATCCAAAAAGTGTTTCCCTAGGTTTACAATTCCCTATATTTACAATTAATATAAGAAATTCGTGGAGGACGGTTTCTCATCTAAAGGGCAAGTTGCTGATCATCCTTACACGTCTAATTAAAATGCTGAATGTATCCGAAATAACAGAGGAAGCGAGAGGTTTGGAATTTCAATTCCAAGTTTGAATTGATACTGCAATGATCTCAAATAACAAGAATCAGTTATTTTGCATGTGTGCAAGAAAGGAGACTTAAGTTAAATGCATACAATATAAATTTTAACTTTCCTATATTATATGATGCATCGTATGGTATGCATATTTATCGACTGTCATTCGTTAGAAATAAATATTTTAAATCTACCCCTTTTATTTGAATAATCCTGTATAATAAGTCACCTCAATAATACAAAAGAATATTTTTGTAATGAATAGCTAAAATAATCTTAACACATTTTATAAGTTATTTATGAAAAGAAATTTGGAAAAATATCTTTTGGAATATGGAAATGAATTTAAACTAGAAATATCTTTAGGAATATATAAAAGAATTTAAACTGCGAAGCACATTTACTTGCATATAATAAAATACTCAGAAAAGAATTTTTATTATGCATAATCTTATTATTGTATCGCATCTTTTATAGTCGCAAATCTTATTATCATATCGCAAATTTTTATCATTATATCGCCTATTTTAAAAAATTGTATTGAATTCCATTTCCTTATTTCAGAAATAAAATCGCTTGCGAAAATTTAATGTACGTAATTTATTTCATCTATAAAAATATTGAATATGTTTTTCAAAAAACTAATAACCAAATAAAGAGTAAAAATAAGAAGAAAAATTATTAAAATATCTTCTTTTTTCAATATTTAATTATTTATTTACTTTTTTACTGTACGATGTATACAAAAAGAAAGAATCGTAATCGTTAAAGAACCCAAACTAGAGAATTTGATGAATCTCACAGCTTCAGAACTCTCTGAGATTAAAAATCACATTTTTGGAATTATGCCTGTCTCTTTGCCGGACTGTATGTGAACACAATAAACCAAAAAAATTTTAGGCTTAGGAAGAAATTCGATATATTGTAAATTTGATATACTGTAAAATTTGATTTGATGTATGCATGCCACATTTGTAGATTTCTATTAAATTTTCATTGAAACCTAAAAACAGGAGGTTTGTTTACCTGTTTGTCTGACAAAATGCAAACGAACACGATAATTACAAAATGAAACAATGGAATATCTTAGTGGGCAGTTTTAAAGCATAAAATGTAAATCCTCATAGTCGCTAAAACTTCGACCGTCTGTCGACCTGTTCATAAATATCAATGGAAAACCGAAGCAATTCATAAACGTAACTTCGTAAGTAAATGAAATTTGGTATGCAGATTTTCTAGAGTCATAAAAGTCATTTTTTAAAATTTTTTATTTATCTATGAATATGAAAATTCAAAAACAAAAACGTTTTGAGCTGGACGGATGAAATTTGATATGTGATCTCAATCAAATTTGTAAATTTCTGTCGAATTTTCATTGAAATCCTTTCACAATAAGTCTATCTGTCTTGGTGACTGAAAACAAGTGTAAACTAAAAGTAGATGAATAAAATTTGAAACACATATTCAACATTTATTTTGTAAATTTGGCAACGAGTTTCGAATTAAATCTCTCAAAGTTGGGCCATATATTCGTCTGTATATTTAATGTAAATGTAATGATTCAAAATCTCAACTACTTAGATAAACGAAATTTGGTATGCGTTTTGGTAAATATGTAATTGAAGTTAACAAATTTACCAATTAATAAATTTAACAACAGTTAACATTTTAACCAATTAATTAATTTTCATTTGACATTAATTAATCAATTAATTAATGTTAATTGAACAAAAAAATTTTAACATGTGTAAGATTTTTGTGTTCAATTGTTCGAAGAAAAAGGGCTCAAAATATATTTTCAAACTTTCTCCACTATACTACGAAACACAAAATGTTTGTGTATGGGACTTTGAAAATAAAAATCTGAGCTTGATATCCAAAGCCTTGCTCAAAGTATATAATTTTATTTGGGGAAGGAGAGATAATACTTTTATGAAGCAATATGCGAGAACATTTGGAAAAGACCACTTGCAATGGTTTTCAGTTGTGTTAGCTTGTGATAACATCATTGAACTAAAAATTTCTTTAACTAATTTTATAGAAACAAATATCAGCCACAGCTGTGCTGGCAGCCATAGACTTCAATCTTGATAAGGCAGAGAGCCAAGTGACACCGTCGTGTTAACCTCAATCCATTAGTGCGTTATCTGAAGAATACAATTAACGTATCTCTGAATATCACGCACATGTAATTACAAAAACACATTTATAACAATATCCGATGATAACATGGAACACAGGTAGCTTGGAATAGTGACATATCAAGATATCAGGTTACTAACGCTGTAATTGTAATTTTGGTTTGGCATGCTTTTGTTAAAAGTTTTGTTAAACTCATAGGAATGTAGGAAGTTTATAATGTAGGAAGAATTCTATTTAACCCTTTAAAGGGCCATTTTTTTCTAGTCATATTATGTTTAAATATTTTTAGGCTTGAAATTAGAATAAGAAAAGGGATTCATTTAGCTTATCAGATAAATTTAATTTGATTAATTAATTAATTTGGTTAATTAATAATTAAGTAACAAATCAAGACACATCATTTTGTGTGAGATAAAGAATTGAAGCATCTAAATTTCTGACTTACTAAAAAAAATTGTCAGAACTTTTATACCAACCTACATAATTTCATACAAAGATTGATAAATTTGGGGGGAAGCATACTTCCCACGGCCCTAGAAAGGGTTAATCTTTTAAAATTATTTCTTATTAGAAAATATCAACATTTTTATACTAAGGAGGGAATTAAAAAAGATAATAAGAAAAATATACATACAAGTTCAAAAATCAATTAAGAAATCATTAAATTCTAAAGTTTCGAATTTTGATTGCTAATGTTTAGTGTTATTAACATTCTTAACTAAGAAAGGTGTGAAGAAGATATAAAAAAAAAATTCAAATATGAAAAGTATTATTTGATATTTAAAGTAATATCATATTGATATTAAACCTTAATTTGATGTTTTTGTGCCATTTCTAACATAATCCGTTCTTAAAGTTTGCTTTTAATTATTTTTGATTGTATAAATAAAGTAAATTATCTAATCAAATCAAATAACTTACTGTAAGTATAATGTGAATCCACGATTACTTTTGATGAAACACATTATGTATAAAGTTGAGAATCATATATAAAAATATTTCACCATTTGTTTATTTATTATTTTGATAATATTTATTTCTATTACTAAAAAATTTTAAATTCTTCTAATAATACTTCTAAATTCTTTTCAGCGTTGCCATTTTTGCCTTTCTAATTTGCCTTCCAAAATTGCCTTTTCTATTTTAATTAAATTTTTAAATACATTTTAAATGCATTTTACAACAATATATTTCATCGTTGAAAAGAAATTTAGATCTTTTTCTTATTGTAATTAAAAAGATTTAATAATAAAAATATTTTATTTTTATATAATAAGAAGATTTTATTGAAGAAGCGGCGAAAACCAAGTTACAAAAAAAATTAATTGCAATTTTTAGTGACTATTAATGTGGAACTGTCTGGTCACCAAAGGCGGTAAGTAAAAAAAAAGAATGAAACACATTACTCAGTTAGACAATTTTGCAGAGTAAAATTAGAAGAATAGGTTTACATCTCTAAGGCGATGATCTGAGCTAAACTCTACGAAACTGCAATTCTTTTACTATTCTTAAGAAATTAGTTGTACAAGAAATCAAAACCAGTGTTTCGTCATTCCATAAAAAACAATACTAAGCTATATAGTATTGCTTTTTATTTAATATTATATAGCTAATATAATAAAAAAATAATGAATTTTATATTTACACATATTTTAACTAATAGTGAGATTTTTTTCATTTATTTCAATTATTTATAAGCGATTTTTAAAGAGACGAAAACAAATTATTCATTTCTTCAGTAGTGTCTTCAGAGATTAAAATATTGAAATTTTCAGATATATTTTAAGTGATACAGAAACTTATTTCGAGAATTAAAAAAAGGGGACAATTCCTTGGTGATCTGTTCTTTATTTTCATCTTTTCCTCATTTATTATACATTTCTTTGGAAACCTAATGAAATACTTTTTTTATCGCGAGAAGAAATGGCGCTTAGTTCATCGTTGCAGACGATTTTATTTATCAAATGGATAAAGGAAATTCAGTAGAAATGTATTATAAAAAAGACGAAGAAATGGGTTTCGAACAACGAAAATTACCTTTTGGAAATTATGTTTTATGAAAGTAAATGTGCTTTGCAACTAAAATTTTTTGTGTTCCACAAGAGAATTGTTAATATTCTTTTCTAAAATTTAACAGTGGGATACGTTTGAAGAGAAGATAATTTATTTCGAAAATATTCTTTTTAATGGCAGATTTGCATATTATACTAAAAATATGTTGTAATATTAAAATCTTTTAGTTTAAAAATTAATATTTTATATTCATTAAAATATCTGTAATCTATACTTATAATAAAGCTCAATGTGTGTGTGTGTGTGTGTGTGTTGGCGCTCTACAGGCCAGGTCATTTGACATACAGCTATCAAATTTGGTACATGTATACCTTAGAGGTCGGGAATGTGCACCTGGGGTTCTTTTTTTCGAAATTTTAATTAGAATTTTAATTATTAATTAAAAACTAACTTTCCCGCCAAAAAAATCTTCCATTTTCCCCACCGCCAACTTTTCCGCCAAAAAAATCTTCCATTTTCGCCACCGCCAAATGAGCAAGGCTTTCGTTTTTTTTTTCTCCCAACAGTAATGAGGCTAGGGTTAGTATTTTTCGGCGGATTATTTCAAACGATTCTGTTTATTTTCTTAATGTTTGATGCATTTAAAATTAAACATTGTTAATTAATCGATCCTTCAGATTCATTCTGAAGTACTTTTGAATTAAAATAACACAGAATAAAGGAAATTAAAAATTTCTAATCCGCATAGCGTTACCCCAACTGGCGTAGAAAAAAAACTCACGTATTTGCGTTACGTAACTGGCGTTGAAAATTCACGCATGCGCTTTGTGTTCTGAATTCCGCATTGTGTTGACGAATTATTATAACGGATGCGGACTGGATTTAAATTTTTTTTAGGTTCGTTGCATGCTTTTGTAATTAAAATGTATTTATGTTAGTTATATATTTTTTGTATATGCTTATAGTTTTAAGTGCATTGTTTTTTAAGTAGTTTTTTTAAAACCTGTTTTAAACCGTCTATTTTAAACGATTCGTTTCATTTTCTTAGTGTTTGATGCATTTAAAAGTAAACATTGTTAATGAATCGATCTGCTCATGATGAATCTAAGAAAATTTTGTTGACAAATTCTTGAGATAATACGTAAATTGAAAAAGATATTCTTTAATGCCCATAAAGTTTAAACGCTGAGTGACTCTATTTTCAGTAATCAGATTATAAAAAAATTCTTTGTTTCAGTAAAAAATATTATTATATTAATTGCAGATTAATTCTTTCCACTTTAATTTAAAGCATAAATTCTACGGGTGCTAACAGAAAATTAGAGAGATACATATTACGTTATGACTGAAGGTCTTTATAATATTATGAGTGAATTATAGGACTATCAAAATTTGAAGTTTTAAAATATTTTGATGAAGAAGCTATTAAAGTAGGAATTGCATAAAATATTTAAATATAAAAACTTTAACGAACATTAAGATTGGCAAACCGGCTGGTCGACAAATTCTTGAGATATTACATAAATTAAGAAAGATATTTTTTAGTTCCCATAAGGTTTAAATGTTCAGTGACTCTGTTTTCGTTAATCATGTTATTAAAAAAATTAACATTTATTGACGAACACGAACACACTGATTTTCACCGTTACTCTGATTAGATGTTATAAAATCTGAATAGATAAACATAAACGTGTAAACAGCTGTGCGCCGGTTTCTATGGCAACACAGCTGGAAAGAGAAAAGAAATTTCTACGACAGAACATCTGTTTTACACAATTTTATAGAATAACTTTTCCCCTTTTTGTTTCATTTTTTTTAAAAATTACTTATTTAATAAGAACATCTGCTTTACCCAATTTTTTAGAATAGTTTTTCCCCCTCTTCGCTTGCTTTAAAAAAATATCTATACTTATATATAAAGTTCAATGTGTGTGTGTGTGTGTGTGTGTGTTGGCGCTCCACAGAAAAGACCATTTGACCTACAGCTACTAAATTTGGTACATGTATACCTTAGAGGTCGGGAATGTGAACCTGGGATCCCTTTTTTTGAATTTTTATTTAGAATTTTAATTATTAATTAAAAGCTAACTTTCTCGACAAAAAATTATTCATTTTCCCTACCACCAAATGAGTAAGAGTTCAGTTTTTTTTCCCCCAACAGTAATGAGGCTAGGCTTAAGATTTTTCGGCTGATTATTTCAAAGGATTCTGTTTATTTTCGTAATGTTTGATGCATTTAAAATTAAACATTGTTAATTAATCGATCTTTCAGATTAATTCTGAAATACTTTTGAATTAAAATAAAACAGAATAAAGGAAATAAAAATTTCTAATCTGCATAGCGTTCCCCCAACTGGCTTAGAAAAACTCACGCATTTGCGTTACCGTAACTAGCGTTGTAAATTCACGCATGCGCATTGTGTTCTGATTGTTGACATGACAACCAATATCAACGGACGATTTAAATTATTTTTAGATTAGTTGCATGCTTTTGTAACTAAAGTGTATTTATGTTAGTTATATATTTTTGTGTATGCTTATAGTTTTAAGACCATCGTCTTTTAAGTAGTTTTTTTTAACCTGTTTTCGACCGATTATTTTAAACGATTCGTTTTTTTTTTTTTTTTTTTTTTTTTTTTAGTGTTTGATGTATTTAAAATTAAACATTGTTAATTGATCAATCTGGTCATGATGAATCTGAGAAAATTTTGTGGACAAATTTTTGAACTATTACATAAATTAATAAAGATATTCTTTAGTGCCCATAAAGTTTAAACACTCAGTGACTGTTTTCAATAATCATATTACAAAAAAAATACTTTGTTTCAGTAAAAAATATTATTATATTAATTGCAGATTAATCCTTTCCACTTTAATTTAAAGTATGAATTCTATGGGAGCCAACAGAAAATGAGAGAGATACATATTACGTTATGACCGAAGGCGTTTATAATATTATGAGTGAATTATATGCCTATCAAAATTTGAAGTTTTAAAATATTTTGATGAAGAAGCTATTAAAGTAGGAATTGCATAAAATATTTAATTATAAAAATTCTAACGAACATTAAGATTGGCGAACCGGCTGGTCGCCAAAGGCGGCTAGTAGAATATAAAATGAAACAATGTGAATATTTTTTTCCGTAGCTACTAGTTTTAATGCGTTTTTTGTTATTGCCTTTCATAAATAAATGAAACCTTTTTTATTTATGCTCTAATCACAATATAGCATATATTTGAAATTTCATCATTATTTAAAAGAAATAAATCTATAATTTAAAGGAAATCATTATTTAAAGACATAGAAATCTCAGAATTAAGAAAGAATCTAAAACATGAAAATGATGACTTGAGTACAGTATACTGATGGCACTGGATAATCTTAAAATACTGACGGGCGCGTTTTTTACCAACTATTTGAAAGCTTTCTAGTGTTTGGACTTATTTTGTTGTGGGACGAGAATTTGGAAGAATATTGAGAATTTTGAGGATATTTTCCTAAAATGGTGGCCTGCTCCTCGTTTAATAGGAGGAAAGAAGTAAGGGATGATAAGGAGAAAGATCAGAGATTAACCACTTTGTGAGTAGAGGGCCAATCACCTCGAAGCAGTCATCACTTCGGTGAATCGACCGGTGCTATGGACGGGTTATGTTAAAGACAGTAGTAGTCCACAACAAATTTTGGCGATACAGATTCGTTCCGTGGTTGCGGGGTAGTCGACTGTACACAAGAAGAAGAAGCATACGTTTGAAGGCAGATTTGGTGGAATATCCGAGTGAAAGTTGCCAAAAATTAAAGGAAAGAATCTTAAATCATCTAGAAAACACGTAAAATTAAAAAATTTTTTAATAAAGTGGTCCAAATGCGAATGTCGAAAATTCTTAGCGCTGCTTCGTGGTGAGTTAAGGATGTTTTAATAATTTGAAACATATACTTTTGACAAGGAATGTTCCGATTTTCGATTTATCAAAAAAAAAAAAAAAAAAAAAAAAAAATCGATATTTTTGAAAAATCGATTTTTTGATGCCAGTATGAAAAATAACGATTTATCGAAAAAAATCGATTTATCGATCGATTATATCTATTTATCGAAATCCTGATCATTAATAATTAGAGTTCACGATGCAATATATTGATATTCACAATAAATTTGCGTTTTCGATTTCGTTTTGGTAATCGGTTAATGGTTTTTTTTTTTTTTTTGCTCTTCATTCTTTTTCAACTTTATACAGAAGTTTTGTAAATACTTCTATAAATACTGTCATATTCTAATATATAAAAATATTTGTTTTAAACGCAATATTATAAATTGTAAACCTGCAGACATTGCTTTGGCATCGATACACTTTATTAAAGGGGTTTTAACAAAATTATTTTCTAACTATTTTTATTGAAAAGAAACCAAATATTTTTATTATATAAATTGAAACTTCCTTTTATGTAGAGTCGTTCTGATCAGTCAATATGTTAAGAAATGCTATTTATAACTTATAATTGCTATAAATTAAAAATTATATCACGACATATCGAAAAATATTGATATGTGTTGGACGATATATCGTGATGATGAAATTTCATCATCGCCCAGCCCTACTTTGGACTTAGTGTTATTTCTATTTGATGATGTTTCGTATATATCTTTATATAATAAATGTCATAAATTTTGATTTTATTGACAGTAAGTAGTGTTTGTGGGCAAGCTGTAGAAAACAAACAATGCCAATGGAATTACAAAACATAACTTGTAATTAATGAAAGTAGAAAATATGTAATAAGGTAAAAGGTAGTGAGTTCAACAAAAGAGAGACAGGTTATAAATGACAGGAAAATTACCTATTTAGAGCAGTGAATTAAATTTGTTCAATATTTTTACTTCTTGGATAATTTTTAGTGCGAAAGTTTTTTTCTAAATGTGCCGCGGGTTTAGAGAATAAATGCTATAATTTCTTGGCGATATTCATAGTACAAATTATGGCAAATAAAAAAAAAGATATGATAAATGAATATATCTTTAAAGAACATGGTAATATCCTTTTTAGGATATATATTGCTTTTACATACTTTTTGAAATCCTCACATATCCGTTAGACTGTATAATGGCATAAAATAAATCTAAATCTAATTGTTATCAATACCAAGGAGTTGAGGAGTTGGTCTGTATTTCCGCATATATGTAAACGCAGTAGAAAACCAAAGACTTATATATACGAAATTTCTTGTATGACTTTCTTGCTACGATTATAATTATGTGTCAAATTTTAGTTTCAATCGGACAGGGAAAAAAAGACATTCGCTGTTCTGATATTTTTGTATTAACCAAATCTCAAAGATTATAATCTAAGAATGGGCGTTAATAGTCTCTTTCATAACATTGTTCGCCAATTATACGTAGTTAATCATTTATTTCATTTATAAGAGTGTCTACGAGAAAGTTGCGAAGAGACCATTCCAGCTGGTCATTTTTTAAAACTCTAACTTGAAAGAATACACCAATTGAAAGGTTTTTGTAACTAGGAACACATATCTACGATAAACATTTGAGGGAATGAAAATAACATTTTTCTTTCTATATAATTCTAAAAGAAAAAAAATATTAAATTAGCATTATAATTTCAACGTCAAATCATGAATTTACGTCAATATTTTCATATCCGAAAAAGATATAAAAAAAAAAGAAAGAAAGAAAGAAGAAAAATATTGAGGTCGGATTTTGACCATTTTGAAAATAAATTGAATAATCTGTAAAAAAAGAACGAAATAATTACACAAGTTCTTTTTAAATAAAAATAACCAAAATCTTTTACATCGGTTGGATAAGAAATGAAAATGATAAATAACATTTTCTCGTTTTTCTCATTACATAACGTAGATTTATGGGCGAAATTAAAATAAGTAGTTGATATTTTTTTTTCAAACCAGAATTAATAAAAATATGTGCAATGATTAATGCACATAATAACGTTCTGTTTTCTACAGCGAATAAAATAAATGAAATTATTTCTTTCCTCGCGTTTTTATGGTTGGCATCATTAATCAAGTGAAAACGAGAAATTTTTAAGAAAATAAACCTTCCGCTTAGAAGAAATTTTCAAACTTTGTAAATGAAACTTCACTATTAACACTTTTTAATAACATATGGCGGGAAAAAAATAAATTCGAATTTTGTTGATGCATTTTTCTAATATATTTATTACACGGATAGGTATTTAAGGACTTATTTCTTTTTGTTCGTGCATTTGCTTGGATACAATAAAATTAATTAAATGTCTAAATGCTGTGGGAACTTAAATGTGTTTTTAAAGATTCAAAACGGACACTTTTTAAAGAAATGAGGTAATATAATTAAAATAATTTAAATCAAAATTTTAACATATTTGCTGTTGATTTATTATATACATTATTTAACATGCCTTATTTATAAAAAAACTTTGTAAACCATTTTTCTTTGATTTTCTGAAAAGTGCTGAATTTCTGTACAATTGTTTCATCCTTATGATAATAATATATTTTTATATTCACAGACCATAATAACCAATAAATCAATGAATTATTAGTACATTTTTTATAAATGACAGTCACCATCTAACAGAGAATTTCAATAAAAAATATAAAAAAGATTTCAAAGCAATTACAAAAATGAAGTATGAGATATATATATATATATATATATATATATATATATATATATATATATATATATATATATATATATAATAAATGAAACAAATGACAAATATAAGAATTTAAGGAAAGAATGTTGAAAAGTATACTGAAAAATCGAGAGTATATCTGAATTACGGTACAAGCATGCTTTAAAAATTAATTGATTCGTCGGTGAAGTATTAAGTTTGAAAAGAAATTATTAGCAACTACAAAAAGTAGAATGACTTAATTATATTTAAAATTATTCGCCATTGGTGACCAGTTGGTTATAATGCATTTCATTTAAATCTGTTGGAACTAAATTCATATCCAAGATTTCGTCCAATTGTCGAACAATAAAATCGGTGATATTTTAATTTTCTTTTATATGCTCTAATCATTTCATACATAAATTTTTCTAATGGAGACCAGTTTCATATAATAAAAATATATATAAAAATACTTAAAATACTAAATACTAAAATATATAAATACTAAAATGTAATATATAATAAAAATATAAAATATAATAAAAATATATAAAATACTAATATAATAAAATAATACAAAAAAATATAATAAAATGCTAAATAATAAATATATTAAAATATATATATATAATAAATATAATATAATAAAAATACTAAAAACATAAATGCACTGTTCATCCAGATTTCGCAGCATTATATATTCACTTTTTTTTATTTCTCTTGTATTATAGAAATATTAGAATGCTTCTTTAACTTTGAACAATGAAAGCTAAAGCAATAACTTAAGAAAATCACGCGATTAAATATTTGGTGAAACAATGAAAACAGTTTGAATTTCAGTGCAATAAATTGTCAAAATTTAGCGAAAAATTGCACTGCTATTAAGTTAATACCAATAAAAAGATATTTTTAAAATTTTGAGATAGCGTAAATTTTATTTCTAGGCAGTAATATTTCAGGAAGTTACAGTGGTAAAATGTCATAATTCTGTATAGTTTTTAATTAATTAAATTTTTAAAAAAATAAAAAAATTGAAATAGGCTATCGCAAATTTAAGTTACCATGTGAGAAACATTATTTTTTTAAGTCGCGTGGTATCATTCCGATAGAAAGGCATCATGTTTTCACATGACTCATATGTCGCAATCACCAAGATTTAGAAAAACGATGGTTTTTGACCATGTCAAAATCAATTGAATTCTGAAATTTTTTTCTCAAGCCATGAATTTTTTTTTCGTGGAAAACCTGTTTGGAACAATCACGTGACTATCAGATTATGCATGCATCAATATTTAGAATATGATGTTTTTTTTTTTTTTTTTTTTTTCCCCTCATTTCATATTAAAACTTTTTGGGCTCAAAAACTTTTTTTGCCAATTAGAAAAATTGAAAATTAAAAAAAATATATATATTATATAACTTCCGAAACTCCCCTCACTGTTTCCCGCTCATTCCCATTTTTCCTTTTTTTACTTATTCGGGCGATGATTTCTTACGACCCTGCACCTTATTGGCGGGGACGTAATCAGGTACATGGCAGACCTTCACCCCAAGTTGAAGTTTCTTGTTGGCGATAAGTTGTTAAATGTGACAACCTTAAAAGCGAAAAACTGATGCCTTAAAAGTGATAAATTGCTATTTTTCTGCCAGTGCATTTTGAAGCTTCAAAAACCCCTAACCAAAACAACATCATGCTCTCACATGATAAAAATTCGTACGAAATTACATATTTCCAACCACAAAGTATAAATGTAACAAACTTGTCAGCTGTAGGTTAAATGATTCTGGCCATTTGTCCTCCAATCGACCGCTAGCACGTACAGAAACCTTAATCTTTATTATTAGTAGAGATAAACTAAACTTCAGTGAAATGTTTCTTTTAGATAGCATCCTGAAATACTTTTAAGAACGAAGTCACGAACATTCAATAACTCTGATTCAAACTAAACTCGTTTTCAAAGATAAAGCGGTACATAAAGCTTTTCAAAGTCCATTTCCATTAGTTAGGAGAAGGAAATTGCCATTAGTGAGAAACATTCCAGGAATGCATCCTTCCGTAAATCCCTATTTCATTTCCGATTGGATTCTAAATGTATTTCCTCATATCTGTTGGAATTGCTTCTCAAATGGAAGCAATGATTTTAAGTGAAATAATTAGCATATGGTAGCGTTCTTTGATGCTAATCACTGGTCATCTGTATTCACATTGAATATATATTTCTTAAATGGATAAACTGGTAGGAAATACAAATTACTTAGTTTTAAAATGGAAGAAATAATTTATCAACTGTTCAGTCGCCAAGAAATGAAGGGAAATATACTGGATTTTGAAGTGTAAAGCATTCAGAATGTATCTCCGTTTAATCTACGTCATTTAAAGAATATTCAAAATATATTTGAATTTAAGACTACGATTAGAAAAAATAAATTCGAGATAATGTTAGGTTGAAAAAATTGGAAAGAAAGTAGAAATATAGCTGAAATATCCTTCAAATATGGAAATATAGAAAATATTCTTCAAATTTCAATAAATTGCTGATTGACAAAGGCCGGAGAAAACTGAAAATTGCCTTAGATTTTGCAGCTTTTATTTAATTATTGTTTCTACATTATCTATATCTCTGCTATGCTAATAATAAAGATGAATGTGTGTGTATCGGCACTCTACAAATCACAAAATTTGATCTATTTACCAAACTTGTCATGTAATATTTGGAATAATAATTTGGAGGGTTAGAGCGTTCACTTTGAACCCATTTCAATTTGAATTTAAATCAATAAAAACTAAGTAAAATTTTGACGTTTTTCAGCGATTATGTATCAAAAATATAAAAGCACGAAAACGATCTTTATGTCAACTTAACAAATGTAAACAAATATCTTTTCAGTAATACCAATTTTTTTACCATATAATTTTGTATGTCTTTTTAATTAACCTTAAAAAATATTTTAAACGTATTTTACCATAGTATATTTTTTATTGATATGAAACTCAAATCGTTTTCATTTTTGCTACTAATACTTCATCTTGCTTCTTTTGATGGTCAAGATATGAAGAATCGATATTATTATTATTTGGGATTGTTGAGCACTTATGAGTCCTTTCTATCACAATCTTAACTAATAATAAAGGATAATGTGTGTGCGCGCGTTTTAGTTTGAGTGGGGATATGTTGACAAGAACTTCAGAATCCAGCAATGGCAAAAATTTTCTTGTTTGTTTGTTTGTTTTCTTATGGCACTTGCCACTGACAAGCCCGCTGTCACGAAGACAGCGATTTAAGCCTGAGGGGGAACGTCTCTTATTTTTTATAGCAGCGCCAACTAGGGCCAAGAGTACGACTTTGCCACTCACGCATCACTCATTCGCTTGCACAACCCCTTTTTACAGGAGGGCACATTCACACATCTCACAGATAGAACAACAGAATAACAACCATGCCCAAACCGGGACTCGAACCTGGGACGCCCAGATCACGGGGAAGACGCTCTACCCCTATGCCAGGACGCCGGCAAAAATTTTCTAAAGAGGGTATCTTTTTAAATAGTTTAAATAAAGAGTGTTTGTTATTAGTTTAAGTTTAATCACTTCCGTTTAGAAGTAAAACCCTTTTAAGATAGGTGAATGGAATTTAGGGAGATGCAAAGTAGAATGAATAAAAGTATGTACTGTTTGACAATGGATTGTAAAACCCTCTGAGCTTTTGAGCATGCGTTAGTATGAGTTTAACTTGTCAAAGTAGGGGTGAGAGGAAAGATGAAAGGAAAAGATGTTTACATTTAAGAATGAAGACTCGCGGTTTTATGAGACGTAAACATTACAAATAATTAGTAATACAGAAGGAAAAAGGTACTAAATGCACAGTAAAATATTTCAGACCAATTTTTAATTAATGTAAGGGGCATAAACCTTAAATTATGAAGAATAAATGAAAAATTTCTGTTCTTAACCCTTATGTTCATTTTGTATAGTATACCATACATACAACTTTATAAAAATATACTACAACTATAAAATAATTTTTATAAAGTTGTATGTATGGTTTACTATATACAAAATGAGATGCTATACAAAATGAGGTATACTATAAAAAATGTATAGTTACCTATATACATTTTTTTTTTTTTTTGCTTTTCTTCAAAAAAGCAATCTTGCCACGATAAGGGTTAAAATTTGGTAATTACTTTTTTTTATAAAAGAATAATGATCTTTTTTATATTAAAATTCTACTGTTTTATAAGTTATTAAATTTTTTCGGCAATATTTTAATTCCCCGTTTTCTGCTTCTTGGTCACAATATTTAATGATATCATGTAAAATTTTCTTCGTACCACTCCTTAAAACTTTTTTACCACTTGAACTATCCATATCAATATGAAATTTTGAGTTAAAATAAAATGCGGTCAGAAATAATACGACGCTCACAAACACGTAAAAAAAAATTAGACTAAAAAGTATCTGATAGGGCCACAATCAAGGTCAAAGGTGAATACCGGAAATGCGCTCATCGTTCCGCGTCTCACCCTTTAATGAGATGGGATCGTCGAAATGTGGTCGTCTCAGAATCCGTTGACGAACAGTAAATTCTTCTAAATAATTCTAATTTGAAAATATTTTACTGAGGAAATAATTAAGAGTAAACTACATAAAATATTCAATTGAAGATTTCAGTCATTATCAGTCACCGTAAACAGGCTGATTGCCTTATCCGAATTAGTAATAAATAAATAAAAACTTGTGTATTTACTTAAATTTTTTTAAACCTAAAATAAATCAATAACACCATGAGTTAGTTAAAATATATTGAAACATAAAATTAAATCGATGATTTTATTAAATTAGGGTCATCATAATGTTCACTGCGTTAGGTCGCTAAATGTCAAAACCCACTTCTGCTTAAGCTCACTTTACTATCTCAGACGACGAGGATTTATTGAATTCAATATTATTCGCCTTATTTATATGCAATTGAATTTGAAGGCAGTTCCTCGAGCGATTACTGAATGCCATCGGAAATAACCACTGCGAGCTGTTTGAATATTTATTTCATATACCAGCATTATTTCTCAGATTTCGGAAGCGGGATATAGATACCACTGGTAATTCTAGAGATATCTGTTCAGTGTCTAGGTTATGAATATACGGATTATATGAATTTAAGTTTCTCGACACAATGGCAGATTGGTGTTTAGTAATTATTCAACCTAAATACCTGGCTTCGTACGAGATAAATCAGAATTCATTGTTTATTCGATAGAATTCATTTTATTAATCCTCTTACAACAAATTTATTTCGAGGGGAAACTATATATAATGAATTTAGCATTTTGTTCAATATTAATACCATATTCATTTTCGCTATCTGGAAACGTAGCAGATGCATAAAAGCGTTATAGAAAATCTATCTGCAGGGATACGTGTGTGCATAGAACTCTCATATCTATTGTTGGATAATAAATGTGAATTCGAATATAGTGGATATGTAAAGGCGTCATACGAGCAATATCTAAAGAGAAATTTGTCTCCATCGTATACAATATTCCAGTCTTTTGTTGGATACTAATGGCATATGCGAATATACTGATATATAAAGGCGTTGTAGCGAATTGTGATGAGGGAGGATAGAACCTGGGACCTTGTGGTTCGCAGCCCAAAATACAAAAGCAATTGCTCGCGTAGCGTAGCTATTAACTGACTTATAAACTGTCACCACAGACTCTCCCTCCAGTGACTCGGAAGTGAGACGAACGATACGGCTGATGAGTGGTGATGTATCATGGCTGTTGAGTTTAATGCGCCTGTACCCGTTTGAGTATCCCCAAGCATTATGGCGAGCGTGTGTGGGTGAGTGGTTGCTGTTGCGCCAAGTGAGTCTGACGACTTTGTGTTGCTGCGTCAAGTCAGTCTGACGACTTTGGGTTGCTGCGGGTAGATGGCGCTACAACAGCTGTACGAAAGTTGAAGGTTCATCGTCCGAGGTCACCAATGTGGCGGTTCGTTATGCGTGATGATAGAACCTGGGACCTTGTGGTTCGCAGCCCAGCAACAAGACCACAATACAAAAGTAATTGTTCGTGTAGCGTGGCTGTTAATAGGCTTATGAGCTTTCACCACAGCTTTATACGAGCAATATCTAAAGAGAGATTTGTCTCCATCGTATACAATACTCCAGTCTGTTGTTGGATACTAATGGCATATGCGAATATACTAATATATAAAGGTGTCATATGAGCAATATCTAAATAGAGATTTGTCTACAAGAATTAAATTTAGTCTCTTGTTGGATATTAACATTGCATCCATCCTAGTCCCATGGAAATACAGTAGATACATAAAAGCATCATACGAAAAGCATCTAAAGACACACACAGACAGATGTCTACACACAAAGATTTTGGTATCTAGTTGGACATTAATCGCATTTCCAGTCTCGCTACCTGGGAACACAGCAGATACATAAAAGCGTTATACGAAATCTTCTGTAGAGGCGTGTCTGCATATAATACTTTCAGTCTCTTGTTGGATACTAATCACTTATACGAATATAGTGGATCTATAAAGGCGTCATACGAACAGTATCTAAAGAGAGGTTTGTCTGCATTCAATTATTTTAGTCTCTTTTTTGGATATAACCACATCCATCCACGCCTCATGAAAATATAGCAGATATATAAAGATGCATACGATAAGCATCTAAAAAGATACTTATTTACACACAAAGACTTTAGTTTCTTGTTGGATATTAACCGTACATCCATCCTCGCCTCGTTGAAATATAGCAGATACATAAACAGTCATACGAAAAGCATTTAAAGAGAGACATGCCTACACGGAAAGATTTTTAGTTTCTAGTTGGATATTAACAATATTTTATATAATATTAAAAATAAAACGTCTTGAGATTCTTTTTAAGTTGCAAAGTATCAAAAATGAACTAGCTACGCAAATGAAAATTAATTCCTGGCATCTAGACTAAGATTGTAGTCTTCAGATTTGATTTTGGATCAAACCTTTCAAAGGCTCAAAATTGTATCTGCTTAATGTCCATTAGGACACGTATGAATATTGCTTGTAAAACTGCTTCCCTGCACAATAAATCTCCTGACAAGGAAGATAGTTTTACAGATATAGAAATGGCTGCTGGTTGGATGCTTTAGAGATAAGTTATGTGCTATGATAGAACCTGGCACCTTGTGGTTCGCAGTCCAGTAACTTAACCATTATACCAAAACAATTGTTCGGGTAGCAGAGCTGTTAACCGGCTTATGTGCTATTCACCACAGACTCTCCCTCCAGTGAGGCGAAGGTGAGACGAACGATATGGCTGTTGAGTGATGATGTATTTTTAGCTGTTGTCTAATGGTCCTGTACCCAGTTGAGTAGCGCCAAGCGTTATGGCGAGCGTGAGTGATTGCTGATGCGCCAATAGAGTCTGGCGATTTTTGGTTACGGGTAGATGGCGCCATAACAGCTGCACGAAGGTTGAAGGTTCATCGTCCGAGGTCACCAATTTAGCGGTAGGTGAATGCGCTATGATAGAACCCGGGACCTTGTGGTTCGCAGTCCAGTAACTTAACCATTATACCAAAACAATTGTTCGGGTAGCAGAGCTGTTAACTGGCTTATATGCTATTTACCACAATGCCCAATAAATGACTCCCGGCCTTAGTGACTATTTGAAGATACGACGGTGACTTTGGAGATAAATAAAATGAAGGATTCTGGATATTTGAGAATCTTGGCAATAACTACAATAGGATTCGAACTATAGTGTTTATGCTAAAACATTGATACCCTATCACAAGTGCTATAAAAATCGAAGTCTAGATGAAAGGCAGTCATTTGAATCAATAGACGGAAGAAAAGTCAGTTGAGTCGAGTACAAGCGAGTAATCGAAGTCTGCAAATCAAGATATCTCTGAATGCTTTGTACTGTTACTGTTGTTTATTACCACCTTTTTACTTGTGTTCTGTTCTTTACAGCATGTTCTCTTCTTGTGTATGTTTCTCCGTCTGTGTCTTTTTATATGGGTGTCGTGTTTTCATGTAGAATTGAGCAGCATAATTCTTTATTGATCCTGTAGGAATTTTACACTATACGAACAAGAACGGAATTTTAATTATTTTTATTTTTCCACAACAATACGATACCACAAAAACGTTTCGAACTAGATGTCTGAAATTTGGTCTATGGATCTATCACTAAAACTGTCTATCAATAGCAGAATTAGCACCAAATTCATTTGAGAATTAATCATATATCGATTGTTCAATTCATGTGCAAGTGAACTGTGCAACTTCATTAGGCAGATGCATGGATTTTAGAGTCTATTCCACGAAAATTGTGGATCTATAAAAAAAATTGTGTTAAAATCGAGAAGGAATTTTTTTATATGATATTTATTTGAACTTATGTGGAAAAAAAAATCTGAAGAATATTACAAAGTAAGTAAACAGAATTTACGTATCGGTCTGTACATCAAAATAATTTATCTTTCAAGGTTTGGATGCAATCATAAAAGAAATAAAGCTAAATATGTATGTTTGATCCTTTTCACACTATTGACAAAGTTCATTACAAAACATGCCATACAATATGGATGTAAAAAAATTAGCATATAACAGATTTGTTTTTCCTTTTTTTGTAAATGCGAATCTCAAATAAACCAGAGATCTCAAAAACATAATTAGTCACGCTCGTATATGCAGCTTGAATAAATTAACTCTTAACAGAAAATTTCTTTATTCAAAATTTGATTAGACTAATCGTTTATTTGAATATCCGGAAATGAAGTGTAATTTCCAGAACTTTCCAGACTACATTAATGAGATGCATATGAAATGAAACGCATATATATAACTCTGATAATACGGTCAAATGTGTTGGAAATTAAAATTCTCATTTGTTTAACACCCAACTTAATTTAAAACATAGATTGCAATAAAATTCTTTTAAATTTTGCTGGAAAGTAACGTTATCATAAAGATCCAAAGATTATTATCATTATAAAGTAGAGTTTCTGTAACTGTAACGTAGTTGTTGTTTTCGATATAAAAATTATTTTTTAAAAATTTTTTCAGGGAAAGAAATTAAAATTTATTGGAATGTAATAAAATTATTTGAAAGTACATAAAATTTCTTTCGGAATGAATATATTATCTTTAAAATTAAGGGAAGGAAAATACTTCAAAATAACTTTGACTAAAAAAATTTATATGGTGAATGATATTTGGAAGACTAAACCTGGGAGGGTACATATCGTCTTCCCTAAAAAAAATCATAGGATCAGTTCTAATAATCGAAGCGAAATTTAAATGTCTTTTTTAATAGGATTTTGAGTTCGCTAATGAGTTAAACAGTTATCAGCACAATTTTCAAAGGATTGCAATGGATGTTTACTCTAATCAATGGTGCAATAGCTGATTTAGGAATTGTCAGAAACAGTCACATACTTCCGCTGGAAAAAAAAAAATATTAAAATGACGCAAAAAATATTTCTAAAGAAATCTCCATTATAAGAATATAGAAAGAATTCCAGCAAACTCGTTATCCAATTGTGACGCTTTGTACAACAACAACAACAACAAAAAAACACAAAACACAGTAGCAAAACACCGCAGGCAAGTGAATAAAGACAAAATTTACAAAAATCAACAAAATACTAGCAGGTAGCAAATTGTTGAACAAACAACTAGAGAGCTTGCTCTGCGATCAACACTCCAATGAAGGAATTTTCCCGCTTCACCAAGAAGTAATAGACACTGAGTAGTCAGTCTTCATTCAGTAGTAAACACTGAGTAGTGTTTAATCTCCGGAATATAATTTCAAATCTTCTAAAAAGACCATTGGATGAGTTCTAATATCGATATGCCATAATTCCTGTGTTATTTCATTTCTTTAATTTTGTGGCCGAATTCGTAGCCAATTTTGTCGCCAAAGCCAGGGATCATTGACTTGGCCTTTATTAAAATAATTTAATATTATCTCCATTTTATGGGACTAACTTTGGAGGGTAGCATTACAGCAGATTCATAAATATATATATGTGAAAATAATTCTATTTCAGAAAAAAAATTAAGTATTCTAAATTGTTAAACCATTCCCGAGTCCTGCATCATGTTTAGAAAAATATTTATGACACTTAAATACTTTAAACTATTTCAATTTCTACTCTGCTGCAACTTTAAAGGACCGAAAATTTTGAATCTTTGAATTCTATTATTTTAGTTTATTTACAAAGCTACTTCAAATGACTGTCAATGAACGGTTCTTTTCGAATAAGTCCTTGCTTTACCTACAATGACTTGAATATTGAAATTCAAACTTTATTCCTAATCATAAGACCGCAAAAATGAAATGAAATTAGTAAATTTTTCTATAAATATTAAAAAAAATCATATATTTTATTAAAAATTGCATAAATATTTGCAGTTTGAATGCCTATGAAATTAACAGCTTAAGTAACAAATTATTTTTCATTGTCATATGTATACAAACAAACGTAGAACGAATTAACTCAGATTTCGTTTTTAAGCAATTAAAAGTACGTTTTTTTTTCTTTTTTTTATACGGACACAGGTATTATTATCAAAATTTGATAATTTTCCAGTAATTTTGAAGGAAATTTGACAACGAGAAACCCATACGCTTGAACGACAGGACATGTGTACTTGAACGTTGATAGCTCAAAAAATGCAACTAGCACCTTAAATAAAATTAAGTTGCTATTTATAATGTTTATTTCTAATCGTGTAATGTTATCAGTGTTTGTTTCTAATGTTTTGTTTCAATTCTCAGGATTTTAAACTGTATTTATGTTAATAACTTTTTGATAAAATCTATGTTATGATAAGAAACTGTAGTTTATATAACAATTATGTTATAATGAATAAACTCATTAGAATTATAAATGAAAAAAAAATAAATGCTGCAATATTAAAAGCAAAATCATTATTTGACGAATAATTTAAAAAAAATGAAACATTTTTTTTGTTTGAGAAAACATTAAAGTATTCATTTTATAATAGAATAAATAGATGCAGAACGCAACAGAATTTTAATACATACCATTAAATAATAAGCAATCTATCAATCTTAAAAAAAATCTGCTAGAAATAATATAAAAAATATATTTTAACTGAAAATGTGGTTCAAAAATTAAAATTAAAAGAAAAAAATGCATTACAAGAATAGTTGGAAAACAGTTTTAATTAAGAAAGATTCATTGAAGCATTTAAAACCAACACGATAATTTCTTTTACATTTTAAAAACAGATGTAGCCACTTAATATATGTGATATTATTAGTACAGAGTTATCTCTAAGAGTTCAAATATTACGTTTGTTAAATATTCGGAACATTTATGGAAAATGAAAGAAAAAATATTTACTTAATAATTTAATTAAGAAAAGAAAACGAATGCGATAAAATATTTATATTATTCCATTTTGAATTTCATTGTTAAGTTTGCGGAAACATGATCTTTAAGAACAAAGAATTCGTTTTAAAGAGGTTACTTATTTCCATTTTTTGCCCACCAGATCTGAAAAAAAAAAATCCTAAAATTCAAGTTACTTCTGAAAAAGTAAAGATAATGTTCTTAAGAAAATAAGATACAATTTTTTATTCTTTTCTGCTTTTAAAGAAGGTATTAACTAAAATTTTAATTAGAATTCTGAAAAAAAGAGTTAAAAACGATATGTAACAGGGTATTTTATATTTGTTTAATCAAAGAAACATTTTACAGTGCTTATCAGATTATGCAAAAATAAAAACGGATTTGAATCATAAACACGATGCTTTCTTTCAGAAATTTTAATTTATTACTGAAAATTCTTCTCTTTTTTTCATTTTTTTTCCTTTGCTTTTATTATCGTCTGCGATTACAGTTTCTGTTTCAATTAATAATTAACTTCGTGTTTTTCCTCATTATTTTATGAGACATTGTCTTTCGAAAATAAAATAAAAATTAGGCTGTATTTAAATTATAAATCAAATATTATTTTTAGAATTGATTAAATAATTGATTTAGGTTTGGTACTCTTACTTCTTCATATCGAAAAAATACAAAGTGCAACAATCGGTAGAAAGTTTAACTTATAATAAATTATTGAAATTCAGTCAGAAAAAAAATCATTTTTGAAATTATGTCTTTGCATTAATTTCTGAAAGTTTTGTCCTGAAAATACAATAATCTAGACAGATGGTTCACAGAATCGTGGATCTTCATGAGACTTTTACCCAAATAAATCAATCAATAGATATTTGAAGATATGTCTATACATGGTGTGTATTCCTCTTATGTGTCACAAATGGTATTAATTAAGATACCCGACTAGGTTCGGAGGGAAATTTTTTAAAAACAATATACATATATATTTTAATGTTTATATGATTTTTTTAATAATATAAGGATAAAATGATGAATAAAAGTGAAATATATGTAGCTTTTGAAGAAAAAGCATGTTTTGAAGTCAATTTTAGCATTTATTTACAAAAACTAGAATTGTTCTAAACAAAAAAAATTGTTATTTCTTTGTAGCATTACATGTGTAACATATCTTAAAGTGTAACTTCTATTATCTAAGAATTATATTCAAAAGTAAAAATTTTGTGCGTAATGTATAAAATTATGCATGAAATTTAAGAATTTGTGTCAGCAATATTTACGTTAAACAATCGTAAATCCACTTCTAGAGCATTTAACATCAAATCCACAGTGCATGATATTTTGTATAACATAAGCAGTTCTAATTACAAATTTCATTAAGATATCATGATTATTTTTGAGATATGACGACATTCGCACAGTAAAATTATGGAAAAAAAACCTCGTTCTTCAGAAAATGCATTTAAAATTTTTTTGGGTAGATCCTAGCACAGCCCACCTCTTGGCGTCTTTTTGAATTCTCGCCAAACGATTGGCGATAACGTCGCCAATGTGGCAACCTAGACGGATTTTTTTATTTTATTTATTTCATTTTTTATTATATTTATTTATTTATTTTATTTTTATTATTATTTATTTATTTATTATATTTATTTTATTTTATTCATTATTATTTCTGGCCTTCAAGTATCGTTTTTTAATTGAAAAATAATAATAACAATTAGTAGTCAACTTGGCGAGATTTCAAATAAGTCGCCAAGAGGTGAACCCATCTAGGATTTTACCTTTTTTTTTAATGCTTATAAACGAGATCACTTAAATGCCAATAGTTTGCTATAACTTGGCTTCTAATTGACCTAAAGACAAATTAGAGATATCACTGGAAACAGAAACGTACCTATTTTTTGAAACTGCAAAAAAGTTTCATCCAAATTCATGTTTTCAACGTAATCGCATATCTTAAATCGAAATTCTTATTTAGGCTGAAATCCAAAACTATTTGTATCCGTCAAATAAAGGGCACAAATGACCCAAGAGACGTGACCCAAAATTTGCAATTTTCTTCTCTAAATTATCAAGAAAAACGCAAAATTCTTTAAAACAAACAAGTATACATACAAGGGGAAAAAGTCCCTCAAGTAATTTAAAAGTTTTATCTCTGAATTAAAATTAGAAAAATAGGCCTGCAAACTGTTCTCTATTGTTAATTAATGTTTGTAGACCGGAATAGTAATAATTATACGTTTGAATTTTAAAATTTGTTTTATTTCCGTTTAATATGATGCATCGAGAAAAACACCACCATTTTTCAAGAACTCACAAATTAGGATCAATCTTCTCCGAAATCTGACATTAATTTGAGAGTAAAGTTTAACATCTTACCCTAAATCTTTCTCCTGAAGAATTTAACTGAAGAATTCCATCATTTTCCCATCCAACAAAGTTCCTGGTCTAGCAAACGTCTGAATTCAGCGTCGCATCGATTTTCCTGTAGCTTAATAAGCAACTAAAATTTCAATGAATGAGTAATTATGCGTCCTTACAGGCTGTCGAATGGTTTTTTTTATCGAAATTATGCAAATTTTAACAATTTTATTTACGTTAAGTATAACCTAAAGAAGGGAAATGTTAAGACTCACGAATCACTGATATCTCACAAAGCTTTATTTCTTTTAAAAAAACTTTCTCAAAATATATGTGGAATTTAGCTTATATTAATGAACGAATAAAACTTAAAAAATTAACTGTCAAATGGAATTTTAAATTTCTCTTTAAGGACTTAGTAAAAAATTTAATATTGTTAAATACCTCTGTCTCGTCGGTTAATAAATGATAACATGAGTCTGTGTGTTATAATGATGTTTTACAGGACAGATATTTAGATTTAAAAGTACAATATTTAGAACAAAAATACTTTGGAAGGCGGAAATATATGTATCATTTAACGGAATGTCTTTTTTATCAAAATTTTATTTAATTAAAAATTAAGAAAAATTTTAAAGTTTTATCGCTATGTTGTTGTGGCTTCTCATGGCACTTGCTACGGACAAGCTCGCTGTTACGAAGACAGCGATTTAAGCCGGTGGAGAAGCGTCTCTTGTTTTTATAGAAGCGCCAACTAGGTCCAAGAGTACGACTTTGCTACTCGCGCATCACTCATTCGCTTGCACAACCCCTTTTTACAGAAGGGCACATTCACACATCTCACAGACAGAACAATGGAAGAACAACCATGCCCAAACGCGACTCGAACCCAGGACGCCCAGATCACGGGGAAGACACGCTACCCCTATGCCAGGACGCCGGCTTTTATCGTTATAATCTTTAAAAATATTATAATTTAAAAATTATTCTTACACTTCTCGAAATTTATTAAATGATCTTTTCAATTATAATAATTTACTTGTTTTGCAACATTTTCCTCAATTTCGATAATCTTTACATTCTCATGTACGAAGTTTATCAAGAGAAAATATTATAATCTTCAAAAAATTTGAACAAGACATTTTGATGAAACTCCATTTTTCAGACGCCTCCGAGTCCGCAAAGTGTCCACTCTTCAGCCCAAAAGACACATTTTTTTTTGGTATTATCTCTTTCCACTTGTCTGAGAACATGATATTTCAAACTTCTTTTGAGTTAGACGGTTGAAAAGTATACAGATTTTACACTACATTTTTAGATGTCTGTCAAATTCTGCACAAAATCCATTGAGAAGAAGTATGTCTGTCCTGGTATCCGAATACAAGAGAAAAAGATAAATACAAAATATAAAAAGCTACATAAATAAAATTCAGTACAAAAGTTTGTAAAGATTACGCATCTTTTGATTCTTGTAGAAGTCTAGATTCCTATTAACTTTTTTACAAAATATGTCGAAGCGAAAAATTATCCGTTGGTGATATTTTTACATGCATATAAACGCGATGAAATTTTAGTTGTGTATACATGCAGTACTATGATAAATTTTGGTGCCATGTCAGATTTCGTCTTTGGTACTTTATTAAAATCATACCCACGATTAATCGTCAAAAATCGTATTTATAAGCTCAGTAAAATTGCTAGATTCACGCCAAAGATCAATATCACGTAACTATTTCTCGCCAACACCATGTAAGTGCATTTGTGGCTTTGCTTGAAACCACAATTTTATGAAGAAGAAGGGAAATAACATCTTTACTAGAGAATATGGGAGAAAGTTTCAGGAAGACCACTCTTATTGTTTTAAAAATATTTTTTGGCAAAATTTTCAACGACATGTTTTCTTGCATTAATAAAATTAATTATGTGAAACACGGTGCAATCTCAAGATCCTCTTTCATTGCTGAAAACTAGGATTTGACGGTTTTTCAAACCCGATTTTAATAAACCGGTTTTTTAAAGAAAATTTTTCATATTTGATAAACTGTTTTTGTATTAAGAAAACCGGTTTTTCCGGAACGCCTGCATATTCCTCCTCCTCCTCTTCTTCTTCAAAAAAAGAATTTTATCGGTGAGACCGAATTGTTCAGCAGATGAAGGCTTAAGGCGACGAGATGTCAATTTATGTGAAGGTATATTTGAATTTCTGTTAAATGAACTGAAAAATGTAAACACTGAAATAAGTTTGAAATTATTATATGCTTTAGAAGAACGGATTCAAGAAAGGAGACAAGTAGAATTAGTAACTCTTTTACTGTATTTACACAATCCACAAAACATTTCTAGTTCAGCGAAGAAGTCTAGTGTACTTTTATTAGCTTCAAAAACCGAAATTATTAAGTTATCTAGAAAGATATTGTCTAGAATATTTCCAAATCCTTATGTGGAAACCAATTCTGATAAAGAACAAATCAAAGAAACTACTCATTAATGTTTTTTTAAAAGAAGCCATGGAAAAATCAATTCATAAGTTTCTATAAGAACCTAAAGGAAAACTTACAAATCCAAAGACACTGAAAGCTGAATTTTCATTATTTGAGTCAACGAATAAAAGAAGAAAAAACTTAGATTTGTTATTTGATGCCTTGAAAACGATAAAACCAAGCTCAGTAGCAAGTGAAAGAGTATTTTCAATTTCAGGCAATATTGTGTCCAAAATAAGAACAAGTTTTAGCCACCGCTCAGTGGATATTTTATATTTTTTTTAAATCCTATTTTCTTAGGAGAAATTAAAATTTGTGAAAATAATATTAATATTATTTGACATTTTTGTTTGAGTATTCGCTATTTTGTGTAAGTAATATGCATATGTAATCCTTAATTTTTTTATATTTTTTATTTGATATTGATTTCGTTTTTTGTTACTTTATATAAATTAAATAAAATATTCTTTCCCTATTCTATTTTTTTTTGACAAACATTCGAAAACCGGATAAAACCGGTTTTTTGGAAATATTAAATCCGAAAACCGGTTTTTCAAAAAGTCGGTTTTTGTATAAACCCTACTAAAAACTAATGAAAATCATTTCAGTTGTTATCGGTGCATTTTACATGAGAAATAAGATAACAGTTTTGGCATTAGAAGACAGATTATCCGAAGGGTTACATTATTAATGCCACTATGACGTCATGGGACCCGATTTTATTAGGAAGGCTCATTATAAAACAAACAAAACAGGAGTAAGAACTTTAGATTTAGAAGCTTTAATGTTTATTACAATTTGAAGTTTAAAATTCCTTTTTTAAAAGAAGAACGAATATCAATTCAGTCAGAGAATCTTTCATTAAAAATTAAATAAAACCAAAATTTCTGAATATTTACATGATAGTAGAACAGTAGTTAATGTATCGTTAAACAGCGTAATGATTTTAAGAAATATACGAACAGACAGACATAATTAGACAATGGTGTTTTGAACTCCCTGGAATCTGAAACACTAAGATTTATCCAAATTCCAAAATAATTTTTATTTTCGTTTGCGCTCTTCCAATACGAGAATTTTAAAATTATAAGAAAATGATGACACAAACGATCAATATGATAACAAATTATGATAACAAAATTATGACACAAAAATTAAAATCCATCCTAACAAAGATTTTATAAAGACCTTAACAGCTTCTATAAGAATTCAATCCATGTTAATCTCAATGCAAATCTAGAATATCATTGCAATACTATATCAGAATCATACTGACATGAAAATGATATGAACGTCCACCTCAACATTATCTTCCCATAATGCAGACGTCACTATCCTATTTCATCGATTTCGCACCCATGCAACGGGCCCTATTCTATTACATACCTCTCAGAGGTCATTCCATATTTTGGAAAGACACGGTATTTGGACATTACGGGAGCTGCAGACAGTTGTGAATAACAAATGACCACCATCTAAGGGGATAAAGGAAGGAAAGGGATCATTTACTATAGCTTGTGGAGAAAAGGATGTTCCGCTGAGCTAGAGAAACGCCCACTACGTTCGTTGCATGGACCTTTTTTTCTTCTTTTTTTCAGGATATCCGACAGCATTGAAGGTATATAATATTTTAGCGATGGGAAACAACATTTGGTAATATTTCGAAACTTATCCCTGCGCATGGAATAGATGAAAAACTGAGATATTTTCTTCCCCCCCCCCCTTACGTTCTTGAATATGAAGTTTAGATGAAGTAATCGTGAAAAAATTCGAACTTCGAGATTTTTGACGAGTCTGAACGTTTCAGACTTCCTCGATTTCTCAAAACACATTTTTGGAAAATATCCGCCTGTCTGTGACAAAGATCGATCGCTTCGAGCTATACTGTTGAAATTTGGTATAAGGTCTTTACACCAAATCTACAGTTTTCTGACAAATATTGAATAAAATTTGCCATAAAGGAAGTCTGCCTGTTCAGGTGAGGGCCGCGGTGCCTGGTGGTAAGGTCTCGGCTCGTGAGCCGTAAGGTTTCAGGTTCGAGACCCGATTCCACCGAAGAACCGTCGTGTAAGGGTGCCTTTTGCACGTTAAATCCGTCAAGGCCAAACGTCCTCCCTCTGGTGTGGCGTGGTGTAGAGAGGGGGTTGCCAGCTCAGGTATCGTCCTCGTCATCTGACCGCGGTTCAAAATTACGAGGTCCGTCCCAAAATAGCCATAGTGTTGCTTAAAACGGGACATTAATATAACTAACTAGCCTGTTCAGGTGTCATAATATAAGTTACACGGTAATTTCAACATGAAGAGAGCTAGATAGATAAGATTCGGTACACAAATTTAATATCTATAGGTACCTGTCAAAGCCAAATCCAATCAAGGGTTGACTGTCGAACTAAGTTGTTTGTTGAACTTGTCCAGAAACAAGTAAATACGATAGTTCCTAAACATAACGACCTAAATATATAAATTTGGTACGGATTTTGTGACCATAAGCGCATTTTCATGTCAAATTTTTATTTCAATAGGTTGAAAAAAAGGTGTTTAAAAAGCTTAAGTTTACACTTTTATGCGAAAGGAGGAGAATAAGACTTCTATTGGATAGTGTGCGAGAAAGTTTCGGGGTGACAAATCTCGCTAAATTTGTTATGTTATTTTTTTTTTGAATTTTTCTTTTTATTGAAATATTTTTGACAAGGGATTTTTTAGATATCTTGCCAGTGATTTTAAACAGTGATTAAATGTCAAAAGTATCATATAACTCGTCACCATCAAAAAAGGGCATACAACATTGTTGGTATAATAACAAATTAAAATCAACGAACTTTACTGCATTACAGAAAAAAATCGTAAAATTATACCTTTAATTTCTTTTTTAATATTTCACATATGATATATGCAAAGATAAAGTTAAATTACAATATTCTTATCAACACACATTTGAGTATATATTATACCAGTAAGTATGTATTATACCAGTATGTATGTATTATACCAGTGTGTATTATATATAATTGCCCAGTGCTGTTTGTAAAGCTGATGCGGAGTTTATAAATATTCCCAGGAATGCAAAATCCGAGCTTCTGCACTAGCACCTTTATGTGTGCGAATAAAGCTAAACAAGAATAAAAATTAGATTTGGGATCCTAATCTTCACTCTAATTTATATTCCCTTTATTCCTGGATTGTAGCAAAGCCTAATTAACAGAGTTTTGCTGATTCATGATATTTTCATATCGGTTGGAGATGATTGCTAATATTTTTTTCAACTTCATTTTTATTTTGTGTTTGACGTTGGATTTTTTTTTCTTTTAATAGAACACTCATTTTTTCAAATCGATTTTAGTGATTGGTTTTGATTTGATTGTTCGTGTTTATAATGAATATTGAAGATCTTCTGAAGGGAAACCAAATTTTTAATGCTACTGTAGACTTCCATTTAAAGTGTGCCGCAAATAATAATTTATTTTTTTATTTCTTAAGAATTCTACAAATGTGCCGGAGATTTTCTATTACATTTTAAAAAATTAATCGGTGACAATCAGATGCGACATACTGTTAGAACGATAACAGCTTATCCAGACGAACGCATGCTCTAGTTTGCAATAATTATTAAAATTCTCAATGAAATTTCTGCATTATGTACGAATTGAACTATAAATTTGAAAAAAAATAATGGGTGTCGATGTGGGGCGGACCACTGATGGCAAAATTAGTATTATAAATTTTCATGTGAAATAAAAAATTGGCGAAATTGGACCAATAACTGCGGCTGGAAGACTAGTCTTTTGCTTTGACAATTATTTTAAATATGCATCATCTACTGAAGATTCTTCATTACTTTATTTATTACTTATTTAAGGTAGTTGATTACGTTGAAAAGACGATTTCTTGCAAAATTAAGAATTTTTAATTTAATATTTTTTAGGTTTGAACACATTTCTTTATAAAAATAATTACAATTTTTTTTCGAAGTCTATTTTTTGAGGATACATTAATTATTATATTTGCTTTTACATACATTTTAATGCTATTTTACATTTTTAGGTGCTATTTACTTAAATTCTAATCTTTGATTGCATTTTCTTAAGATAAATCTTAAATTAAAATCAAATGCATATATTTTGTTGAAATTTGGTGTAATAATATTCTAATATATTCTGCGTTCCTGAACTAGACAATAAGTAATCTTTATATTTAGGAATATTTTATAGCTGTTTTAGTGCTTCATAATGTGAATAGAATTGAAAATTTTGTGTTATTTTTTAATTGATTGCCATAGAATTGAAATTGATTACCATAGAATTTAATTGATTGCCATAGAATTTAATTGATTACCATAGAATTTGTGACTTAGAATTAATTGATTACCATAGAATTAATTGATTACCATAGAATTTAAGTTATTGCCATAGAATTTGTGAATATAATTGAAAAATTCGTGATATTTTTTAATTGAATCCCAATATTTAAAGACTGGAAAAAAATGTAACTTAACTTTTAGCTCAGGAACTAGATAATTTATTTTTTTAGCTATCTGCAAAAATGTTGTGCAAATCATTTGATGCGCCAGTAAACTAGAAGAGTTTTGCTTCATAACTACTTTTTAGCCAAAAACAAAAACCTTTTTCTTCAATTCTTTTTTTTTAAAGCTTTTGTCACTCGATTGGTATATTTTAGTTTCATTCTTTTCAATATTTCTTACGCAAATATTAACCTTTTAACTGGGTATGACGAAATATGCTAATGCAAAACGAATTGAATATAAGTTAATTATCCGGCTAACAGGTTAAAAAAATAACTCTATTCGAGCGCTTTTCAAAAAATGCCTCCCTACCTTAATTTCTTTTCGTAGTTTATATGAAAACCCATTTTCAAAAACAGTCAAAAGCAAGATTCTCTCTGAATGTATTTCTTCTATCCATAACAGCAGACATATATTATGCAATATTATGTGATATTAAATAATATTCGCAACATTGTATAATGTTGAATATTGAATAATATAATATCCAATAGTATTGTGCAACAGACTTGCTATGAGAATATGATTACAATATTACTTTCCAGAATATTATAAGAAGCATCATTTCAAGAATATTATGGCAGGAAACCATAATATCACATCAAAACCTTCTATGCGGCAAACAACGCCTTATCGTTTGATATATTTCAGATGTACCAATACGGAGACACGTATTCTATTACATATCTAGCGCAGAGGTGCTTTCCATATTTAAATGCTGCATGGTATGTGCATATTACGCATTCTGCAGACAGTCTTCAGACGTGAATAATGGATGATTACTATACATGGGTATAGAAAAAGCCGCCTTTTACTATTGGTTCATGACACAAAGAGACGATTTTGCTGAGTCAACGAAACGCCCATTGAATGATTGAATTGGCATTTCTTTCAGATATCCAATTTCATTTTTTGGAAAGGAACTACGTATATAATATTTTAGAGGTGTAGAGTGAAAATTTTGGATGTTACGAAACGTGGCAGTTAGAAATTTGTTTCTCAAGGGACGATTACAAGAGGAATGAAAGGATGCCCTTCCCCTTTTTTAATCCCCCAAATTACCGCTTCTTTTAGATTTAGACATATATACCATTTTATAGGCTTCCCTGAGTCTGGGAAACATATTTTTAGAATTATGTTTGTATCTCTGTGAAGATAACTCAAAAGTTCTTTGCTCTAGATAGATGAAATTTGGTATATATTTTTAGCATCACACTTTTAGATCCTTATCAAATTTTGTATGAAATGCATTCCCAAAATGTCTGCATATCTTGGTAATTGTCAAAAATTCATGTGAACACGCCAATTACTAAACTTAAGAGTCTAGATGCATAAAATATCGTATACTGATTTAAATTCTAAAAAGTAGATATTTTTAAAATATGAACTGAATTCTTGAGGGGGGGATGACAATTTCTACTTTTGAATTCATATAGGAATGGTAAATAAAAAACGTATTGTTATAATGAATGAAATTTGTTATATGCAATTCTATGTAAAGTTCTGATTTCAGTAATATATTTGATGTCCTCAAACGTATATTTGATTTTCTTAACTACACTAAGAAGTACAAAACTCTCATAAGCGACATTTTGAGAATTGAAATCTATGCATTCATCAAATTGAAGATTTTTCTGAGATTTTACTATAGAGTATGCGAAACAGGTTTTGAAAGATTACTCCCACTAGATTCTGTGCTATTCCATTAGATTTGCTCTACTTTGCACTTTTTTATATTAAGATCTTAATATTATTTACAATGTGCGATAGTATTTTCATAAATTGATGTTGGTATCGATGTATTGATGTTGGTAGTATCGATGTATCGATGCTGGTAGTATCGATGTATCGATGTTGGTAGTATCGATGTATCGATGTTGGTAGTATCCATGCAAAGAAAGAAACTAAAATACGTTGCCATCACATGGAAATCAAATAATTATTCTAGGATGATGTCTTTCAACTCGATTTAATGTATTTATTTCCCTTTCTTGCATACACAATACAGACGGTGGGGATGGAAATGCTGCAATTTTTTACAGCACTTTTGATAACAGCACATTTATTATCAAAATTTTCAAATAGATATATTGAATGCAATCTTCATATTTTAAATCTTCCTTAATCTGATAAATATAATTATTGAAATTTTATCTGTCTGCCTTTCCGTGAAAAAATTACTTTCAATACATGTAAAAAATGTTGAATGGAATAGTTCAATTAGAAATATAACTGTCTTCCATTCGTATGCACATAGAATTATAACAAGTAAAATAAATTAAATTTAGCATGGCGTCATAACACCAAAGCTGTATATTGTTGCTGTTGCGGACATCTATCGAGCGGGTGTCTGATGAAAGAAGTCTAACTAGCTCGAAAATGAATCTTCATTCCACAAGAATTCGAAATACAAGTAGCAAAATTTAATCGAAGCTTTAACAAAAACAGTACTTGAAAAGATCAGAAACAATCAGGAAAACACCAAATAGCAAATTAAATAATAGCACAACACAGTAACTGTGAGAATGAAGTGAGAGAGCTCGCTCTGCGATCAATATTTCAAAGAGAGATTCACTATTGATTTTAGCTCTCTCATGTGTTTATATACGTTTCCTTGACATGATATCAAAACTGATAGACGAATAGTAACATATCGAGTACTAACAGAGATATCGGCATAACTTTTATGCTTTCTAGAACCTTTATTCGCGTCGCAAAATGATCATCAAGTTCGCAAAAACGGGAGACGACATTTATTTGGTAGCCATTAATAATATCTGTAAAATTCTCTTTCTTTCTATGAGACAATCTGAATGGTATTCATACCAATGTCAAATCTGAGTGTATCCTGTATTGAAGAAAATATGAAATAGAACTCTTGATTGTCTTGATTATATTGCGTTCCTATAAATAAAACACACAGCAGTACATAAATTTATGAAATTACCACAAACACTCCCTTTCATTTTATTCGTATTCCTATTATTAAAATTGTGGTTGTTAGGAAAATCAACAAAAGTTGCTCAAAAAAATTAACCACAGGTCTTTCTTTATTTAACTAATCAGTATACCATTACATGACCCCGACATTAATGCCATCTTTACCATATAATAATAATAATCCGCAATCGATGCAATTGGATCAATCAATTGAAATTATTTTGGTGGAGGATTAAAGTAGAGGTAGGAAGCCGAAATGGCATGACGTCCAAGACAATATATGTAACAATAACAAGAGATGAAAATATGTAGTCATATATATTATTAGGAAATTCGACACTAGACGTTCTTTTCGGAGGGAAAAGATTAAATAGATTGATTAGGTTCATTCATCAAAATAACACCAACCCTTATTTTCTTTAGTCGGGAGCGATAAAAAAAAGTAACTTCGAGGTATGCGATTACAGAAAAAAAAAAAAAAAGGAATTCTTCGTTGTTCTCATATGCTGTTATTTAATTTGATCTTTTTCGAAATTGTAATTTTTTGCTCTAGTTTTTAATAATATTCTGAAGTACAAGTACTCGAAATCATAAATTTTGTTTGCTCGAACCGGTTCTGGAAGTGTCCTCATCTTCTGATCATGATTCAAAATTGTAATAAAATTGTAATGTAATTCTAAACGACTGGAATTCGATATTTATTCCACAATATATAATATTACATAATTTTAAAGGAGGGTTTTTCTTTAGTTTAGTTATATTAACGTTCCGTTTTAAAGCAACACAAGGGCTTCTCCACACCACGTCACACCAGCGGGAGGACGTTTGACCAAGACGTTTTAACGTGCACCAGACCCGCTTACACGACGGGTCTTGGTGGAATCGGGTCTCGAACCTGAAACCCTCCGGTTCTGAAGCCGAGACCTTACCACCAGGCCACCGCGGCCCCTAGTTATAAAGGAGAATGGAATCGATCAGTACTTAAACAAACGGACGGACAGAAACTGATTAAACATAATAATACAATAAATCTATATTTAAGATATCCGTAAGTAAGTTTGAAATAATTAAGACTTTTTAAAGCATATCTTTCAGGAGATCATTCCGAAAAATTCGAATTATGATTCAAAATATCATAAACGACATGAGATAATATGTGGTACAATTTTTAATAATATTTTAAAATGCATGCGCTCCTGTACATTCATTTATTTCTAATTTCAGATAGTAAAAGAATCATATTGATTGTTAAGATGCCTGGGATAGTACAGACCGACAGACAGCCAGCCCATTGATTTGGTTCAAAAACTTTGATATTGAGATGCATTTTTAAGGCTAAATGTGTGCACCAAATTTTTATTTATCTAGTTCTTTACGTTTGATAGTTATATTTATTTGTTTTTGGGCAGCCAGACAAACAGACTTTCGAATGGGATTTGTTAAAATTAGACAAAATTCTACAAATTTGGGACAAAATCTATTTACAAAATTCTGTATGTCTAATTTAAAGCGATTTTAATCATTGTGTTCACAGACTGACATAATTCCAAAAATGTGTTTTTCGGACTTATGGAGATTCGACAAAATCTCGAATACAACGATCACAATACTTTCATATTATATATTTTGTAACTGAGAAAATAAAAACATTAGATGAATAATTATAATTCTGTATCTTAAGAAAAATTCTAAGCTTGGTTTCTTCTTGAATTGTTTTGAGATGCGGGTGTTTCATATAGATAACCCATCTTGACCAATTAACTGTTTTTGACGAGTGTACTCGTCACGGGAAATTACATTTTGCGTTATGACGAGTTTATACGTCAGGAGCAATAAGTAGTGACAATTTGCAGTTTGAATTACAATTTTAGTAAATATTCAAATATATTTGTAAATTTCAGGATGTTTAAAATATTTTCAGGCCAAGTAGAAATCAATTTAGTTTAGTTTAGTTATATTAACGTCCCGTTGTAAAGCAACACTATGGATATTTTGGGACGGACCTCGTCATTTTGAAAAGCGGTCAGATGACGAGGACGACACCTGAGTTTGCATTCCCCTCACCACGCCACACCAGCGGGGGGACGTTTGACATGACGGATTTAACGTGTAACAGACCCCCTTACACGACGGTTCCTGGGTGGAATCGGGTCTCGAACCTGAAACCGTACGGCTGACAAGCCGAGACCTTAACACCAGGCCATGCGCCCTCTAAGTAGAAATAAAAGGAACAAATCAAAGGTTACTATGCGTTGTACCATGCTTTGCTCAATACCATTCTCTAACAGAAAATTAAAATAATAATTTATTTTTTCTTTTTCTTTTTGTTTATATGCAAAACATGTATGTTTGTTTAAATAAATAAATAGTGATTATTGAGATAAAAAAATAAAAATCATTACAAAATAATTTCATATTACATATACTCGTCATCGCTAAATTTTTGCGACACAATTAACATACGCATTTCCCGAAGAAGTCGAAACAGTTCACTGGTAAAGCAGAGAAAAAAGTGCCCACTTTTTTACTCATAAAAATAACTAAAAGAGCAGTTCATTCAACAAAGAAAAAAACCAAATCTACTTTCCATAAGAACTAGACACCTAGTTTCTCATTCATTCACTTCCCTATTCTCCCCTCGAATTTAGTTATTCTTGTCTCTTAAAAGACCCGTAGGAGAAAGCCGAAACAATTTCCAAAATAAACAAAAAACTCTCCAAACAAGCTTTTATTAATGGCATCCATCCCTATTGATGTTGGCTTTTAGAAGGACATTTACAGAGGCCATATCAATTTCGGTCCCAAAGGGAAATGCAGATAGCCAGGATGAAGTAACTAAACTGCATAGTAATCGTTTTTAAACACTGCCCGAGGGAGTGTTGCCGCAGACTAGATTAAACGAAGTGGCAGATGTCAGAGGAGAAAGCCAATTAGTTTTTACAGTCTGTTTATTATTGTAATGCTCTTTATGGAGTAGATAAATCAAACAAAGGAGTTGGAAAACTTATTATGTAAATTTGAAAGCTTTTTTGTTTCATTTTAAGAGCGATTTTGTATTTTTAGTGAGGGATGTAATAAGAGACCTGTAGTCTGGTGATAAGAAATGAAGTAAAAATTATATTATAGCATATTACACATTTACTAACTAACTAGTTAATGGTGCGTGAAGTTCTGATAAAAATTCTCTTAACTAACTGTAATTTTATTAACATTCAAAATATATTGTTAATGAGTAATTATGAATTACTTGCTAAAGATATATTCTGTGAGATTTAATTTCTTTATAGCATTGCATTCAACGGTACACGATTTACTAATTCTGTTTGATCTCTACTTGTACACTAATAAAGGACTTTTTTTGTACACTAATAAAGATAAGTTTCAAAAGTATTTTTAAAATTAATTTCAATTTTTTAAAATATAAATTATAATTTATTATATATACATTAAGGAATATCAGAATAAAGAATGTCTTTATTAGAACAAAAACAGCAGAATGTCTTCATTTTATTCATTTTTTTTGCTTTAATTTTTTACTTCATATTTTACGTCTTCATTTCAATCATTATTTTATTCATTTTTACGTCTCCATTTTAATTATTTTTTTACATATCTTTTTTTCTTTGTTTTTACTTCTACTTAATTCCATACTTCTAATATGGAATCAAAATTCCATTTAAATTTCTATTTAAAATGAGATAAAGTAATGATTTGAAAATATTAAAAAACTGGTTTTACTGAGAAAACATAAGTGTATAAAACTTTAATCCTTTAAAACTTGAAGAAAAAGGTCTATATTTTCGTAGAAAATCATTATTTCTACTTTTTAGCACACTAATGAATATAAAATTCAAAAATATTTAAAAAATTCTTTTCAATTTTTTAATATGATTTATTACATAAACATTAAGGAATCTCGAAATATAGAACGTCTTTATTAGAACAGAAATAGTGGAGCAATTTCATTTTAATCACTTTTTTTACTTCATTAATTTACGTCTTCATTTTAATTATTATTTTTTACTTATCCTTTTTTTACTTCTACTGTTTTTGAAACTCATTACCTGGAGGTACTACTAATATGGAATCATTTCATTTAAAGTTGGATAAATTACTGATTAAGTTTCGAAAATGTTAAGTGAGATTACACAAGTGTGCAAAACTTTAAACTTTTGAAACACGAGGTTAAAAAGTCTAGGTCTATATTTACTTAGAAAATCATTATTTTTACTTTTTAGTACACTAATATAGGTAAGATTCAAAAATATTTTTAAAAAATTATTTTCAATCTTTTAATAAAATTTATAAATCACTATATAAACATAAAATAATGTCAGAATACGTCATCGTTTTAATCATTTCTTTACTTTCATTTTTTACTTCTTCATTTTAACCATTTTTAAAATTTCATTTTAATTATACTGTTTAATTATTCTTTTTTTTTATTTCTGCTATTTATGAAACTGATTACCAGTTGGTGCTACTAAGATGGAATAAAAATTACATTTAAAGTGGAATAAACTAATGATTATGTTTCAAAAATATACATAAAAAAGTTTTTACTGTGATTATACAAGTGTACCAAACTTGAATTCTTTAAAACACGAAGACATTTTTTTTTAAAACGGTTACAAAATTCCAACTTTACACACACACTAAGATTATGACATATCTAAAATAAATAATAAATAAATGTAGTTGAAACCATGGGGAAAAGGCTGATGAGATTTGACTTACTTATCATTTTAATATATATATGTAATGATATTTTAAACTCTAATTTCAATTTAATTAATTTCCAAAGTTTTATCTTAATTTAGCCCACAGTAACTGCATTCTAAAATATTCTCTTATTTCCTGATCCCATTCCACTTTCTCTACTTAATTAATTCAAGCGAAGCTTTGTAAAATTGCTGCATCGGCTAAAAGCCTCACTTACCAATACTCCGAGTGAAGGGACAAAATACCGCTGACGTGACAAATTCTTTTTTAAAAGATCCCTGTGTTTCCCTTGTCTCATCGGCACGTGTAGCGAAGATCCCTATCGAAATCTTATTGTATATAAACACTAGGGAGAAATATTTTCCCTACCAATATCTCATGTTATGTAAGACCAGGGATAAAATGTTTTTCCTCATTTCTTTCTGTGCCGTTCTGTTTTTTTGTGTGTGCTCATCGCTCCTGCTTGTACATATGCGTGCTTCTCTGAGACGAAATAAAAAAACGTCAAGAAATCGAAAGTATCTTCACTGTCTTCGAAACTGCCTTCTGATTAAAAAATTATGTGCTTACACACATACACTATTATATATATATATATATATATATATATATATATATATATATATATATATATATATATATATAGTGGTGGCCAAAAGTGTGGACATTTTTTGAAAGTTTCATGTTTTTCAACTTTGCGTGCTTGTAGAATATATTAAATTTCACTTAAATACAAATGTTTATATATCAAATTGAAGGTCATTTAATGTAAAATTTAATAACAAAAACAGTATTACAATATCTGTATTACAAAAAAAGTTACGCTTATTTTAGTAGAATAAACAAACACAAATCGTTTTGAATAATGACGTGTTTTGTAATAAAAGCGTACTAGCCAATCACAAAACTGTTCTGAGGACCAATCAAATGTCTGTAACTATAGTTTAGATTATTTGGATGGTAAAAGAGTTATTGTTGTGGAAATATTTTGCGGAATGATGCATATTAGTACAATTAAATAGAGTACTGCTGTTTTTTAATATTTTAAGTCCTTTTTTTTAATTAAACTAATTTTAAACAATGTTACCAACAAGAAGAACCGATTGTACATCTACAAAAAGAAGCCGAATCGTCATATTGAGAGAAATGGCCTCTCTTATGCTGAAATTGCAAGACAAGTTGGTGGTTCAGTGACTTGTTCTGGTGTACGAAAGTTCTGTTTACGTTACGAAAAAACGAAATCAGTGGGAAATAAGGCCAAATCAGGCCGAAAAAATTGCACAAGTGCTACTGCCGATAGAAAAATTAAACGGCTATGCCTTCAAGATAGAAAAATTTCATCAGATGCCATTAGATGTGAAATGAGTGCAGCGGGTATTGCAGTAAGTTCAAGAACAATAAGAAGAAGGTTATCAGGATTTGGACTACAAGCTAGAATTCTAAGGAAAAAAACCATTTTTAAATCAAAAGCAACGCGAAAAACGAGTTAAATGGGCAAAAGAACACATTAAATGGTCAGAAAATCAATGGAAGCAAGTAATCTGGAGCGATGAGACTAAAATATCGCTCTTTGGTAGCGATGGTAGAAAATACGTGAGACGTAGAGTAGGTGAAGCGCTTCATCCTCATTGCATTGAAGCAACTATGAAAACAACAACAAATGCCATGATTTGGGCATGTAAGTCTGCAAATGGTGGGGGCCGAATTCAAGTGATTGATGGCATTCTGAATGCCAAAAAATACATCGAAACTGTCCTGGAACCAAAATTGATACATTCCATCAGGGATTTCTTCCCCAACAAAGCACCTATTATTTTTCAGCAGGATTCAGCTCCATGCCACACAGCAAAAGTATGCAAAGCATGGTTTCAAAATAAAGGCATAGATGTATTACCATGGCCAAGAAACAATCCTGATCTCAATCCAATTGAAAATTTGTGGCGACGTTTGAAAATTCTTGTACGACAAAAACGTCCATCCAATAAAAGACAACTTATTGAATCTATAATTGATTCTTGGCACCATGTTATTCCGAAAGATGAACTCCAAACACTCGTTCACTCGATGAAAGTACGCTGTGAAGCTGTCTTAAAAAATAAGGGTTATCCTACAAAGTATTGATTGTGTAAGTATCACTTTAAAAAAATGCAAATCTAAGATAGATCTTACTAAAATTAGCGCAACTTTATTTGTAATACAGATATTGTAATACTGTTTTTGTTATTAAATCCTACATTAAATTACCTTCAATTTGATATATAAACATTTGTATTTAAGTGAAAATTAATATATTCTACAAGCACGCAAAGTTGAAAAACATGAAACTTTCAAAAAATGTCCACACTTTTGGCCACCACTGTATATATATAACGATATTTCGTGGATGATTATTACTACAAAAGCTTAACAAAACAAATTTACTCTAAAACCATTTAAAGAAGATAGAAAAAGATCAATAATTAATAAAATATGATATTTCAATTTTCTACATCAAAATGATAATAATAACATTCTCAATCCCCGTTTGCCAACTAATGTACGAAACAAGCATTTTCGAAATTGAATATTTAATGACCTTCTGCCATTTATACTTCCAAACAGCCCAATTCGGTGACTGTTGCCAGTGTAGAAAATACCATCGTAACAATCCTTAACTGCAACCGTAAATGCTCTTAGTGCATGAAACATTCCCTCAGCAGCAGTGCACGACTTTAACTAGAGCCATCATTTTATCTGTAGTGTCTGGTAGACGCGATTGGAAGATCAATACCCAACAAGTAGTTTTCTCTCGGGGTTTCTGTACACTGTCGTTTGGCCAAAATACTACAGTAACTTGATTACTTTTTGAAGCTGGGACTGACGTTTCAACGTTAATTTTAGATGAGGATGGAAAATCATTCTATTGTGGGGATTTTGAGATGTCTCCTGCGTGGGAACTGACGTTGGGAGAGTCTTCAATGCTTTAATAATTTAGAGTTTAATTCCACAATAACATAAAAGATGATGCCAGGTTTTCTTTGCTTATGAAATAAAAAAGCGTTTTCTACTAGATTATAATTGGTACAATATTCAAAATGGATTCTACCTATCTTGGAAACATTCGATGCCTATGCATTTAAAATATTTTTTATAACAATAATTAGGTAAAACAAATGTTTTAAAATTTTACGGCCAACTCTTGATTATAGTAATTTTCAAAAATTAAAGCTTCAAGAAATGGAAATATATTCTAACAGTAATTGATTGTATGACAAAAATTGGTTAAAATTCTTTTAAAAATGATAGACAATGTTAATGCTTTTAAAATATTCTAGCAGTACATTTTTGTGACAAACATCAATTGAAATATATCTATTTTGACAATAAATATGAGAAACTAATGCTTTAAAAATGGCAGTTATTAATTTTTGTAACACTCATTTATTAAAAATAATGGTTTAAAAAGAAAATGTTATTTGTAACAGTTGTTAATTTGGAGATAATAATTAGTTGTTTTTTTTTAAATGGAAGACAATGCTAATGTTTTAAAATATACTAGTACCCCTTTTTTGAGGCAAACATCAAATTATATATATATATATATATATATATATATATATATATATATATATATATATATATATATATATATATATATTAGTCATTGTAAATAAGAAAGACCAATGCTTTAAAGATGGCAATTATTAATTCAGTAACAATCATTTACTAAAAGTAAACTTTAAAAAAGGAAATTGCTGTTTGTAGCATTAGTTAATTTTGGAATTGTAATTAGTTGAAATTATTTTTTTTAATTACAGAAAAGGCTAATGTTTTAATATATACTAGCAATCAATTTTTGTGGCAAACATCAATTGTAACATATCTTTCATGACAGTAAAGGAAAGAATGTTTTGAAAACAGCGCTTTGAACTTATGCGACAGTAATTTGTTGAAAAACGCACTTTAAGAAATAAAAATGCCTTGCTGACAGTAATTACTTAAATAAATTTAAAATGGACAGCTATGGCTAATTCTTTCAAAATAAGATAGTCGACTTTAACGACTATTCGTGATTATTTAATGACTATTATATGGCAGTATTTATTTGAAATTAGCTCTTTAAGAAATAATGTTTTGGTGAGATTAATTACTTGAAATGAATTTAAAGTTGACAGCTGTTGCTAATTCTTTCCAAATAAGGCAATAATCAACTTTAATGACAAATCGGAATCGAAAAATGCTTTAAATTGTGGTTAGTTGCTATTAATAAAAATTAGCACTTTCAAAATGAACAATTTCAGCCCTTGAAAAATACATTTAAATTACGTTTAAAAATCATCATATTTTGATACATCCTTTAACATTATTATAGGATTTGAATTTATGACATATTTACAGAAGAAACTATCGTTTTAAATATATAAAATGAACTTATAAAGCTACATTTTTCAAAATTTTAACTTCAATATTTATTTATTAAAAGACTGCACTTTCAAATATGTTTTTTTTCTGTATTTCTCATGACTAAATGCCAACTTAAAACATTTCAAATGCAGATGAAGTCACCAACTTTTTTTTTCGAAATCATCATAAATCAACGCCAAACCACATGTCATAAAAGTATTTTTGTAGTAAGTATAAACTTCACCTTCTTCCTGCTTTTGACTTAATAGTGATTCATCCTTTTGTCGAAAGCCTTTTTTAAAACTTTTCCAGAACTCAACACGAAGGGTGGAAAGTTGTAAAATTCGACGAAAGGAAGAGAAACGTCCAAAAAAAGATCTCGTCATTTACGCATCCTGTTCGAATATCTGTGATGAACTCTCTAGTACCTAGGTGTTCCAGAGATAACAGCAAAATGTTCGTAGAACTCTTCTAATGGCGGTTTAACGATAGGGCTCCTTTCACACCACACGCCAGACCTAGGCCGTTATTTTGTTCTTCTAGAACATTAAGAGATACTTTCAACAGCAATGTGTTTCTGGTACTGGAAATCTATTTTTTATGTTTGTAATAAGCACGTGGCAAAGAATTGCGAACTTTTTTCCTAACGCAAACGATTTCAGCTTTAAAAACAATCAATATTTCACATAAGAATATGATAAAAGTATTTAACAAATCAATATAAATCAATCAACATTATTAAGTGTTAAGTATTCTGCTCTATGTGTTATGCAATATCTGGTAAACCAAGCTTTTTTTTTTTTTTTTTTTTTTTTTTTACAATCGTGTTCTTAAAATCGTTTTCTTTTTTGTAAATCATTTTTTTTTTATAAATCGTTTTCGTTTTTTGTAAATCGTTTTTTTTTGTAAATCATTTTCTTTTTTTTTTTTGTAAATCGTTTTCTTTTATTTTTTTTATTTTGTAAATTGTGTTTTTTGTAAAATCGTGTTTTTTTTGTAAATCTTTTTCTTTTTTTGTAAATCGTTTTTTTTTTTTTTTTTATTTTGTAAATTGTGTTTTTTGTAAAATCGTGTTTTTTTTTGTAAAATCATGTTTTTTTAAAAAAAACATTGTGTAAAATAATTAGTTACGAATCATATACAAATACATATCAATATTTTTCAATCTTCCCTACATATGAACTTATCCTTTAAATAAAAACCAAACAATGAATGCACTTAGTTTAACATGTTATTCGAAGCAATCTACTATATTACGGTATTCGTTTTTCAGTTTATCTATCGTTACTTATATTTTTGAACTTACTCTCAGTTTTACCATGGATAAATGGTAGGAGGAGAGATGGCGCTATATGACATTATCAGCATGGGAGCAGATTGAAAAAAGACTCTAATAGTTAGTTATAAAAAATGCCTTTTTTGTAAAATCGCGTTTTATTCAAGGAAGGCATCTAAGTAAATAAACTTAAAAAGCAAGTATATTTAATATAAATATATAAGTAAAAAAAATAAAGCTAAAAGTGCAATTCGAATCGAGGACCCACAATACATTAGTCGTTGATGCTGTTCTGACAACTATACTGCACTGCCCACATTTCGAAGCAGAACTTGGATATATTTATTCTAATGGTTAGTGACAAAGGTGCTTTTTTTTGTACGCGTGTAAAAACACATTTTTTTCAGGTAAGACAACCGTATAGATAAAATTAAAAAGCAAAACCTTAACTAGATATAAAATTTGATCCAAATCGTTCGAGCCGTTTCCGATATACACGAAATGAATAAATTTATATATATACGAGAATACTCGTTTAAAATTATAAGATATGATATGACATAGTACCAGAAATTAGACACGTTCAAGAAGAGTCTCATCAACAGTAAGTTCCTTAATTCAACAAGTATTACCATAGAATCAGTGATTAGACCTCTACAACAAGAATTAGCAATTTCTTTAAGCAATATATCCAACTACAACAAGAATCCGCAATATATTCAGAAAGAATCATAATCAGCATCTACAACAAGAACTACCAATTTTATTAGCATTTAGAAATCAACAGCACAAATTAACAATTCTGCTAGCAATTAAAGAACCATAACAAAAATTATAATCGAATATATAATTACACATTCATAAGAATGTCATAAATTAATCATCCGCAGCAAGAATCAATAATTGCATTTAAATTAAATATCTATTAGAAGAATAAATAATTGCGAATCAGTTTTAGATTCAGTTTCTATAAAACTAACATCATTTAAACATAAAGAATTATATTTTAAATGTTAAATTCCACAATTCAGTTGCTTGTCTTTTTTATTTTTGCTACAATTTTTTGTGCATGCTGATTTCAAATTATTACCTGTTGAAACTAATTATTATGATGTATAATCACTGTTCGATAGAACTTGTGTTATTGAATTTGTGAATACAAATTTCATTTACTACAAGATCTTATTCAGTTTGTTCATAATAATAAATGGGATTTTATGATTAAATTCTCACTAATTATTTCTTAAATTCTTAATTCTAACGAAAAGAGCATCAAACTAATTATATTTATTTGTTCTAGATGAGAATCCCTAATTTTATTATTTTTAGAAAACTGATGGAATTAAATAACTTTTATTTTATACTTGTGGCATCAATTAGTAGTGAATTTGAGAAAAAAAATCATTACAAAATTTTTTATATCATTTATAAAGAAAATAAATGATAACTTAATGACTAAAAAGTAGAAAAATAATTAAAATAAAATGGATTTCTTATCTTAATCTACCAAAAAATTATTTTAATGAACCCTTACATTATATTTAAAAAGGCATTAAAGTTGCATTCTATGGTTTTCGTATTAAAATTGTGTTTGAAATTTGATTATTTTGTATTTAAAGTTCTTAATTTAAAATAAAATATTTTTTTACACTATATGCAAAAAAGAAGGCATTTCTAATAAGTTTATAATCAAAATATCTCATTTTAAAATTTGGATTTATTTTCCTGCTTTGATGAGAGTTCCTATAAATATTATCAGTTTTCAGATACGGTACCTTGTACGTCTCTGCTCATGCGCCAATAAGTGCTTATTTCATTAAAGGTTTAAGGTGAAAGAAAATGTTTCTAATGCGATAGTTACAACGTCTAGAGCTAACAAAGGATTCGAAAAATATGTTCATCCAATAGCGTATCGCTACTTTGAGGAGTATAATTACTTAAAAGAGCTATTCTCAAACATTGGAAACAAATAGCAGATGGTAAATATTTATTACCATTATATTGCCACTAAAGGTATATAATAAATGTAATTTATAACTTCCCTATTTACAGAGTATCACAGCAAGTAATTTTTGTATTAAAAATATTTTTTTCTATTAAACCAACCTTTAACAGTGATGCAATGGATACATAAATCATGATGTTCACAATAAAATAAAAATTGATTTATGTGCATAGTTTTGTAAAAAAAAGTGTACAAAAATTACTCATTAAATGCATGAAGTCAAAAGAAGGTTGCAAAAGATTGTGAATACTTTAAAGAATTTAGCATTCGAATTGGACTGATAATTTCTGTTTAATTTTTTACAATAATTTCCCTATCGCTTAAATAAACCACCTCATAATTTTACAGCTTCGTTTTTTTTCTTCATTTTTTTCTTGAAACTTTAGTTTTTTTTTCTCTTTGATCCATTGATAAAAACGGATTTTTATTTTATTATTATTTTCAACATATTTTAAAAGAATTCATTCATATTTCATTTTAAACAATATGCCATCATACAATCAATTTTTTTGCTAAATTCGTACCTACCGATTTAAAAAAAAACTAATGTATGTATATAAAATATATGTATAATATTTATTTAATGTATTGTATGATATGTATTTAAAAACTAATTAAAACATATAATTAACTGATAATTAATTGCTGAAAACTCAAATATTGAAATGTCAGCGAGAAAACACAGTAGTACAAAAATTCAGAAATTAAGTAGATCAAAGCGTAAGAAAAAGTTTACAAATTTCAAGATAAAATGAGAAATTTCAAGCTAAATAGGTGTATAAAAAATAAACAAGAAAATATTAAATGAATTTGTCAATGTTCTAAAAGTTTTACAACAAACAAAGTAATTCCCTAAAAATGCATTGATCGAATCGAATGAAATTATTAAAATGCTATATAATGACTGCCTAAAAAAAACATTCCAAAAAAGCTATTAAAGACTTTTTATGTTTTCTTACAATATTTAACTACTAAATATGCTTTAAATGTGATATAAATTTTCAATACTATTGCTCAAAAAATTTAATAAAAGATATATATATAACATTATTTTCGGATTTACAATAAAATTTGATTGCCGAAAATGCAAACTGCATAATTAATACTCTAAAACATCTTAGCTATTCGCTGCTTTAAACAAGAAAAGCGATTAATATATTATTAAATTTCTTGCTTTAAAAAAACCCCGTCAAATTTAATATTGTAAAAAATAGTAAGAAAACCTCTAACATATATAATTTTTTCAATAAGTATAATTTATTTCAAAATTAAATCATAAGCAATATAAAATAAAAAATAATTAATAAACTTTGATTGAATCAGTACAGTTAAAAATATTTAGTCAAAAGATTTTTTTTTTATTCCAGACGATTCTCAAAATGTTACTGTTTAAAATGCGAGTTAAATCATTTATTATTCAAATATTGAATTTATTATGTTATTTTAAAATATTTCTTTTCATAATTTTCTCTTCTACAAAACTGAATATTCTGTTCTTTAAATTAAAAAAAATGAATAAAAATAGCAGAATTTTCCTATAAGTTATTCATTGTCTGGAAGAGAATGAATTACGAAGGAAAATATATACATTAAGAAAAGAAAATTAATCGAATAATTTTCTTTTCATTTATTTCGTATTCTGCAAGTTTTTTTGACGTTTGTATCTCTGAAAGCTGCGAAAAAGAAAAAAAAATCTGAAGACGATTCTTAAATGTATGTATGAGTTCCATTCAAATTTTAAACAGTTTTTTTTTTCTTTCCTACCAACTTGCGCATAAAAGAAGTTACTGGTTTCAACACAGCAATCTAAATTTTTAATTTACTCATTTCATAATTTATTTATTTTTTATTTCATGCGTTGCAATTCTTCGGCTGAAAAGGCATCCGTTGTTTTTTTTAATCAGATTTTATCCATTACAGATAAATACTTTTATGCTAATAAAATATAATTTCATTTGTGGTTCAATTAGAAAGCGCAGAATAGGTTTTTTTTATTTAAAAAGTATTCATTATGCAATGCAAGAAATAAACACAATGGTACTTTACATTTGTTTAACATTTGTTGTATTGGAGGAATTTTTAAAGGATAAAAGAAAATGCAAAAATAAAACTATTTAACGTACCAGAAATGCCTCTCATGCTTCTACAATAAAATATCCAATGAAAATAACTAGCAAGTTTCTGAAAAAAAATATCCTGTATCCAGACAAATTGTTTTTAGCAGTGATAATACCAAGTAAATAGTGCATCTACTGATATTAACTAAATTTTAATCAAGTGTTTATTTTAATCATTATTAATAGAATTGTATTTAAATATTTTCTTTATCAGCATTTACAAAATAACAATGAAACATATGCTTTTATCAGAATTAACAAAACGACAAATAAATGTTTGCTTCTATCAGCATTAAAAATAAAATTACAATTGAATGCCTCACTGTTTCCCAATGAATCAAATGTTTTTACGGCTCCAAACTCAATTTGATTCACTAAAACTAGAAACTAATAAAATGGCTATTATCTTGAGACAGTATTAAAAAAAATATTATATGTATGTCGGTTTTTTTTTCTTTTGTTATCTCAAGGGACTTTCAAGTCTAATAGTCTTGTCTAAGACAAAAATATAAAATCGAACAAAGCATTTTGATTGTGATTGCTTAACAAATAAATTTACAGAGAAAAAAAGAAATTTCCAACGATTGAACTGCAATAGGACTTCTTTCTGTTTGAACAATAACAATTACTTTGTTTTTAAGCTATTGGTAACAATAGGATACCGATACCGACCAATACGATGTCTTATGCCGGGTTTACTCTCGGCCAGTAGGCAGCGCATGCGTAGAAAGAGACTGATTTATATTTGCCTCAATTTCATAAGATACATTAACCCTTTCTAGGGCTGTGGAAAGTATGCTTCCTCCCAAATTTATCAATCTTTGTATGAATTTATGTAGGTTGGCATCAGTTCTGATAAATTTTTTTAGAAAGACAGAAACTTAGATGCTTTAGTTCTTTATTTTACACAAAATGATGTGCTTTGATTTGATACTTAATTATTAATTAATCAAATTAAATTTATCTAATACGCTAAATGAATCCCTTTTCTTATTCTAATTTCAAGCCTAAAAATATTTTAACATAATATGACTAGAAAAAAATGGTCCTTTAAAGGGTTAAGGCATTCCATGGTTGGTTATAAACTGTCGTTTTGACATTCTAGAATTTTTCTTTTTTCGCTGCGTATCATATTAAAATAATGAATATTTACATAAAAAAAATCATGGTAAAATAAAAAAAAAAGGTCAGCATACCTAAATTTGGAATAGTATAGAAAAGAAATTGCAAATAAAATATAACCACGATCTCGCATCAGAAAGAACAAATTAAAAATGTCGGAATTAATCTATGATAAGTGATCAATTTTTTCGCGCCAAATTCTACGAACGCATGCGCAGTAAGAAGAAAAAGAATACAATACAGCAGCATATTGTTGTTCCGTAGGTCAATTACTTGCCATCGACCGAACAGCATTTTTCAGCCTTTCTACGCATGCGCTGAATACTGGTCCGATAACTGGCTGAGTGTAAACCCAGCATTATTCGCCATCATACAGTTGTGTTACAGTTATTGATATCATTCGGTTTATGATTGCAGGCAATTAACATGAACTTAAAGGATTTATTTCCTTTATCAAAATATTACAATAGAAAAGGGAAAAATCTGACTATCTGATGGATTTTCGTACATTTTAATTTAAATCAGACTATCCTATGTTATTCGTTCAAATAACTTATATATCATTCTAAGGTGATGAAACAACACCTAACGAAGAAATTTTGTTCTAAGAAAAGTAATTATACTAAAAAAATTCTTGACCACAATCATTAATCTACTCTAAGAATAAATGAAATAGATGTTAAAGTTTACTTGTGTTTTATGTTAAAAGACGAAAGTACTTTTCTGGGCTCTTAGGAAATTATAGAAATGCTTTTAAGAATGTAAACCACTGATTTTATTCAAATATATTTTTTTCACAACCATTAGCTTGAAAAAAATGACAATGTTGTAAAATATGTCTAAAATATTTTTTTTTTAACAAAGTAGAAAAAATATGTATAGCTAAAAATAACCAGTGTGTGTAGTCTCCACAAAACTTTCTCGCATTCTGTTTTATAAATGTGTCATGCCAGAGAACGTCTTAAATTGGCAAAATTAGGAAACATTAAGATTTGGAGTGAATTTAGGATTTTTATTAAATTTATCGTGTTAGCTCTGTCGAGTTGTTTGTCATTTAATCCTGGCATGCGGGTAATAACATATGAAAATCGAATTTGATTTTTGACACGCGTTTCTCCCAACCGATAAAAAAACTAGACTTGTAGCTACAAAATCTCATACCTGATTTAAAATATTTAACTCATTGAGTCTTCGAGTTATCACATTTATATGTTTATGGAAGTACAGACCGACAGACGGTCAACCCCTCATTGGATTTTGTTCAAACTTTTAAGGGTGTATACACTACTGATACTTAATCAGTATATCGAATATTATTTACCTAGTTCTCTTCTTTTTGTAGCTATCCTGTTAATATACATTCGAACATCAGGACAGACTTCTTCTGCAAAGATTTTGCTCACATTTTCCAAAAACACGTTTTTCGAACTCAGTGATGTCTAAAACGTGGAGATTCATCAAATCTCAAGCTCGAATTTGTTGACGATCCCTATATTTTTCTCTATCCTAAGTATATTAGAAAGTAAAAATCAACTGCAGAGATTATGCTTTGGATTTTATGATAATTCAAAGGTAATTTTTATGTTGTAATATTTCAGAAGCTATAATCTAAAATTGCCGAGATTTATTTTTTTTAATTAAAAGTTCAAAAAAACTGCTTTGAAATGCATATTATCACCCTCAAAAGTATATATGTGCCAAATTTGTTAGTACTAAGCCAAACGGTTTTCTCTACTGAGACCCAACACCCATACAAACTCATACTCACACGCATTTATATTTTATAATGTGAGTACATGATGTTGCATTGGTTTGATTTTTTCGAAGTCTCAAAATGTACGAGCAGAAAATTGGCCATTTATCGCTTTGGATGCATCAGTTGTTCTCTTTTAGGTTATTAAAAAGTGATACTTGTCATAATGTCACATTTGGCGATATATCGCCAACATAAAGTTACAACTTGGCCCGAATATCCGCTACATACTTAATTCTGGTTCTTAATTTCTCCTGTGTGGCCAATAAAAGATATATTATATATGTATATATATATATAGTATTTTTTGGGACATAACTTTTTACGAATCTGCCCTTTAAATTAAGTACAGAGCGGATATTGGAGCTAAATTGCAACTTCATGCCCTCGCCGAAATGCCCTTACGCCTTGTTGATCACGTTTCTCGAAAATAACTATTTATAGCTTTCTTACTTCACCAATGTTGCTATGACTTCTTCCGTAATTCGAACATTTTTTTTCGGAGGGACACTATGACGTCTAAAGTAATTATTAATAGAAAATATATTTTATAAATATATATTAAGATATGAAATGACTCATAAATACATAGGTCTCTAGTAATAATATTAAAAAAAATCTGCTATCTCAAATTTCAAGTTATCATGTGTGAACATCATTTTTTTAAGTTCCGTGGTATCAATTCGAAATATATACAGTGGTTCAAACAATTTAGAGTATACCTTACTTTCACTTGATAAATACAACTTTCAATATAAATAACACATTATCAAGATATGCAAACATGTTTTTATTTTTACACACAACAAATGATTTAATGTAAAGTAAAAATTAAGATTAATCAACAAAAAATTTCTGAATTAAAAAGTTTCAGAAGCATTTTAATTAAACATGCGCAGATTTTTGTCTCAAAAAATTGAGAATACACCAAGGAATTTTTTTGTAATATCTCGTATAAAAGGAAAGTATCCCTATTTAGTTGCATGTCTTTTGGATTTTATAACGGCCTCTAAACGTCGTGGTACTGTTTCGACCAATTTTTGGTGATATCTGAAGATATTTTACCCCATTCTTCTTGTTTTATATGGGTTTTGTTTCTAATTTTGTGTTTTTGGACCACTAAGTGTGGCCACAGATATCCAATGGCATTGATGTCGGGGTACTGAGGTGGTGTATGTAACTGCTGTTTAAAATGAAAAGGACACCTCATTTTAACGTTATGGGCATTCTGTTTGGGGTCGTTGTCCTGCAGAAAAATAAAATTTCCATCTAAGGCCAAATTTTTAGCACTTTCCTTTATATTGCTGCCATACGGTTCATTCAACTTGTTGCAGGAATTTCTCAAATCAAAGGCAGAAGTGTAAGTGCTTAAATTGTACGAAATGCAATTATAAAAGCTGGATATAAAAGTCGCATCGTTAGAGAGAAACCTTTCATCATTGCGGATTCAAAAAAAAGCGCTTGAAGCCATACAAACTCATCAATAACTTTTGAAAGAAAGTTATATTTAGTGATGAAAGAAAACTCTACATTTTTTGTAGTGACAGTCGACGCATCGTACAAAGAAAGCCTAATACTGCTTTGTATCCAAAAAATTAAAGTCCTACAGTTCAACATAGTGGTGACTCCATCATGATTCGAGGTTGTATCGCTTTATCCGGGGTAGAAAATTTAGTTCTTATAGATGGCATTATAAACCATAGGGTTTAATTGGATATACTTCGCAGTAATCTAAAGAACAGTTCTAAAAATTTGGGTTCAGATGGAAATTTCATTTTCCAGCAGGACAACAACCCCCAAACATACGGCAGATAACGTCAAAATATGGTATCTTTTTCATTGCAAACAGCAGTTGCACACATCACCACAGTCTGCCGACATCAATGTTATTGAATATTTGTGGGCTGCACTCGAAACAGTGGTCCAAAAACACAAAATTAGAAACAAAACCCATTTAAAACAAGTGTTGCAAGAAGAATGGGGAAATATATCTTCAGATACTACCAAAAATGGGTCGAACCGGTACCACGACGTTTAGAGGCCGTTATAAAATCCAAAAGACATGCAACTAAATAGGGATACTTTCCTTTTATACGAGATATTACAAAAAAATTCCTTGGTGTATTCTCAATTTTTTGAGACAAAAATCTGCGCATGTTTAATTAAAATGCTTCTGAAACTTTTTAATTCAGAAATTTTTTGTTGATTAATCTTAATTTTTACTTTACATTAAATCATTTGTTGTGTGTAAAAATAAAAACATGTTTGCATATCTTGATAATGTGTTATTTATATTGAAAGTTGGATTTATCAAGTAAAAGTAAGGTATACTCTAAATTGTTTGAACCACTGTATATATTTCGAATTGATACCACGGAACTTAAAAAAATAATGTTCACACATGATAACTTGAAATTTGAGATAGCAGATTTTTTTTAATATTATTACTAGAGACCTATGTATTTATGAGTCATTTCATATCTTAATATATATTTATAAAATATATTTTCTATTAATAATTACTTTAGACGTCATAGTGTCCCTCCGAAAAAAAAATGTTCGAATTACGGAAGAAGTCATAGCAACATTGGTGAAGTAAGAAAGCTATAAATAGTTATTTTCGAGAAACGTGATCAACAAGGCGTAAGGGCATTTCGGCGAAACTACTTTCTTCTGCTAGGCCAAGCATTCGATGGCTGATCGAAAATATCCTAAAACACTAAGAATTCCTCATTCTCTGGGAAATGATGCCACTAGCCAAGAAGAATTCGGATATTTTTATGATTTAGCAGGAAAATGTGGTTTCGGTCTTTCCAGAGATGAGAATCTGGTATTTATATAGGATATTGAGAAAGAATATGGATAGATAAAAAAAATATTTTCATTAAAAGATCTTTTATTCTTGCGATTTGGGAAAAATATAGAGTGTAAATTCAACATGATTGTTCTAATTATTGGTGAAATTGACTGGACCTCGCACCAATATTAATAACTGCGATGTGTAGAATATGACGTTGTAAAAGTTTAATTTTTTTTTTAAAGTTGAAGTAATGATCGACATTAGAAAATAGATTTTCAAGATAAAATATCGATTTTTTTTTAAATTTATTTTTCTGAACTAATTGTTTTTATAAAATCGTATGAATTGTACTCGTTTTTTGCGGAGTGCATTTTTATATATATTATCTAAGTTTTAATAATATTTTACACGTTTTTTTCCTATAATTTTAAATTTTGGTAAAGCTTTATGTAAAGAATCATAAATTAAAATCTAAAGCATTTTTTCGCTCCAAATTTAGCTTAATCATTTATTCGGTAGTTCCTAAATTACTGTAATCTGCAAGAAAAGCAATCTGTTTCTTTAAAAATGGTTTAGGTTGTTTTATTGCTTTATGATGCGAAAATTACTTCCATATTATTTATTAGTCGAATCCAAAGATTCAGATAAACGTACACCTTATTTCTAAGTTTAGGAACTAGGTATAATATTTTTTATCATCAAAATTTCGGATGAATTATTTGATAAATCAAAAGCTATTTATTTTGCCGAAAAATCGTACTTTTTTTCTAATTTTTAATGCAATTTTGACTTTTAACCCTTTATAAGGCCATGGGAAGTATGCTTCCCACCAAATTCATCAATCTTTGGGTGAAATTATGTAGATTAGCTTAAGTTCTGACAAATTTTTCAATAAGACAAAAACTTAGATTCTTCAGTTCCTTATCTCGCGCAAAATGGTGTGTCTTGATTTGTTGCTTAATTATTAATTAACACAATAAATTGATTAATCAAATTAAATTGATCTGATAAGTTAAATGAATCACTTTCCTTAAGCCAGTCTCATTCCTAAAATTTTTTTACTATACTATGCCTAGAAAAAAATGGCCTTTTAAAGGGTTAAATTATATGTTTCAGTTTCATAAGATGTCTTTTAAATAAATTTTAAGCAACATTTTAAAAATGTAGTTATTTTAAAGTACAGTATTTTATAGTTAGTAAATTGTCAAAACATGTTTTATCAAAATATCTTGAGTATTTTTTTATATTTAATGGTAATTATATTCTAGGACTTTTTTTTAATCCTAGTGCTTTTTTCTTATATAAAACAAATTTTTATTTTCAGAAGACGAATTTATTTTTCATTTTCTTATAATATGAAATATAAAAAAAATATATGAATATCTAAATATATATATATCTAAATATCTAATATATTGTATATGAATATCTAAAAAATTGGAAAGCGATATATTGAGGAAATTCCTTTTTCCCTAGTCCAAGAAACACATTTTTAGAACTATGTCTATCAGTTTATGCACACGATAATTCAAAAATACTTTTAGTTAAATGAATAAAATTTGGCATATGGTATTTACACAAATTTGTAGATTTTTTTAAATCAAAATTCTTTCAAAGGAGATACATTTGTCCAACTGTCCTAAAATAATTTAATATTATACATTCAAAACGATGAAAGAAAAATGGATAAAATTTGGTACACATATTTGCCATCTAAATTGTAAATATTTTTCAAATGTAGAATCAAATATGTCAAGAACTAAATCGTCTGTCGATCTGTGATTTCGCAAACATGCAAACGATATTAATTTAGAAGCGCAAAGATTGAAATAAATGAAATCAGATATGTGATTTTTTGAATACAACTGTAATTCTCTGTCAAATTTTGACTTCAATCAATCTGAAGAAATGATATCTTTCTTATTATTAATAATAAGGAAATCATTAATTAATATTTGTGGTTAATTTTTCAGGAATTTTTTTAGTCATTTTTTCCATGACATGAATATCAAAAATAATATTTTATTTTTATTAAGTCTTTAAAATAAAAAAAATTAGCTAAAATAAAAAAAAATAAATTTATAAAAATAAATTAGATGTGTTGAATTGTGAAATTAAATCGACCAATTATTACAGATAGATATAAAATAATCGGGGCCGCAAAATACCCAAATACGCCAATGTCTCAATCTATTTAGAAATCCTGTTCACAGAAAAAGATATTTATCATGTCTAAATTTCATAATAATAACCTTCTGCCTTACTTGCTGCATGAGTTATTTGAGAAAAAAAAATACAGTTTAAATGTTTTTCTTTTCATTTTGAAATCGCTTTTAATCTAGCAAATCACCCACACATGCTTAAGTTATATATATTTTTTAAACAATAAATAGATAGCGAGTGAGTAATCAATATTGTCTAGTTGGGAAATAGATGAGACTCTTTTATTTTATGAAATAAATTATTTATGCTACATTGATTTTTTTATTTTCCTTCAATAAGTTACCATTCTAAAAAACGATGTCCAACGCGTAATTATGCCATTCATCATATATATTAGAGTGTTTTCAAGATAAATGATTCTTTATCGCATTAATATAAGCTTTTGAGTAGAATTATGAGTGACAAACTATCATTGGCAAAATGAAAAATTATTTTTGAGAGTGGAGCTACATCATTTCCGATACAGTATGGTCATTTATAATTCATTTTCAAAAAATATTTCATTGAACTAATCTAAACATAATACACAGCGTGAAAACCTATCATTAATCTATAAAATGAAATAAAAGAGTTACTAATCAGAAATGTGTTTAGTTTTCATTTTTCTTTTAATATACAGAGAAATTAGGGAGAATAGAATCTTGAACTCAGAAATTTTCAGACTTTTCTGATTTCTGTTTGAAAAATACTGCAGCTTTAACGATTGCAGATCAACAGAATTTAAACTTATATTGCAATCTTCGTTTTAACTGTAAGTGGTCTTATCGACTATTAACTTTAAAGAAGTGGTAGCAATCAAAATCTTTTTATGTAACTGCTGTTCGTTATGATAAGGTTTTAGCGTATTGCGATGCGCGTGGATAGAACCTGCGACCTTGTGGTTAGCAGTCCAGTAACATAACCAGGATACAAAAGCATATGCTCGTGTAGCGTAGTTGTTAATTGACTTATATGCTATTCACCACAAGGTAATAATTGCCTTAATTAAAATATTTTTTCTACCTTCAATAGGTATAGGTAAGGATTGAACAAGAATAAAAGTAAAGATAATAAACATTTCTAATTCTCTTCTCGTTGAGCTTGATGACATTTTATATATTGTTCAAATATTCATCTTAATTCAACCTATATTAACAACTTCATTCTGAAATGGTCTCTTATGTCCTGATCCATTTCCCACTTTTAATTTAATTAATTAAATACGCCCTCTATAAAATTGCTCACTTCAGTCTTTTCTCAAGCTCCAAATGAAAGGATAAATATCCCTAATACTTACAACATTCGTTTAAAGATACCTGAGATTCTCTTTCCTATGTCTATACGTGTCAATCAAATGCCCATTAAAATCTCACAGTGAAGTCACTAAAGGGAAAATTTCTTTTGTTCTTGTATTGCTATGCAGACTGTCGCATCTTTTATGATCGCCTATTCTTTGTACGGAAATTATGCCCCTCGTGGTGAAATAAATGGAAGTTTTAAAATTTCAAGAGTGTCTTCTATTCAGTCACGCAACTGCTAAAACATGTTATATATATATATATATATAATGGCATCTCGTAACTTAACTTAAATTCTAATTAATTTTATCATAAACTAGCCCATATTACTTTATTTTCAAATTTTCTTTTATTTCCTGATCCAAATCCTACTTCTTTATTTAATCACTTCCAATATACTCTTTAAAAATTGATGACTAATGTACGTCTCATACTCCAAACAAAGGAATAAAAAAATATTGAAAAAAAAAACTCTTTCGCATATGGCGGAGCCTCGAAAATAGCGTAGATTCCCTTTCAAAAATCAACGTATGCTGAGAAATACCTAACAAAATCTCATAGTAAAATCCCTAAACCTAAACTTTTAAACACTTAGTTCTTGTGCTCTGGTGCGACCAGAAGCAGTTTGCCTTTATCCCTGTGTACAAACTAGATGCCCTGTAAGGAAAAAAATGAAGTTTATTCCAAATTTGTCTTGTTTGTTTGTTCGGCCACGCATCTGCAAAATTATGTTACACACATACGCACACACACACTCGCACCAGTACAGATATGAATGTGCCAGACTGGCTTCCGGTTTCTCTGTACGATACATGGAATGGTCTAGCATTTCCCATGAAACATCAAACAACCCAGACATCAAAGTTAACGAGTGGAAAGATGTTAATGATAATACACGCTCCATATTGTTCCGGATACTCCGTGGTTCTTTCCGATTTGTTGGTGGAGGAAATAAACAGTACTTTAGTGACAAACGACGATTTTATTAACACGAAGACGACAAATATACAGTCGAGACGAACACAGGAAATACACAGCAGCACACTATAACAAACAGTAGCTCACAAGCAGTAATCGGTAGTAAAAGCAACTACAGCACACAAAGCGTCCAGACAGAATTCAGCAGGAGGGAATCTGCATAGCTTTTCTCTACGATCGCTCCTAAATGTCTGTCTCTTTGCTTTAGCTGTACCGAACTGCCGACTCACTACTACGCACACGACTCTATGCTGCTACAAAAATAAACATCAGGACTCGGCATACAGCTCAATTCAGCAATCGCTTGAACTTTTGGCGGACTGATCCAACTATTCGCCGTAGACTCTTTACACGATTACGAATGATTGTAGCTTGAAACTACCGGCCTTTTATTCCCGTAAGGCGGGCAGAGAAGATTCTAGACCAATCAGCGAATCTCGGTTCCTATTGGCTCAATTTCTAAAATTCTGGAAGTTTCCAGTAATATCTGTTTTATCGCAAAGTCGCTAAATGGTCTCCAAGTTTGTCGCCAAGCTCTGAGATCACTGACGCGGGACCCGATCAGCACCCAACAGATCTGATCGTAAAACGGTCTTTCCGGTGATTGAATTAACCGTGCTGGGTAAAAACATTGCTGGTTTGTAACAATCTGAACGGTACTACTGATAGGATTCCGACACATTATTGATTTTTAAATATAACAGTACTGAAATAATATCAAAACCAAGGGCAGTATGCTTTAACACATTTTTTTATTTTTTAAGTAAAAATAGCGCCATTTTGGAGCAATCTAAAATGGAGGACAATTGGCGAATTTTGTAGCATTTGGCGATATTTTGGCGCGGTTTGGCGAGGGTCCGTACCTTAAACTTTAATTTTACTTAAAAGGAAACTTTAATAATAAAATAGAATGTGAAATAATATCATATGAAACATTACTACAATTTAACATTCAAATATTATGATTATTTTCCTTAAATAAAATTTCATGATATGTTACACACTGTTTAATCAAGGATCCAAATGTAATATTTATGTGAAATTCCGTAATATTTTTGCTAAATAATTTTTTTTATTTCTTTAAATTTAATCTCTTCCTTTCAATCCCAAATAAAACATTCTTAAAATTTCAAAAGGATACCGCATATAAACCCGAGAATAAATAATATTTCTTCTGTGAAATAAAATAAGACTATATTTTTAGGTGAAGATTATTTCGGATATCATGGAAAACTAAATCACATAACACGGAAAAATAAAGCGTTTCTTCCTCTTATCCTCGTCCCTCTAGTGAAAATTATAACGAAAAATCCAATTTTCTGCCTGAGGTGTTCGGTTATGGAATATTTTCTACAAAAGCTACTCGGCAATTTTTGATGAGTAAAACTGGTTGCTTCTTTTTTATTTTATTTTATTTATTTCATTATTTTTTTTGTTTGTTATCCTAGGTGTGTTATATTTTTTGACCCGTCATAAATATCTTTTCACGATTGTGCAAATAAATATTTGCACAAAAAAATCTACATAAGCAAGTTTGGCAATTTAAACTAGTCAGCTCGAATATAAATGTCTTAAGATGAAAATTATTTTGTCAATATAGTCCACAAGATAAAATTATTATTTATTTTATCTATGAAATAATGTTGTTCAGTTGTCTTATTTTTGTTTGTTCTTAGCAAGAGGTCAGTTTCTTTCAATATCTACGATTTTTTTTTTCTGTTTCTAGTTTAAAATCTCTAAAACGTCTTTTTTTCTTTGTTTTTCTGCTTCATTTTTGAAAACTTAGCATTTATATGATTGGTGTTTAAAATCTTATTATATTTATTTTAATAAAACGTTTAGAAACAACCGTTTATTTGAAAAGGAGTTTCTTAAATTAAATTCAAATAATAATGTTTCGTTATACAAATTTCAGAAAACTTTCAAAAGAAAGATGTTTCTAAGACAAGTGTATATCTGCCAAATTTCTGCTATCTTTTCTAGCTCATTTCCAAAGAGCTTTTAAAAAATCTCAATATGTTTTTTTTTATACTGAGTAAATAAAAATTTTAAATTTCTAATCTGTTTTTAACATTGAACTTGTATAACGATGAGATTCTTAACTCCCATTTTTAATACTGATACGACTTTTAAATTTTTAACATATTTAGTGTATACAGCTTTTCAACTCTCTGCTTTTTACTATTTTTAGAATTTTACAAACTTTTTTATACTTTATGTGCTTAATATTCATTTCTTTTATGTTTATGGAGTTCATTTCTACAATGAGCATATTCATTAAGTGCACGCGTGCCATTTCAATGGCAATCTTAAAAATCGGATTATGGATTATTTATTTTCGAGTAAGCTATAACGCCATCTGGCAGCTTGAAAAAGATGATTTGCAGTTTAACATATTAGTCAGCTATAAAATGTGGGTAAAATTAAAGTTTAAGGTACGGACCCTCGCCAAACCGCGCCAAAATATTGCCAAATGCTACAAAATTCGCCAATTGTCCTCCATCTTAGATTGCTCCAAAATGGCGCTATTTTTACTTAAAAAATAATTCTAATGGGGGGGGCAGCCCCCCCAACCCCCAGACACAGGATAATTATTACAATGGATATTGCTCCAAAATGGCGCTATTTTTACTTAAAAAATGATTGTGATGGGGGGGCCAGCCCCCCCCCCCAACCCCCCGACACAGAATAATTAAAATATCATTAAAAAGACTAAATAAAGCAATTTTTACTTAAAAAATGATAAAACAGACAAAAAATTAACCCTTTTAACGATTCTAATGGGGGGGGCAGCCCACCGACCAACCGATTAGCAAATATTAAACATATTTGAAGCACAAAAAGAATACATAAAAATGATCAAGAAATGAACGAAATAACTAATGAACGACAAACCCAAATCCATCCATAATTCGAATCAATCCTTTCAACCAAATTCGTCTTTTTCCCACATTTACAACACACATACTCATTAGCAATCAATTTCTCATTCATACACCATTTGATCACATCCAGTTTCGGAGCCTTTCGTAAGTCCAAAAAAAAAAAAAAAAGAAAGATCATATAAACCAGCATCGTCATCGAATTGTTTTTGGATTTGAAAACGAGGCAATTTTTTACCGATAGCACCCATCACGAGAAGCACGTGTTCACAAACTAACCCTATCGACGAGAAAAAACAAATGCTTCCATGTTGTATTCTTTTTTCTTTTTTCAAATTTTATAAGTGGCTTTTGTCGACCAAATTATTCGCTGGATTTTTAATTTCCTGTTTATTGAATTAATAATGCGATATCCATTTTTTTACAAATTTTAATTAATTACTTAATTTTTGTAATTTTATATGACCTAAAAATATGTAAATGGTGTCCCAAAATTAATGCAAGATTTGAATTTGCCACCATTCCTGCAGCAAAATGTTGGCAACCCAATTAAAAAAACTATTTGACAGCTAATAGCTAGAAGTTCGTGAAAATGGAGCGTTACATGATTGAACAACATATTTCATTGTTGAATGATATTTCAAAATAATAAAAGTCTGGCAGTCACAATTCGAAAAATTGAGAATTGGCCCCCTAGATTGTGTGATTTAACATCATTATATTTCCTTTTAGGAGGTTATTTGAAGTCAAAGATCTATGCACACTAACCCACAAGCACATTGAAGGGAGGAATTGAAGGGAGGAATTCAACGTTGCATCAACGAAATTGAGCCACATTTGCGCAAAAAATCATGGAAAATTTCGACAAAAGAATGCGAACGTGCCAGCAAAGCCATAGAGGTCATTTGCCCTATGTGTTATTCCATACATAACCCTATCCTGTGTACTTTACGATTCAATAAATATATAACAATTTAAAGGGAAAAAAAACTGTGTTCTTTGTTTAATTCAAATCTAGCGTTAACAAGTCGCTCTAACGCATAACGCTCCATTTTTACTCACTCTAAATTATCAGGTGTCAAATGGTTTTTTTTAAATAGGGTTGCCAACACTTTATTTGACAAACTAGGCCAAATTCAAATATTGAGTTAATTTTCGAACACTCTTTATTTATAAAATTAATCTGCAACAAATAAGTGCATGAGCAGTTAAAAAAAGTATCTATACTATGAAATAAAAGTGAAAATAATGTCTTAGTTGGATGTAATTTCCAAAGAAAGTAATTTTTTAAAATTTTATATCGGCGCAGGTACCGAAATAAATGGTTTGATAGAAAAATCAAATTAATTTAAAATTCATTATAACAATAAAAATATTCTTATTGATTATGTATGTCATCAATATATTAGAATTTATTCACATGAAAAATAAATGTACGAAAATGAAACAAATTTTCACTGAAATGCTCAAATTTAAAAAATTATTTTTGTGAGATGCCACTTTAGCAAGATATAGCTGAAAAAAATGACCAAAAGTTTATTTAATTTTAAACCTTATTTTAATTAAATTTTGACTCTGGATGTTGACAGTGACGTTCCTTTTATACTGAAGAACATGAGAGACAAACTCCATCAATAATGACAAAATTTATAGATTTGTATAAAAGAACTTAATGAAACATCCATTTTTTAAAACTAATAAATACCTTCTAATAACAAATTGGTTCATCTTTAGCTCCATTTTCAATCGATATTGGCAGAAAGTTACTGATACCGTTAGAAAGAATGTAGGCCCATGCATATATGATGGTATTTCTAAGATGTGTCATATTAAATGGCGGCATTTTCATATTACAAAATCATCTTTCGTCTTCATACTACAAACGATTCATAGGATTCAGGTCAGGAGATCGAGCTGGTCATGGAAGCAGGCCCTGATTGAGGTTCTTCAAATCGTTTTGAGATCGATCGGATGTAATGGAAAGAGGCATAATTCGGCTGGATATGACCAACTCCACAAGGAAACAGCATAGGTACAATTGAGAGCACATGATAGGCAATTATGTTAAGGTACTGTTTAGAATTATGCCCACAGATGCTTATTGTACTTCAAGAAAACTTTCCCCTGCCATAAATCCTCTACTACGAGCCTGAATAGTTATCATTTAGAGAAAAGGACCATGCATTCGTGCTGTTTGCGCTATACCCTGATCCTACTATCTGTATAATGGAGCAGGCAACAAGAATCATTAGACCATGCAATTTTTTTTTCTAGTCCTTATGTGACCAATTTTGTCGTTTTCTGGCCCGAATACTGGAGCCTTTTTCAGTATTACCAAAGGTGTTCTTGATAGTTTTTTGTTGAAATATCTTGTTGAGATATATTCTTTGCAAAATCAGTTTGGTGTTTTGGAGCATGCTTTGTGATGCACTTGCATTAAATTCGGCTTTAATTTAATGCAATTGTTGTTGTTCTTCTGTTTCTGTGGATTATCCGTGCTACTCGCTTTTCACGTTCTCGTTCATCAATATATTTCGACCAGAATAATCCTTATAACTTGAAGTTTTTTTTTTTTTTCTTAACTGACGATCTCTAAATGCCTGAGATAATGGTGCACGAGTAAATTCTAAGAGTCGACTTTTAAACAAACAAACAAACATCTTCAAAGTATTCTATATTTAGTGTTACTTAAGGATTCATTGACTACTAACTATCAATGATATTCATTCTGATATATCATTTCTACAAAATCAGGAGGAGAGGTCCCTCGGAAACTTTCTCGCATAAGTTATTCCCGCCGCATAAAACATTATATTTTCAGCAATGCCGTTAACGCTACTGTTTTGATTTTTACTATCCCACACGTGAGAGTTGAGTATTTTATAGTATTGTAAAGAAGGTCGGTAATTTGTATTAATTGCACGGCATTGGCGAACATTAATTACAAAATATCGATCTTTGGTTTGAAATATAGCTTACGATGTTTGAGGATTTGCTTTGGGTGGTGAATCGTTGGCTTGCGGTTAATACACAAACAATAAGAAATTAAATCTGTATTTTCGACTGTTTGAAATCAAAATTTAACAAACGAATATAACTGTAAACAAAAAAACAACATTAAAAATTTGGCTTGTTTCGTTATCAATAGTTTCCATAATTAATCGTTCTTACATCTTCTATTTATCGCATGCGTGTAAGTGTCCAGACAGATAGACGTCTACCTCATGGCAAATTTAATTTTAAATTTGATACACACTCACTCTTTAGAGGACAAATCTATGCTCTAAATTTTATACATCTAACTTTTTTTGTTTTTAAAGCTATCGCACTCACTTGTACGCGAAAAGCCAGACAAATAGACTTTTTCTCACTGAGTTTCATTCAAAGTTTGATCAAACAAAATATATTTATATTTACATATATTATATTTAGTTAGCAAAAATAAACAATATAATATTTATATTTTTTTTTCAAATTCATATTTTGTATTTGAAATTTCTATACAAATATATATTTGAATTTTCTATACAAATTTTGTGTAAAGATTCATTACCAAATTTTATTTAAGAGTTTTTGAGTTGATTTGTTCTCTCACAGATAGGATTATTCCAAAAATGGTTTTTTTTCTCTTTCGTACTCACAGAAAAATGGAGATTCTACAAAATATGGAATTCGAATTTTCTGACAATTTCAATACCTTCTCATTGTACTACATAAACGAGAAAGTGAAAAGGTTTATATTAATTAGAAATTTATATTCCGATAATTTTAATCAGTCTCAGTTCAATTGGTTAAAAAATATTTTAATGTGTTTATTATCTTTCATTCATAGACATTTTTAAGTTTTCCACTCTTTAAAATAGTCAAAAGCTATAAAAAATTTCACATTGAAATGAAATCTTGAATAATGTATGCTCGACAATGACCTTGGTCACCTGACCAATGGCATTTGTGGTAATTCAAAGCTAAAAATAAATATCACTGTCTTTTAAACATTCGAATCACAAAAATGTCCTGGGACATCGAGTTCCAAAAACTGGAAAAGTGCCCAAAAACAAGTAGCAACTGAAAAGCGTCGGAAAGTCTGAAAAGTGTTCGACGATACAAATAAATTTTCTTTCAAATGAATGCCAAGCAATAGAATGTGCTTTGTCAAATATAGGCCAACAATGGGAAGAAATGAAAATGCTTTGAAAATTATTACATCAAAGATAAATTGCAGTTTACTTTAGCGCAAAATAGATAAAAAAAATGTACATTTATTTTATCATAGACATTCAAAAATATTTCAATTATTTTGAAATTAATGTACTAAATTTTTAGATTAAAGTCAACAACATAGTAAAAATCGCATTAAAGGAAATTAGGTCAAACGAAAAATTTGCGCTTATAGTGACTATATTTATATCTAAAAAAAGGTAACAAAAAATTAATTTATTATTAAATATTGGATTAATACATGTTTAATACGTCAAATAAAAATAAGAATGATGAGGATTTTAATTGGTTTGATTTATCATTTTTCCAATTTGAAGCAAGGCAAGAGTCATTTGGTAATTGTAAGCCGAATGTTACTTAAGCTGACACTCTCATCACCAAATTTCTACACCACACCAGCAGCGGTCATATGACTTTCGACATCCGATGAGATGTTGACGCATACATTTGATTTTTATTGGATAGATAGCAATTAAATATAGAAAAGATGACAAGCATTGAAAAGTACATTGACAGCAGTTTGTTAGAACATCAACACCTACTTTTGGAATAATGACGATCTACGAAATTTTATTAAATCTGCAAAATGATGGTTTAAAACTTTTAAAGAAATATATAACTTTGTTGTAAAGTCAGCTTAACAAATTTTTTAAAAAATTTACAATTCTGAAGTAATAATAATCTACCAAATTTTATAGAATTTTGATATAAGGGCGACCTATCAAATTTCAAAGAAATCTACAATTATGGCATAATGATGGCCTACCAAATTTTAAAGAAATCTGCAGTTTTGATATAGATGGCTTACCTAATTTTTTAGAAATTTACAATTCTGTATAATAAAAGTCTATCAAATTTCAATCCTCTCATTCATAAGATAGTTTTAGTTCAGGACCACAAGAAAACTGGAATGTCCAAGTTTTTCTTTCAAACATAATACCCCCCCCCCCCCTCATCTCTTCAAAAACTGTAATGATATCCTGGGTTTTTAAGGGTAAAAAGAGGTAACTACTTAGCTCATAGTTATTATGTAAATTTATGCTCGGATACCCTTTGACTATTATTATACAGAAATCCCCAAATCTATCTGGGCGAGTGTCTCTAGTGAACCACGTTTTCGCCATGGTTATTGAACTATTTATCTTTAAAAGAAGGGAAGGGATTTAGTAGTAATATTCAGACAATTTGAGAGACCTCCGTAGCTTCGTTGAATGGGCATTTCGGACCTTTGCGTATTTATAAAGAAAAAAAAAAGTTTTTTTTTATAAAGATAGCCAATCGAAATTTATTAAGAAATACAATTTTCGTGTTACAGTCGTTAACCAAACTTCATAGAAACCTACAATTTTAATACAAAAATGGTCCACCAAATATCTATCGGGACTAGCTTCAGAATTATTGTATTAAAAGATTACAAAGAGATAAAAGTTCCAAAACGTGTTTTTTTTTTCCAAATTCAAGGAGGTCTAAAACAAGAAGATTCATTAAAACATTTAATATTTCGACAAATACAATATTTTGCATATTCCTAATTCAAGAAAAGTTAAAATTGTAAAGCTTTATTCACAAAATTTAAATCTAATCTCATTAAAAGGTAAATATTAACAAACCTGCAAAAATATGATAAAATCATACAAATAATATACGAACTTAAGCCTCCCTTACAGTACAACCCCCGCGAAAAACAGATGTAGACATTCCACGAATTCCTTTTAAGCACATTAGTTCCTTTACAATATCACGACTGGAACGCGGAATTTCGAAGTGTATGATACTAAGACATCCCTTGTAAACTCGAATCCTCGCGAAAGAGTAGACTCATTTATTTCCTAAATATATTCTTGCCCAGAGACGAAACTTCTTTGACGGGTATCGTATTACCGTCCATTAAGGGGATTCCGCACAGATGGGGGCTGAGAAATGTCTCGAGTATTTGTCTGAGACATCATCTTATGCAGAGGAAAAGTCTGGATTTTAAGTAGTAGGCCACATATATTCGGAATTTGATGACTGACTCTCATGCAAATTAAATGATGTTTGAATTAATTTATTTTATAATAAGGAAATGTTTGCGCATTGCAATCCTAAAAGTTTAATTGGATTACTATACATTTTCAATCTTTATGAGCTGATGATTTCATTGTTTTCTGATGAATTTCAGATGATGAGATTCAGTCAGATGATGAGAGGCACTTCATCAGGCTTCCCCATCTTCGATTTCCACACCGTATTACAGGTTTTGATTCGAATGAATTTAACAAACAAACGGTCCATGCACGCGACGAATCGTCGGCCTGAAACTCGTGAATCTCTTGTTTCAAACCCGGGATTCTGTAAACCCATAAATATGATACACAATGCCTTTATAAAGCAAATGAACAAAATAATCTCAAAGTCCTTTTAAAATTGAGAGATTATATGGTTGATTTTTTTTTCTATTTCCAAGTTGTTTAAAGAAAAAGTCTAGTTAAAATGTGAGTTTACTTATAATTACCTTCCTTATTAGTATATGGAAGCATTTAAGCATAGGATAATGCCTTATCTCTACCTATATTGAAAAGCCTCAAACATTCACTCAATGAAACTACAGGGGATGCCCGAGACACTTGACAATCATTGCGAAATTCCATCCCGCTTCTGTTAAGTGTGGTTGATTAAATACCCGAGGTGCGAGCTTTGTTCATTAAAGACACTCGCTCAGACGTGTTTGGAACTCTCAAAGAATTTTGTCCCATAAATCTGCATAATAGACATAAATTAAAAGGGTGTCCTCTTTTAAATAAGAATAAGCCTCCTAAGAACATTATGGTGCTTAAGGGGGCATAGAATTTTTCTTATCTTTCAAAGAGAGACTCGGGTGTTCAAAACTTTTAAAGCCCCTCGTTAAGAAGGGTAAAACAGTCTAGTAGAACAGTCTATATGATGTTTAAGGAATATATTGTTGATGATTGATTGATTGATTGATTGGATTTATTGGATTGGATTTTAATGGCGCAAAAGCCAGACATGGCTATGCTGCGCCAAACGTATGGCGAGAAGGAATATACGGAGTAATTAAGTGTAGAAGCATTAATGGTATCACAATTTTTAATAGTATATACGTCTGTACAATTATTATATGCATACAAAGAAAATATGCCCTTGAAGCTGGTCATAACTTGATAGAAGTTTGATTTACTTCCAATATATGAGACAAATTATCTTTCTATTGACTTGCAGAGAAAATTAACCCGCATTCGTGTAAACTTTCAACAATCAGTCTGATTTCAACGAATAATTCATTGCTAGAATGTACGCTGACGTCTTAATTTTCTATTAAATATAGATAAGAACACAGATAGAGAATAAATACCAAAAATTCTTCATCCAGTCAACGTTTTTCAGTTCTCTAATGTCATTTTGCAACTCATTAGGGGCACAATGTCAGAATTATAATTAAAATAAAGAAGAATTAATACTTCTGACATAGCGTTTATATTCTCACTTCATAAATGGTTAGTTGAAATGGACAACTTTATCGCAAATTTGATACTCTTTAGATATTTAGTACTTGATCGAGAAAAAAAGAAATCTTTAAATGAATTACAAATAATCCGCATTCCTAAACATGTATTACAATCCATTATGCAACATAAATATGCCAAGATATTCCGAAATTTAATCATCGAAAGTGTTAGTATATGGCGTATCATAATATAAAACGAATCAATTATTGAAAGATATTGCTAGCTATAAAACTAGATAAATCGTGCGTAAAAGCATCCATCAAAATTTGGGCTATAAAATGTAGGCTTAGTGTGCAAAGGATCTAATTTCTTTTAATAAAAACTAACTTATTATTATTTGATGGATTATTTTCTGCACTCTGAAAGTCGTTAAATTACCGATTAACTTTTTTTTTTAACTAGAAGCATAAGAATATTTCATTATGTTACGTCATAGTTAGATAGACAATATCATAAAAAAAGCTTAAAAGGTTCAGCTAGCTTAAGTGACTAGACTTTTATGCTTAAACAAGTAGTTTTCTTCATTAACAAAAAAAGCTTTTTTTAATAAAAGAAGAACTTTATTAATTAAAAAATAACCAGAAAAAAATTAATAACATTCTTTTACGAATAATATGGTATTATCTTCGGTAGATGAAAGAAATTGATTTCTTTACAGAGAGTTAATGTTCGGAATTTACAGGAATGGCCTGCGATTTTTGTAATAACAGAGAATATTTCTCAGATTTTTTATCCGGAATTTTTATGATCTTTAAGTAAAGAAAGCTCCATTTTATATATCTTAAACGAACTATCATATTATATATATTATATATAAATGAAAAAAATTACTATGTAAATTTTAGTAAATGTCTTTCATTGTTTTAAGTCTAATGCAAATAAAGTAGTCATTTAAAAATAATTTTTGAAGGTTTTTAATGATAGTTATTGTTTGCTACTAAATAGCATTGAAAGTAATAATCCGATTCTAAAGTTAAACATTTGCCTTAAAACTGAGAAGAATCATACCTTTATTGACTATTTATGCAATTTATTCTTGTGCAACTGTACTTATGATTGCCTATTTAAACAATTTATTCTTGTGCAACCATACTTATCATTGCCTATTTATACAATTTATTCTTGTGCAACTGTACTTATGATTGCCTATTTAAACAATTTATTCTTGTGCAACCATACTTATCATTGCCTATTTAAACAATTTATTCTTGTGCAACCATACTTATCATTGCCTATTTATACAATTTATTCTTGTGCAACCATACTTATCATTGCCTATTTATACAATTTATTCTTGTGCAACCATACTTATCAGTGCCTATTTATACAATTTATTCTTGTGTAATCATACTTATCAGTGCCTATTTATACAATTTATTCTTGTGTAATCATACTTATCAGTGCCTATTTATAAAATTGATTTTATACGAATTGTTTACAAATAGGTAAGTATTTGATTGAAAATATCTTTTATCGCCGCATGATGCATCGGTTGTCTGTCAGTAATAAATAATGGGCCAGAATTTAATTAAATTCATTTAATTTTTTTATCGTTGATGTTTTCACAAGTAAAAAATTTCAAAGGTTTTTTTTAATTAATTCATTAAGACTTTAAAAGAAAGAAGTACCCCTTCCTTAAATTCTCCATTTGCATAGTTTAAATTAGCTCCAGATAATTTTTTGTCTCTTTACTCGTGAATTCCGAATAATGCCGAAGTCATGATATTGGTATCTCAGCTTACATATTCCTTCTACTGCTTTTCAAAACCACTTTGGGAAACGAAATATAACAAAAGTTTTGCGTCGTATAAACGAAGAGTTTTATCATTACATTGGTTTACGATTGAATGTGATGAAATAGCGGAGAAATGAGAAGCGCATAATAATGAATAAACCGAGATTGTGATGAAACGGTGCATAAATATGAAATGGAAAATAATGAATGAGCCTAAATTGTGATGAAATTGTGGATAAATGAGAAACACATAATAATCACACATGGTAATGAATGAAAGGATATTGTGATGAAACGGCGGACAAATAAGAAGCGCGTAGTAATGAATGAATGAATCGAGATTGCGATGAAATGGCGGATAAATGAGAAACGCAAAGTAATGAATGAGCCGAAATAGTGATGAAATGGAAAATAAATGGGAAGCTTATAAAATTACAATAGATATTAACGAATGAATCGTACTTGTGAATGAAAGGACGGAGAATTGAGGAAAGTAAATAATTACAGTAAATAGATTCAAATAAGAAAGAACTATAATGAGAGAAAGGATGATAAAAAATATTTTAAATTAAAGCAGATAGTTAAGAATGAAACGGAGTTTTGATGGAACAGGAATTAATGAGAAACATATAGTAATGAATGCATCGAGATTGTGATGAAACAGCGCACAAGTCAGAAAATTAAATAATTTCAGACGATAATTACGAAAAAGAGAGAACTGTCATGAAACCAATGTTAAATAAAAACGTATAAAATTAGATTAATTATAAATGAATCGGAATTATGATGAAACGATAATAAATGTAAACGACGAACAAATGAGAAATGTTTAATGGAGATTTGGCTGCAGCTGATACTTTTTAACGATTAATTAAACTTCTTAACAGCTTCTTCGAGATTTTTTTCTCTACACAGCATATGTCACTCTACGTTGACCAATACAGATGAGACAGTATAAACGAAAATAATAAAAGTGATAGCAAAATTTATCATTTATATTTTACTATCTCTTTTCAATTTTTATGAAAATTTTTAATCCTGTTATTTTTTTATGTGGGTTTGTATGATATTCTAAACGCATCTTCCTATCAGATTGCACTTTATTTCTTGCCATTAGGACGTACTTCTTTTATATAACTGAATTCAATAAAACAGCAAGCAAAATCAATGTGGATATTTTAATAGTTACAGTGCGACTAAACAAAGATAAATATTAGAATTTTAATTTATTCCTAACTAATGCGTCAAAATACTTCAAAACCTTCGATATTCTTTTAAAAAGATAATGCTCATAAGATGGTAATTTTCTATAAATTAGATGATGAAATAATAGTTATCATCAAAATGCAACAGCTGTTGCAATCAAGTCAAGCGAAGACAAGGCAGACAAAACAAATCTACGGCATTATCAGAAGATTCGACTATCTTAATTATTTCAGTTGAAATGGTATTTTTTTTCTTTTCACTTCATTTTACGATTTTTATTAAACTGTAAAAAAGAAAAGAACATTTTAAATCTTTCATCAGTTTCTTCAAGTAAAATCGAAATTATTCAATTTACATTTATTTTATATACGTTGCAAAAGTTAAATATTTGCTCGCGCTACAGAAATATATAGCTGAATGCTTAACTTTTCGTGTTAATTAAATATTAATTTCAAAATGAGCATAAGAATCCGGCTCACTATAATTTTATCAGTAAAGAATTGATTTTGGACTGCTGCCAGTTAACCAAGCACGTCTCCGGCTGAAAATCACTTATCTCAGCTCAATTTACATCTTTTAAAGATATTCTGAACATGTGAAAGAAATAGCTAAAATATTATTATGCTAAGTTTCAGCCGAAGGGGAATTTAAAGGTTTTGGGATGCTTTAAATTCAAAAGAAAGATGGAAATAGGGAAAATAGAGCATTATGCATTACTGAAAGAAATAAATTTTGATCATTATGATCTTAATTTATATTTCATTCATTCATTTTGTATGCAATAATATGACCATTTTTGTGTTTAGCTGCAAAGTAGTGTGAAAAGAACATAATGAAAATTTTATATTGGTTGCTTTAAACCATCTGAGTTCCAATTTTGATATAGATATATAACTTGATTGTCAGTACTATGCAATAAATATGAAATTTCAAATTTTTGTACATTTCTGAATTATCGTGTTTAAATATAAATGAACGCACAGACTGACATTCAATCTACAATTTGACAAATTTAACAGAACAAACGCGCTGACTTTTAATTTTAACTTAAATTCATTAATCTAGCAGGATAGAATTTGGAGTTGTGGAGCAATATAAACAAGAAAGGAGACCAGCAAATAATCGTTGTAGATGGATTTCATTGGAAATTTTATCGATTTTTTTAAAACGGCACGGGAAAAAAGCCAAAGAACCAGTCTGCAAGTTCCAACCACTACTCCGATTTCGCCAATTTTTGCTTCATTTGAAAGTTCATTTCTGTCTAAAATTCGAACAAAACCATATTTTAAATGCCAATACGCACAGTGTTTTCGAATTATGTATTCTCATGCTCATAAGCTGATAGTCAGAGAAGCATTCCATTGATGGAATCGAAAACACTTCGTACAGACGTTCAATTATGAAGCTAATGCCATTAAATAAGAAGATTAGTGTGTATGATTCCGTGTAATATCTGTTCTATTTGTTACCATGTTCACAGATATCTAGATATTATTCTGTCTGTTATCAGGCTCTCGGATATCTAAATACCATTCTATTTGTTATCAGGCTCTCAGACATCTAAATACCATTCTGTCTGTTATCACGTTCATAGATATCTAAGTACCATTCTGTCTGTTGCCATGCTCTCAGATATCTAAATACCATTCTATCTGTTATCATGCTCTCAGATATCTAAATACCATTCTATCTGTTATCATGTTCACAGATATCTAGATATTATTCTGCCTGTTATCAGGCTCTCGGATATTTAAATACCATTCTATTTGTTATCAGGCTCTCAGATATCTAAATACCATTCTGTCTGTTATCACGTTCACAGATATCTAAGTACCATTCTGTCTGTTGCCATACTCTCAGATATCTAAATACCATTCTGTCTGTTATCACGTTCACAGATATCTAAGTACCATTCTGTCTGTTGCCATGCTCTCAGATATCTAAATACCATTCTGTCTGTTACCATGCTCTCAGATATCTAAATACCATTCTATCTGTTATCATGCTCTCAGATATCTAAATACCATTCTGTCTGTTATCATGCTCTCAGATATCTAAATACCATTCTATCTGTTATCATGCTCTCAGATATCTAAATACCATTCTGTCTGTTACCATGCTCTCAGATATCTAAATACCATTCTATCTGTTATCATGCTCTCAGATATCTAAATACCTTTCTATCTGTTATGTTCGCAGATATTTAAACACTATTCAATAGATGGAGTTTTTGATCTCTAGCAAGTCTTAAACGTCATATCATTCAAGATCGATTTTTTTCCATACATTTCTCTATGTATTCTTCAAATAAGTGAACTTCTGAAAGAATAATATAGAAAGAAATTTAATTCAGTTGCAGTGGTTACAAATATTACAGTCACAGTCAGGCGATGAAATTCATAAGATGCATTATGAACCAATTTCCCACTTTTAAAATAATCTTCAAAGGATGTCTCCAGCAACATTTCTGTGCTTATTAAATTTAACAGGGTTTAACAGTCCCCTTCTGGTTTTGTGCTGCAGTTTGCATAGAAAAAGGAGGAGTTAAGTTGTTCCTGTTACGAAGCGGATTCTAATATGGATTTCATATTGATGCTAAAAAGTACGAAAATTCTAACCTCGATTAATAGCATCAAAACGTTTTTTCTCCGAGAAATAATATTTGAATAAGGAAAAACAGCAAAGAATACAAAAGCAAAAATGAGGAACTATTATCAGAAAAAAAAGAGAAAACAAAGAAAGAGAGAAAGAACTTTCTTTATTTCATGTAGTAGAAATAATTCATAATAAGCAGGAATGTAGATATTATCCATAATAAATTCATTTTGTGATCATTCAGTTTCCCCGCTTCTATTCCTTTAAGTAACTTTGAATAGGATGACTTGGTTTGATTTCCAAAATTAATGTAAGCTCTTCAGAACGAAGCAGCATGATACAACTTTAGTTCTAAAAATATCACTTGATGATCCTTGAATACTTCATCATTCATCATGAAAGTAGTAAACTCTTCAAAAAGTTTTCTATTAACATGTCCCGTAAAATATTATACAACTGTGAAATTATAGCTTCATGAATTGTGAAGGCGCCAGCATTCCTCACACAACTAACTTATAAACTTTTCAAACTTCATACTGTTGATGTTTTCTGTAAAAGTTAACAGAATTATGCAACTGCGAAAACATCACTTGATGATCCGAGAAGATACCAGCATTCTTCAAACAATTGGCAAACTCTTCGAACAGCATCTGCTCTTGATGCTTTCTTAAAAGTTGAACAGTTTTATGTTTGAACAGCATCATGCTCTTGATGCTTTCTTAAAAGTTGAACAGTTTTATGTTTGAACAGCATCATGCTCTTGATGCTTTCTTAAAAGTTGAACAGTTTTATGTTTGAACAAAATCATGATCTTGATGCTTTCTTAAAAGTTGAACAGTTTTTATGTTTGAACAGCATCACACGACATTTTCTTAAAAGGTGAACAGTGTTATATTGTGTTGTGACTTATGGCACTTTACAAATCCAGTGACAGTTATCTGTCAGCGATTTAAGCCGAGTGAGCGTCTGTTGTTTTTTCAGTAGCGCCAACTAGGGCCAAGTGTACGACTAAGCTACAGCCCCATTCGCTTGCGCAGCCCCTTTTTACAGGGGGGCCCATTCATACACGTCACAGATAGAACACAGAAGAAGAACACCCATGCCAGATCCAGATCACGGGGAAGACGCGCTACCCTTATGCCAGAATGTCGGCACAATATTATGTTTGAATAGCATCATGCTCTTCATGTTTTCTTAAAATTTGAACAGCTTTTATGCAACTTCAGATCCATCAATATCACATGATGATATATAAAGACTTCAGCATTTATACAAGTAGCAAATTCTTCGAATAGTATATTTATACTTCAAGCAATATATTCTCTACAGCTTTCTTAAAAGTTGGATATTATTTTAAATTTCAAAAATTTGCTACAGACTTTCTAAACAATTTGTATATGTATACCAAACATTGGGTCAGTCTAGATTTTAAAAAAAACCTCTTCTAAAACTAAGCACTTAACTACAAAACGACTCATTTTCATTTATATTGGTTTTATCTCCAATCAATTGTTTTCTGAAAGAATCATCCCATTCATTAAACCTCTCTGAATTTCTATAAGACAATTAGAAATCTTCCGTGCAGGTAAAAGAAATTGCTTCCGAGTGATTGCCCTGATAAGTCACTCGGCTTCCTCGCAATCTTATTAACTTCCTCGGAATGTCAGGACATGAAGAAAAATCGCCGGAAGTAATTATCAGTTTCGAGAAATGCTAATTGAAATATCGATCGAAAGAGCAAAAGCATACATTTTCGGACTAATTTCTTTGAGCAGGAATCCTTTGTCATTACCAAAGTGTTTTGGGGGAAGTTTTTTTTTGGGTAGATTTATTTTGGATGGAAAGCAAATCCTTTATTAGTTTTCTAACGGGTGTAACTTAAAGTTAAGGCAGCATATTTATTTGACTTACTACTACGGTGTGATTACATGCAGATTGTTTTAATTGTTTCCGGATATACTACCATATGATTTTCAATTAATATTTCACACCTGTTAAATGACGCGTAAGAGCAAAGAAAATATGTAATCATAAATGAGAATTTGATTGTGAGATTGAGATAGAAAAACTAATATCCAAAAAAATATATAAATTTGTATTTTGGAATACATTTATGAGAATATGTATTTATTACTTTCTTGCACGCTAGAAAAATGTATTGAAATCCTCAAAATATTGATATTGAGATTTGGTTAACTCTTTAAAGGGCCACTTTTTTTAGTCATATTATGTTATAATATTTTTAGGCTTGAAATTAGAATAAAAGAAAAGCGATTCATTTAGCTTATTAGATACATTTAATTTGATTAATTAATTAATTTGGTTAATTAATAATTAAGTAACTAATTAAGACACATCATTTTGTCTGAGATAAAGAACTGAAGCATATAAGTTTCTGACTTACTAAAAAAATTTGTCAGAACTTATGCCAACCTACATAATTTCATACAAAGATTGATAAATTTGGTGGGAAGCATACTTCCCAGAAGGGGTTCCTAGAAAGGGTTAATCGAAACGTTCTAGGCCTATCAGTTGAAAATTCCATTTTAGACATATTCATCAGTCTATTGGAAAATACGGTAATATCAAAAACCGAGCAATCTGGATTTTAAAAAAATTGTCAAATTTAATTTAAAATCCTATATTTGTAACGAATTTTAGAAAAAAAAAATCCATCAGTGGAGTATATCTTTTCGTCCGTTTATGTATATGTTAACAAGAAAACTAAAAAACGCTATGCGTTAAGAAGTTAGAATTTAACATGTGAAAGAATTTAGCAATAAAATCAAATTGTAAAGATGTACGAAAATTTGCATTAAATTTGGAGAAAATGCCTTCTCCATTTTCTTTATTATAATGTAGACTCCTGTATAGCGAAATTAAAAAGTCATGGTGGGTGAATATACATTATAGTAACTTGATTACCGTAACGATAAAATCCCAGAGTGCACGGTTTTTAATAGGGCATATTAACACACTGCGCGACTTTTTAATTGCATTATATGGCCGCTTACCACTTTATGAACTGAACAAAAAATACATCCTATCTTTATGTATTTATGAAAGTTGTGGAGGAAAAGAATTCTTGCTGTTTTTTATCCTTAGTTTTTATTCATAAAAAAAAATTTAAAAAAACATTTTTTAGCCTAAACTGATTAAGCTGTTATTTCTTACTTGCCGATTTTAGTGACCTGCTCGTCCGTTGCGAATATTTATTGTATTTAAATTCAATTAAATCTTTTACGCACAGCCTGACGCTCAAGATTCAGCCAGCCGGCATCCTGGCATAGGGGTAGCGCCTCTTCCCCGTGATCTGGACGCCCCGGGTTCGAGTCCCGGTTTGGGCATGGTTGTTCTCCCGTTGTTCTACCTGTGAGATGTGTGAATGTGCCCTCCTGTAAAAAGGGGTTGCGCAAGCGAATGAGTGATGCGTGAGTAGTCAAGTCGTACTCTTGGCCCTAGTTGGCTCTACGATGAAAACAAGAGGCGCTCCCCCTTAGGCTTAAATCGGCTGTCTTTGAACAGCGGGCTTGTCCGTGGCAAGTGCCATAAGAAACAACAACAAGATTCAGCCAAAAAAAAATATTTTTTGTATCAATTGATGATAGACATTAACGCCAGAATATTTTAATAGATATCAATTTATTTTGTTTATTGTGTACCTGAATATTCATAATAGAATCGCATTCAGCAACATCATAATACTATTGTTAACATAACTATATGCAATCTGATTTCACGTTGTCTTTTGTGGTACTGTAATTTTATATTCATTCTTTTGCACGCAAATCATATAAATAATAAAAATAATCTTTCTCCTGACTCTCACCTACAGAAAAGTTTTAGCTTAGTTTAGTTAAATTAACACATTATTTGAAAACAACAATAAAGCTATTTTGGGACGGACATTAAATTTTGAGCCCTACTTAAATGACGAGAACGATACCTGAGTTGGCAAACCTTGCCTAAACATCAGTGGAAAAAAATTAAAAAAAAAAAATATTTCACGAAACAATAATATATTTAAATTTTATTGCAATAATTAATTGAATTTTTGGAAACAATACAAATTTCTTTAAAAAAATTGCCAAACTTCAAATAAAGTATACACAATAATTAGTTTTCTATCATTAAAAATGAAATATTTTTAATGTTAAAATAATGCAAACAGAATTTTTGTGTAATCATAGTTTTGGATGTTATAAAGTAAACGAGAAAATTTTCTTTATCTTTTAACTAATAAATATCTAACGAAAAATTTAAAAAATTGCTCTCAGTTGCATTTAGAAATGATTTGTGCTAAATTTGGTTGCTCTAAAACAAGCGATCTAATCTGCGGAACCTCGAAAAGTAGGTGGACACATATACATTCAAATTTTCTTTCATAGTTAGAAGATAAATACATTGTTTGAAAAAAAAATGAAAAGCAAAATTAAAATGCTTTCATAGTTTTAGATTGTAATTGCATTAGATATGAAACCTTTTTAATTACTTATTGTTAGCGCACATAAAACCTACACGAATACAAAATACATTTTTTTTTTTTTTTTGCTTTTTTTAATTTTGTTAAGAACATTATTTTTATTTAAGCTTCTAAGCGAAACTGAAACATTGTTTTATTCAGTAATACAACTTACGCTGCTACATTTTGTTACATTTTTCAAAACAATAATGCATTTCCATTCCATTACAAACATTGTTTTAAATCTTCTAGAAATTACGAGAAAAAGAGTAACAGCTTTTGTACAGAAAATAATTTAAAATTCCGTTAAGAAATTCAAAATAAATAGAGAATCCGAACTCTAAGCTCATTTTCTAAAGTTAATTGTTATTTCGAAAGACATTTATTTAATTTTATCTCATAGAAAATGCCAGGACTTCAGTTCTGACTCCATTTATTTAAAAGAAAAATATCAGCTTTTAAATTTTTAAGTGCCATTTACAAAAAAATATCACATTTTTGTTGACATTTTTATGTGGCTAAGTGCCAAAGAAAAGTCCACTAGCATACGACATTACTATAATTCAATTAGATATTTTTATTTGTGTGTAAATGGACTTTTACTACGTGTAAACACAGTTCGCTAAATTTATTTTTCCTCCAGCTTCTAAACTGCATGTTTTTTCCCTATAAGTTGGAGAAAAAATTACGATGTTGTTTAGAATTCACTCATTATTTAAAAATGTCCCCGAGTTTCAAATTTTTTTGAATACACATTGTATGAAGGCACATGATAGTCATTTATTTTGCAAAAGGATGTAGATAAACATTTCACTGTTCACCCCCCCCCCCAATTCTCGACGCCTTTGTTGAATTTAGTTTTCTCTTAAGCGCATTAAGTAAAATGCTAAGTACCTACTGGATAATACTCAACAATTTTTAATAAATAATGCAAATACGAATAGAATATATTGTAGTTCATGTATAACGTTTTCAAAAGATTTTAATAAATGTATTGAACATATTTTCTGTACTAAATTGTAAAGTTAAATGTGTGCGTAATGGTCATTCTGCAGAATGACCATTACGCACACATTTAAAAACTTATTTCCTGATAACCTTGTGTGTGTGTGTGTGTGTGTGTGTGTGTGTGTGTGTGTGTGTGTGTGTGTGTGTGTGTGTGTGTGTGTGTGTGTGCGTGCGTGCGTGCGTGCGTGCGCGCGCTTAACTTCCAATAATAGATTACATTGTTAATCTGAAATTCAAAAAAGTTTGTTTTTTTTTGTTGTTGTTTCTTCAAATATTTAATCGCATAATTTTCTTTCATTAATAAAAGTCAAGAAAAGATTCTGTTTAATACGAGTATTTGCGTAATTTAAAAAAGGAATAAAGAGTGAATTTACAATATCGCGAAAGTTAACAGATAGATAAACCGGACAACTGCGTTTTTGGTAACTCTATGATGTCATGGGAATGGTCTCCATTAAAAAGGTTCATGTGCACAATGAAGAGAACATATTTAAGGCATTTAAAATAACACGGTTTTAATGAATGCCAATTTGGTGGATTCATGGACTTGAAAACATAACTAAACTATTTAAATGGAATTAATTATAGACATTTCGGACGAACTAGCTGCTCACCATAGGCGACTAAAATATGAACAGTGAAATTCATGCGTTTGTAAATTTTTCATTACTGATCTGGAACTTTTTGAGTTAATCACGCACATATAACTTTGCTCTCTTATTTCTTATTGAAAAAGCTTAGTTTCATAAATATAAACAAGTGGCAAGCAGAATTGAAATTCACTGTTTTTAAGCACTAAAAATATGAACACTCGTTCCTTACTCATAAGCAAACTCGGATTATTTTAGATTTATAAATTTCGTTGTTAATGAAAAATCTCATGACAAGTCATTCAGAATTGCATCGTTTGTAGCCCAAATTTAGATAGAGCGGTGACAGTAAATGATCCGGGCACATTTTATGGTCAATAATTATTACGATTACGATTTTGAAAATATTGGATATCAACATGATTTTCAATATAATAAAAAAAAATGTGTGACCAACATTTAAGGGTGTAAAAATGTATCTAAAAGTATTTTTTAAACTTACAATAAAACGACTAAGGCTAATTTTTGACAATGTGAGATTGTCAAAAGTTTCCTTAGATTGAGTGTATTATATTCTTATATATCTATGAATGAATGTCCACAGATATTCTACAAGTAATAAATTTTCATCTCTTTCTCTTCTACTAATAAAGATGAATGTGTCTATGTATGTGTGGCTGTTGGTATTCTACAGAACAGACGGTTTGAGTGAGAACTACCAAATTTATCACGTAAATATTAAAGAAAGTGGAATCTGCACATAGGACATTTTTTTAAAAAAATAAATGAGAAATAATCAAAATTTTGATTATTTTAATCATAATATATTGGAAATATTGCAGCACAACAATAATTTTTACATCTTTTTAATATTCAAAATTTTATCTTTTCATTTATACCAATTTGATTATCGCATATTTTTTTTCAATTTTTAATGAATTTTTTGAGAATATTTTAAACACATTTTACAACAGTATATTCTGCTGTAAAAAAAGTCGTTTTCAGTGTTTCTATTAATATTTTAACTTGGCAATTTCTTCATTTATTTTAATGGATATATGACAATTATCTTCTCATGCAAGTAAGTCTCTGTTTAAGATATATTCATTTTTAAATTCTTGAAATTTTGTTGAACTAGCAAATAGAGCTTAAATTCCGAAGTACTTGAAAGTTGTAACCTAATTTAAAGATTAAGTGCTACATAGTGGGCCGGGACAGCCTGGTTGGAAGGGTGCTGGGTTCGCGTCCTTTGGGTTGCGAGTTTGAACACCGCTGGTCGAAGACTCCTCGTGTGTGTGGTGGCTGGAGCACGCATAAATCTGTTGTGCTCACAAAGTCCACCATGTCGAGAATAATACCACTGGGGGTACTGGATCAAGGGTGATTCAGGTCTAAATTACGATCTGTGGATGAGCGATATCTATAAATTCCATATACATCAAAATTTTAAAATACTTTGCAGAGGAAGTCATTATTGCCAAAATATAAGATATTTAATTGAAGTCTTTTGCTTCTTTTAATCTCAGCGAAACAGCTGGTCGTCAAAAGCAGCGAGTTACTTATTAAATTATATATGAAAGTGCATTCCAAGTGTGGTTTCCTTTTCATATAATATTCATGGAATATTTAAAGTTGTGTGCACCATGTGTTTGTTGAAGTTAATCTGATAAATAATGAAATGAAATTTATTAATTACATCGAAAATCCATATCTGAATTAGCCTCACATTAATTTTATTCAGATAATCGAAACTCTCAAGTACTACAAAAAAAAAATCTTTTAACTGATAGCGGTCTAAAGAAAAAAAATTCAGGATCTAAAGATGAAATATTGAACGATTGTTATGCTTGATATATATAAATAAATAAAATAAAAAAAATGGAAACGAATTACGGAGAAACACGCACCCCAGATCAATAATTAGCATTCTCTTTCTTAAAGAAAGAATCGTATGCCTCGGGGGTTTGTGGCGAAAAGAATAATCCAATCAGAGAATAGAATTGTTTCCATCAACGGTAACGTAATAAAAGGTTTTTTTTTTTTTTTTTTTGAAAATCAGAGTTGAATTTTTCAGATTGAATCAGTGTTCCAAAGATTAAAAAAAATCTTATTTTGAGGTATGAAACGGCTTTCCCAGATGTTTTATTTATTATTTCTGGTGCATATATATATCTCAATACCATATTCTTTTCCCATATCTTGTTTTAATTTTTCAATTAATGAACCTCATATCTCAGAAAAAAATGGTAATTGCAATACTATGATAATGTAAGAAGTTTTATTTAGCAAGAAAGCAAAGAATTAGCTTTTCATGAAAATGATATAATTGCATAGTTAATAAGATATTGATGCTAACATAAAAGGGAAAAAACCCTGTTTAGAAGAAAAGACACTTAAAATTTATATTGGGCAATGAATATACGATTTTATTGAGAAATGCAACTAGTGATTAAATTTCGCCATTTGCGTTCGGCATTGTGATTTGTTGTAACACTTTTATGGATTTGATTCATCTGACCTATTTTCACTTCCACATATACAAAGAAACTAAGAGAATTTGTTAAAAAATTTGAAATCGAGATTTTGATGAATGTCCAGATTCATTGAGATTTGAATTTCCGTTTCATATTTTCCAGAATCTGAAAAAAATGAATTATGATCTATTTCCCATTCTGTGTACCCAATAACAAAAATGCAACCAGCAACAGGGATAAAATTTAGTATGTGACTTTATACAAAACTTCAAATTTCTATCAATGATTTAAAGAAATCTGTCGGTAGGAAGTCTGTCTGTTCGTCTGTCGATGTCTATGGGATGAAGATAATTCAAAACCAGAAAGAGCTAGCTGGATATAAATATATCATTAGTAAATTTACCATTAGGAGTCATACAGTTTTACTATAGTAAATTTGGTACGTTTCCGTTAGCCGGGTGCAAGAGGAAAATTGCCAAATAATGTAGAATTCCGCCAAATTTCTTATGGCCATGTAGTCTGAATTTATTCAAAACAAAGCGCCCGTTGTGTGTTTTGTCATCCGCTTCACTTGGCGACTTGGCACACGTTTGGTTCAAAATTGGCGACATTTGCGCCCAGCTAACGGAAAATGATTATTCTTAAAAGCGCAAGCGGAAAATCGCCAAATAATGTAGAATTCCGCCAAATTTTTTTGGCGACTTGGCTCGCGTTTTGTTTACAATCGGCGACATTTGCGCCCGGTTAGCGGAAAAGTACTGTACATTTTTATGAAATTTTAGATCCGATCTATCAAGTGGTTGACTTTCTGTTGATCTAAATATTCAGCCATATGTGGATGCATTAACTCGAAGCAGCTAAAACTTAGAGGAAAGAAATTTAATACTGCCTTCAAAACCACATATCTGTTCCAAAGTTTGGATATGATCTGGGGAAAGGAAGCCAACAAAATTCTATACAGTTTCCCTCACTACACAAAGGAGCACAAAACATGCTAGAAAGAATTTGTTAGAATGCAAGAAAGTGGAGAGAAGAACTCATTAGTTGGTTTTAAAACCAACTGTGTCTGATAAGTCATATCGTCAGCATGGGAGAATCTCAGCAAAGACATCTCAAATGCAGATGAGCTCCAAATTTTGGATAAAAAAAATCCAATATGTATTCTTTCTTTTCTTCATTGTGCTAAAATACTAAATGCATCTATGTCACATCTGCCATATCGTCGTCCTGCCATAATCTCAGCATGGAGACAAACAATTTGAAACGATTTTAATAAAGAATCGCCGTTTACGTTAATATGATGCAAGCTAATTCCATCAGGTCCCTTTATCGAGTTGGCGAAGAAGTCCGGAAAAGAATTTCCGACTCCAGTATCCACTTGTTATTTGATTCAGAAGACGATATCAATCTCCAAATGGTTTAATGCTGGCATAAATCTAATTAAAACCAAAAATTAAGATGACGCCAGGGTCAGTTTATAATTGATAAGTACTAACTTATCAATTATAAATTGGATCATTTAATTCTTTTGAAATAGTAATCTATTTATTTAGCAATATTATTGAAATTGATCCGAATTCAAAATCCCACATTTAAATAAATTGATATAGAATTATTAGTAATATATCAATACAAAAGGTAATTGTTCGTCACAAAACGTTAAATGTATTACTTGTGTAGTTATTTTGCTTTATCAGCAAAAATGGCGTAGTTTACAGAATACTGTTTCTATGTTTTCGATTAATCGATATTAAACAGTATTCAAGATTCAGCTTGAATCTCATCCTTCTATCAAAGACTTCTTCTTTTATTGAAGATTGAAGAAAACACGCCATTTACAGCAATTCGGTGAGTATTTATACAACGCTATATCGCTATTTTGGAAGCAGTTACAATAAATTACATTGTGGGTAGCGAGAACTTCCATAAGCCTAATTAGAGGAAATCACATTAAATATTTGTAAAAACGATCAGGACATTTTTTTTCTTTTGCATCTATACATAATTAATCATTTTGTGTCATTCAATTTAAAATTCGATTCTTTGCATATAATTTTATATTCTTCAATCACAATATACAGTAGAAAATACTGAAATATCATATTTATCTGCTTTTTTCTTGGCTACCTTTTCATGCAATAATAGCACCCAAAAGTATGATCGCATTTTCTCGCTCAAAATACAACATAAATATCTACTCAAGAAAGATCTAAAGGAAGGCGGTTCATCAAAATATTGACGTTGAAATTTTTGACGATTACAATATTTCTTCTTTGTACTTTTTATAATAATAACAAGAAAAAAGAAAAAATACAGGACGAAGAATTATTTTTACAGTACAAGCTCAGGAAAAATGAAAGATGGGATCTGCCAAATCGAAAGATTCAAGATGAAATAAAAATAAATCTTACTCTCTGTTCAAAAGTTGAAATGTCAATGCGCAGGTGCGTTGTCAATCAAGACAAAACACCAATACGCTTTAGAAAAAAATTAAGCCCATTAAAAAAAACCCCATTTCTCAATTGAATTTTGTCAAAACTAAGCTCGAAATTTGGTTCATATTATTCTAATAATTATCGAAATTGCTGCTTTTGAAATCACTCATTTTGAAAAGTAACCATTTCTACTTTCAAAAATTTTCATATATAAAGAAAAAAAATCATATTATTCTTTGAAAATGTAATATTCTATTCATATATATTCTATCCATTTATATTCGATCCCTAATAGGACTATATAAGATGTAAAAACGTCTAAAATTCATGATACCAATAAGATGTCCATGGATAATGAATGTTTTTACTTCCTCGTATGGCCGAAGACTCCTCGTGTGTGTGGTGGCTGGCGCACATATAAATCTGTCGTGGTCACAAAGTCCTCTATGTCGAGAGTAGTACCACTGGGGCACTGGATTAGGGTTGATCATTCTCTGATTCAGGTCTAAATTACGATCTGTGGATGAGTGAAGGAAATGCATGAATGAAGTCCGCCCCGTAAAAAGTGTTGTGACGTGACTGTAGCTAAGTTGAGTTCTTGGCCTTAGATGGCGCTACTGAAAAACAAGAGACGTACCGTTGGCTTAAAAGCACGGACTTCTAAAGTCAGTGGGCTCGTCTATGACAAGTGCTATTAGATTAATTTCATATACTTCCCCGTATATGAAATTTAAAGTATATTAAAACGCCAACTCAAGATTTTGAGAAATTTCCATGTTTCAAATCTCGCTAAATCTGAGACTCGCTAAATCTGATGTTTTGAACTAGACGAATGAAGTTTGGCATATCAATGTAATACCAAATTTGTATATTTCTACCGAATTCTGAATGAAATTCATACAGAGGAATTTTGTCTGACCTACTCTTCACATATGAGTTAACACATTTACAAAACCAAAATAGCTAGATAAATAAAATTTGATTTACAATTTTAGCATCTAAAATGTAGAATCTCATCAAATTTGAACCATATTTGTCAAAACATTATCGTCTCCCGGCTGATACTTTCTCATATTTGCAAATCCGGCAACTTAAAAACGCAGTCATTTATATACATAAAATTTAATTTGCGATTTCGTGATGATAAATGTAGTTCTATCTCCAATTTTGGTTTTTTTGATTGGAAAAAAGGTGTTTAAAGCAAGGCGTTTTCTAGTATATATTCGATTTTCTGGTAATGTTGCATGCCAAAGATAAATCACCAAAGAAATTCTACCGAAGATCGCAGATAAATTCCGTAAAAATTCTAAAATATCCATATTTCCTAACAGTTGTTCGGTATGTCGATTCCGATTATTTTTACTCTACTGCGAAGCACGTAATTCTCATTTGTAGGATCCAGAAAATAAAAATTTACACACTCGTGGCTTTCATGGCTTTTTAAAGATAAGGATAATGTCTATATTAAGTGTGCTAGAACGTTTTGTGAAAGCCATTTCTGAGATTCCTAATTGGTGGATAGAGTTGCGTTCTGGATGTATTCAAAATAATCATCATCTATCTTTAATCATTTAAAACAAGCACCTATTTCTGGATCTGTCTGAAATGCGCCATCTTGTTTTTGTTACTTTAGCAAAAGAAAATGCTACTCTAATAAAATGTTTAAATAAGACTTTTCAATAAAAATTCCCGGTTCATTTTCTGATTAAAGGGAATTCTTAATAGTCATTTACAACAAAATGATATTACAATCTTGAAAACTGCTCTTCCATACAACTTCGAAAGGGAAGAACTCTGTTTTTAAAAAAGACTAATTGTGAATTTTTGAAATCAATTACATGACAGTTAGAGTTTGTTTTGAATATATTTATATGCAGAGGAATTTTTCAAATTTAAGTGGTCAAGCATGCGTAATAGAGGAGATAAGAGCCACTCTTTGGAGATGACCATTTCAAATCGAACTCTGGAATGAGATCTGTCTAAAAGTTCTCGATGATAATTTTTCGCCCATATGGTTTTTTTTTCTATTTTTTAATTAATTTTATAAAGCATAATAACCATATTTTACAAAAATTTGTTTTCATTCCAGTTAAAAAAAATTCAAATAGTTCTCATTGTTGCTACTAATTTTACCTTTGCATTTTTTCCGTTGTCGATGATTAAAATATGAAGATACGACTTATTTTTCATGTTCAGTAAATTTCAGAATAAAGTATGCTTTGAAATTTTCTGGAATTTACAATTAAAGTTTAGTTTCAGAACCAAGCAATGTTTAAAGAAATATTAAGGGGCATCATCCAATTTTAAGCACTGCTGCATTTTTCTACGCTGTGGTTGGATGTATTAATATATTGAAATAAATACAAAGGAATAAATATTCATTGTGATAAGAAAATACCATAATGAGCAGAATAGGAAAAAACTTCTAAAATACTATGTCAAAAAAATTGAAATTTAAAAATAATTTTTTGAGAATATAAATCTATATAAAATATTTAATAGAAATTTGTAATACCAATCGTGTTACACCAACAGGCCCCAAAAATGGCTACTTGCAATTAAACATCCAAATAGGAGAAGATGGGATGCCTTGAAGCATTTACCCTGGTAGGAAGACTCTAAAAACAATTTTCACCAAAGGGAAAACCGAGTTCCGGCTGTTGGTTCATTTACATTAGGTTCCTTTAGAAAGCTAGACAGCAAATCTTCAGTCAACCATGACATCAACTTAGACCCACACAACTGCTGAAGAATCTTGAACCTCAACGATAATTTGCTTTAACTTGTGCGTGAGTATCGGTGAAATAAAAGGAATGAATTTTGTTCAAAAATTATGTCATAGAAAAAGGGTTAAAACCATCGAGATTTCTCTCCTTAAAATTTTCTCATATATTCTCAAATTACGTTATTAGCCATAAAACAGGGAATCATAGCCCCCAAAACCTTTACATGGAATGGAGGAGCAATAGTTACCAAATATAGATCCGTAACGTGAATTCCTTAGTTTTGCAAAATCTATCATGTGACCTTCGGCGATTTTTTTTTTTTTTTAAATCATGGAACTTGATTAATACACAAGGCATCCAAAAATCAAATTTCTGTTTTGGATAACATTTTTCTGGTCAACTGAAAACAAAATTTGGTTATATCTATAATTCTAGTCACAGGGTTACATACCAAATTTCATATAGTTAAGTCATTGCGTTTATGAGTTATTGTGAATTATTATGAGTTATTGTTGTGAATTATTATGAGTTATTGTGAAATTATTGTGAATTATTATGAGTTATTGTTGTGAATTATTGAGTTATTGTGAATTATTATGAGTTATTGTGAAAACGAAAACCAACAGACGCTTAAATTTGGTTCAACTTTTGATAAGTATATGCACAGAAGATGATAAGCGTGGGTACCATATTTATCTGCCTAGCTCCTTGCGTTTTGTAGTTTTCGAGTTCAGTTGTGATAGAAGAGCTGATAGAAAATGTTTTTTTTTTCGAAATCTGTGAGTTTTGAAACATAAAGTTTCATTAAAAACTTGAGTACGATTTTTTTTTACAATTACAATATTTTCTCTCCTGTACACGAGAAAGAAAAAAAATTGTTCAAGAATCATTAATATATATGCAACATAAAATTTACAATGTGTTAATTTCTCAATCGAGTAATAATACATGAAACAGGATTATTAAAAAGAAAATCTATTTAATTATAGAAAAGGTGAAGGTGGCGTGACTCTCATACTTCGTGTGTGAATAACTCAACAGGGCATTAAAAATAAAAGCGTCATTAGGAAACGTGCAATACGGACTCCGAAGGTTCTCTGTCGCCAGTTGCTCAAACAGAATTCCTGTCCGGAATGACAATTTTTCCGGCAATTTGCATCCGTCTAATGTTATCTCTAAGTTGAGTTTAGTTGGGATTCTTCCTCTACCGCAGTATTATTATAATATGTACCCTTTTACTGAATTTGAATTAGTTTTAAAGTTTTCAGAACTAAACGTAGTATTTTAAAATATACATGATATTGAAACTTCCTTGAAAGAAATAAACTAGGAAATATTCAATGAAAACTGAATGCTATGCTTCTCAAATATTCAAAAGGATAAAGTGAAATCAGCGGTTGTGTGGTCTCCTCGGAATTGTCTTGCATACTCTCCATTGTCGCTATCACTCCGCATATACTGCGGACATTGGGAAAAGCCGCAAATGCCTTGCATATCATTGGCGAACAACAATTATGAAATAGCTCTTTCGACTAGAAACGAAAATGTTCCTCATCTATCGTGCGAATATTTATTTTTGACGCCATTTTTCTGAATGATGGAAAACAAAGTTTGACCCGGAATTGCAGTTGCAATCATAAGATCAAATTCCACATTTCTTTGATTTATGAATTATTTCATTTACATATGCGTGGAAACCAAAAGATAGTCAGCCCAACGATAGATTCTTTTCAAAATTTGATAAGAATCTATACTTTAATGCTATAACCATATACCGAATTGTACCTATTTAACTTACCTTAATTCTACCTAGATTATTAAGGAATCCTTTAGGATCAAATTGCATATAATATTTCTTTATTTAAGAGTTTTAGTGATTCATAATTCCGGCGGATTGTCTAGTTGTTGAAAGCGTTTGGTAGGAAATAAAATTAAACAATTTTGAAATAAAATCATTTCCTTTCTTGGTGCAACTTGCAGATTCATATTTATTTGATTTTCTTTAATAAGTCGGATATAAATGTTGTTTTATAAAAATTTTTCCATATTTAAAATAAAAATTAATGGCACTTTTTCGTTATATTTTTCAAATTAAAATTGTTATTTTTAAGAAGTGAATTTCTTTTAAGTAAGTCTTAACTATTTTCCTAATTTGCCTTAATAACATTTCTTATTCTATAGAATGCATAGGCATTATATACAATATGTAATGAAATTATGTAACAATTCTCATATTTCATGTTTTACCTAAAAACGCAAAGCATTCTATAAAATATCTAGATATTTTGATGTTTTTTACATTGTTGGTAAAACATACAAAAAAAAAATTAAGAAAACTGAAGAGCCTGCCGCTCAGGGCTCAAATCCTGTATTACTTAAATTTCCATTTCATTTAAAAGCTCATGAAGTTTAGATACGTCGACAAAGGTCGCCTGCTCACTTCAAATATCACATTTTCGAGATAAATCTCAAAAAAACACTACTTCACTGTACAATCTAATCTGGAGGAAAACCCACGACAAAGTTCTCCACGACACAGTTCCCCAGCTGGTTTTTTATTGATGATTTTTTAAATTCCGAAATTTTATTGATGCACTGTCACACTTCATAAGTTTCAAATTCTGAGTTTTTAGTACATAATATTTATTATCTGTACTTGTATTTTACCTCTAATTTTATATTTTACCATTTGCATGGCGCGGCTTAGCCAAAAAAAGCGCCAAAAAAAAACACTCAAATCAAATCAATCAATCCAGCTCCAATCACTGCACTGTACCATCAAAAGCTGCCAGCTCTGCTACAATTTCTGTTTTTGAATTTTATCGCAAGATAACCGCGAGTCTCAATAATTGCATTAATTTCATTAATTTGTCAATTAATCTCGCCATTTTTCATGCACAATTAACTAGTTTACGTTTATCGTGCAAATGTGATTTAAAACAAAGCTCTTAATAATTATAATACGTTGCAGTGAATCAATATTGTTTGATACTACTTAATTAGTGTTATTAATAAAATGGGCGAATAGCTGGACACTGAAGGCGGCTAGTTTAAAATAATGGAATCAATTATTCTTTCCACACATTAGTGTTAACAGGAATTTTCTTAAAAAAAAAGCATTTTCTAAGCCAATGCTGAATCTTATTTGTTTTATTTTCATTTTGAGTTCAATTTATTTCAGTTATATTAATTAATTAGTTATATTAGTTATATTCAATTATTCAGTTATATCAGTTATATTATCCCGTTTTAAGACAACAGTAGAGCTATTTTGGAAAGGCTCTCGTAATTTTGAATCGCTGTCAGATCACGAGGACAACGCCTAAGCTGGCGGTGCCCTGCTTTCCAAACTTCCTCACCAAACCAACGAGAGGCCGCTTAGCCCAGGCGGATTTCACACTATCCGACACGATTACACGACATTCGACGGGGGGATAGGTCTCGAACCTGAAACCTTCAGGTTCCGAAGGCCATCAGGGCCCATCATCTAGAGAGTACAATTTTAATTATTTCATCTCCAATCACTGAGTCGATTTCGACAATTTTTACTTAGATAGTTAAAAATTATATGTACACTTTAGAAACAAATTATTTTTCTTCCTTCAATTCATAGAGTAAAATTTCATTTAATACAAAAACATTATATAGCTTTTTCAACAGAAATTATTCAATGATTGAGAAATGCATGTTAAATTAAATTGAGAAACACAAATTTGTCATCACACAAGAATGTTTGTTGTAGTCATATCGTCACCAAACAAACGTGATTGAATATTCCTATCTTTACTACTGAATGAACGTTTCGGAGTCGGTAATTACTATTTGAGCTTTAACTGTTCCGCTCTCTATATCACTCTTGCCCGAGGCACACAACGCTGAGCTACAACAAATGTAATAAACAGTCAGATCATATGATCATATGTTTTGTTAACGCAATGATAATTCGATATCTAAGGAAATGTATCAATATATTGAGAAATTTAAATAAATTAAAAAAAAATCCTTAAATATCGACCCTCTAATTCCATACATTACATCATAATGTCGTTTTACTTTCTTGTATATGTAGTGTAACAAAGTACTGTAATAGCCAAAATAAATAAATAAATAAATAGATTCGAGGTTTTGACAAATCTCCGTGTTTTAAACCATCCTGAGTTGGAAAAACACATTTTTGGAAATGTCCGTCTGTGAAAAAGATAACTCAAAAACGCTTTGAGCTACATAGATGAAATTTGGTATGCAATCTTTATATAATTTGTAGATTTTCGTTCAATTTTGAGTTAAATACGCTCAGAAGGAATATAAGCTACAAAATGAAGAGAGAGAGCTAGATAAAATTCTGTACATAGATTCTATATTCATATATAGTGTACACATCTATCAAATACTGAGCAAACCCCAAGAATAGGTCTGTACTTTCAGAAACATGTAAACGCGATAAATCAAAAGCGCAATGCATTCAATATATTTGGTATGGGTTTATGTGACTACGAGTACAGTTTTGTGTGTAATTTCTGTTTCAGTCTGATGGAAAAACACATGTGTAAAACAGAAATTAGATTCTCATGCACAATTAACCGCAAGTCAAAGATTAAACGCCAAATAATTAGCCAAGGACGATAAAATATATTCAGTATAAATGCTAAATTCACGCCAAAGGTTAATATTTCCTAACTATTGTACGCCAATGCCATGCCAGGATTTCTCTGGAATAACACCTTTATTAGAGAGTATGCAGGAAAGTTTCGGGAGACCACTTCAACTGGCTTGCATCAGCCATTGCATTCATTTAGTAATATCATACAAATTACATTATATGTTTCAACCTAAAAATATTATTACATAAATTATCGCATAATTAATGACATTTCATCGGTTGGTTAATGAATATTTTTATAAATATTATTTTGAAACAAAGTGCAGTTTAAAAGTTTTCTATACCTATCACTCCATCAACCGTCAATATTGTTACAAACCTATAATATTGCTACCCGGCACGAATAGAGTCATCGTAAGAAAGACCGTTGTACGATCGGTCCTGTACGTGCTGAGATCAATGAACTTAGAGCTTGGCGACAGACTTGTCGAGCATTTGGCGGCTTGGCGATAAATTTGGCGAGTTTGGCGACTAAATGGATAATACCAGAAAGTTCGAGAACTTTCACGATCCATCCACTAAGACACGAGGTACAGCCAGCTAAGCCCTGATTGGTCTGAAGATTCTAGCCCCGCCTCCCGGAGCTATAAAAGACAGGCAATCTGAATCTGAAGGGGAAGTCGTGTGTATCGTCAGAAGAAGTGTGTGTATCGGCGGAAGTGGTGTGTGAGAGAGGAGTCGACACGTAGAGAAACTGAAGGATTAGCAAGCAAGCAAGTTGCTGAACTATTAGAGATTAAATGCATTACGATTGATCGACGGTATTTTGCTGTATAGAAAAATTTTGTAACAATATAAAAGGAATAATAATTTTGAAGATAATGATTTATATTCCAAATGCGGGCGTATGAAATAAATATTATAAAATAGATCAATGTTTAAGATGTTCTGATTTGAGTCTTTGCAGATAATGCTACTCCTTTAGCATTCTTTTATTGATGGCAGCAAAACAATCCAATATTTATAAGAAAGCGGAAAGGGGGGGGGGAGGGGGCTAAAGAAGATGAATGACATGTATTGTAGATAGCTGTGGAAACAAACAAATGACTCCAGATGTTCATTAAATTTATCGAGTCATCCCATTGTTCGAAGTACATGATGCAATGAAGTTTAATTATGTATACAGATCATCACTCCTGCATCTGAAGTCGAAATTACTGATTCCTGAAGCAGCTGGATTAGGGATTGCAATACCGGACCAAAATTTCAATACCGGTATTCGGTATTTTATAGATCTTAATACCGGTATTAGACATTTTTGAAAAAGAAAGAAAACACAGGCGTTTCTTTGTTTTATTTGCCAGTTTTGTTAGAGAGTGTAATATCACAAAAAATAATATGGAACTTATAAATTATAGCAGTATATAAAGAATCACAAAAAAGTAAAGAAACAACTTATTTATTTAAATAAAAAAAAAATTGTAAATATCACTATTCAGTCTGTGGTACTAATACAAATTTTTGAAAAGTGATCTTAAAAAACATAATGCATCAGTTGTACTGTCATTAAAGCTGAAAAGTAATTTTGTGTAAAAATGACCAGCTGTCGTAAACGCTCTTTCGGCATCTACGTCTACGTTCTTCAGATAGTGATTTGTGCTGTTCTTTCATGATTGCAACATGAAATTTATTGTTGCATTAGCTGTTAATAAATTAAAATCTCTCCGACATAATGCCTCTATAGTCAGTTTTATTGGAAGTAGAACTGGTATAGTTCTGGATATTAAGACGAATTCACTGTCTGAAAAAATTAATTTGCAGGTTTAAGTTGATTATTGCTTTTTGGATTGGATTTCTAAATTTCAAAAACCGTTCCATCATTAGGAGTAAACTGTTCCAACGTGTCTTAGAATATATTATTGACATATATTCTGTTTTATTTTCAGTTAGTATATATATTTTTAATATGACATTTTTTGTAGGGGAAAGTTTAAATATCTTAACAATTTTTCGAACTTTATAAATTATAGGAAGCAATTCTTGATGGGTTAATATTTCATTCTCATTAGCAATATCTTCTTCCACAATTACATTGTCATTATCTTCATTGTCAATATCACTCTCACTCTTACTCTCTTCAATGTCGGAATCCGAAGTTTCTATATCCACAATATTTGGATTCTCCTATTCTTTATTTTTTTGGTATATTTGGTATTTGGTATTTACTCCTAATTGAAATCCATGAGCAAAGCACAGTTGCTGATTTGCACCAATCAACTTTCCAAATTTTTTCATAACTGTTAATCCATTAGTCGTTATGGATACAATATCTTCTTTCAGGGATAATCCATGTTTCGCTAATTTAGATTTAAGCAATTAATTAAGCCATTAATTAGCTAATTAATTTCCCCAGTTGGGGAGACATAAAAACAAAAACGTATACTATTTTGCTATGTTGGCGATCCCTGTGGAGACAATTTGAAATATTTCTAGTAAATACCGAAAAACCGGTATTTAAACTTGTGAATACCGGTATTACGAAATTGTAAAATGGCTCAAGATACCGGTATTCGGTATCCCGGTATTGCAATCCCTAAGCTGGATAGATATGGAGTAAATTTTTCTTGCATTAAAAGATATTACAGATTCTGCGTTAAAAGAGGAAAAAGTGAGAAAAGAAGATGTTACACATATTTTAATCACATGATATTAAAATTTACAATGTATGCTAAATGAAATTCAAGTTTCTTATAAACAAGATTATCCAATGTTTATTTTTATTTATTTTTCTAGAAAATACTTCATGAATTTGTTTTTTAAAGGAAACTTTTGCTTGTTTGACACGAAACACTAAAATGTTTGATTTTGAGAACGGATGTGTGCTATAATCCGTTGGTCTTGGATGATTTGGTAATCGAGAAAACGGCTTTGTTATTATTCTCGTTGAGATGGAAAATCTTAAAGTTGGCTGTAAAAAAATTACCAATGACCATGCAAAATTCCAACTAATATCTTGTAAGTACACGTACATTCGAAATAGTAAGTCACTTAAAAATAAGTACTTTCATGTGGTAATATGTACGAAAACATGATGCAATGTAATATGTATACATATTTCATTTAAAAAACATCCTATTCCATTTTTAGAAATTTAAAAATACTCAAATGCATTTATTTTAAATAGTAATACGACTTATTTAATTGAGTGTATAAAGAAAAAATATAACCATAGCCTTCTCATGCTGTGTTTTATGCACATGGCATTCTAAATTTTGGAAAAATAGCTACCACGATCTCCATTTAGGGATTTTGGAGTTTCGCCCGCCAAATATATATTTGGTACACTTGACACTTTAGTTTCATTTTATATTATATATATCATTCAATATTGTGTCTAGCAGAAAGTATACATTCTGTGCTTCGTTTCATTACAACAAGCGAACAAATTTGAAATTTGTAAGTTGAATGGAGCAGAATTATCATATTGAAAGCCTTATATTTTTGCTTTCGTTTTCATGCAATCATGAAATATCGTACATAAATATGTAATTTAAAAGTTATAGTAATGACCTGTTTTTCATTCGTTCACTGTCTGTATTTTTATTCTAATGATTTTATTAATTATTTTATAATGATATTCAGACTGAACTTTTTCAAAAATATTCAATATTTTCAAAACAAAATATAATTTAAATATAATTATACTGTTACATAGCTTTTTTTGCTTATATATAACTTATCCGACCAAAAAATGTGCAGTTAATGGGTAAATATAAAAAATTTATTTCAAGGAAATACTTTTCCTGCGTTGCCACTTCTCCCGCACATGATAATTAAAAAATACTTTGTAATAAATAACTCTTATTAAAGCACTTACTGTTTAATAAATTAACTGATGTAAGTTAATAGAAATATTTTATCTATAGAGTGTTTTGGAAACAGTGATCTTATCTTCATTCAAAGCACGTGAACCATTTCGGATTACTGCATTCAAACGCTTCTATTAATTGACATAATCTTTTTACTTAATTATCGAAGCGTATTTCTGAAATTATCACAGATGCTGTTTGAGTAATTTCATTTACATCATTTAATTCACCTTACAAAGCCATATGTTAATTTGAATTCATATCATGAACAAGCTAAATGAATTACTGGCCATCAACTGCTTAAAAAATAATTAAATATTGCTCACCAATTATTGCTTGTCTAGTTGCAGAAAGTACCTTTTTTTCTCTGCCTTTTTGAATGAAAAAAATTCTTTTTCTCCCTTTCTGTTGAAGAATTCCTTCAATATTATTTTCATTTTTGATAGATTTTTTTTTTCATTTGGCGAGTTTTTTTGTTTTAGATTTTATACATTTTCTTTTAGGATTACATTGAAAATGCCATGTTACATGATCTGTGACAATCGACATCAAAAAGTATGCATCATTTCATTCGACGGAAATGTGGTCTTTACAATGTGCACTCCTTATTGTTTTCTGTTCTTAGATTAAAGTGTGTGGAAAAAATTTAAGACAAATTTATATTTTGTCTAAATCTTCATATCGGATGGCTAAAAATTATTTCTTTGTTGATATTAAAGACCATTCCATGCTTATTGATTGTATATGATATTTTGCAATGGAATCAAGCACTTTTTTTAAATTTTAGCTTGTATGAAATATGCAAAGAAAAAATATTGTAATCTCAAAATAACCTATCTCGAGGTTTTGACTAATCTTCACGCATCATATCTCCTTATGTTCGAAAAATACATTATTGTAATTATGTCAAATGTTTTTGAAATATGTTCACTCAGAAAGACTTGAAGTTAGACACATGAAATTTACTATATAGTCTTAGCACTGAATTTGCTTGTAATTCTGTATAAAATATTGTTTCACTTGGTCGGAAAAAAGGTGCCCAAAATGCATATTCGGTTTTCTTTACTAACTTACAAAGCGCAAAACTCTTATGAGAGGGACACTGAAAATAAAAATCTGAGCAATGGCGAAGCACATAACCTTAACTTATGTACATAATTTCATCCAGGGAAGGGAAAGCTTCATTAGACAGTAAAATTTCAAGGACACCATTTCAATTATTACTGTCATATGTGTCCGAGATAAAGTTGATCTTGCAGTATGCTTATAATCTACCGTATTTCTTCGGTCCAGGAAACGTTTGTAAAACATGAAAAACATTTGATCTTTTTAAACAAAGCTCACCGGAAACAAATTTCATTAATTGATACGCTTCTGAAACACCAAGATTTGTTTAAATTTAAATAATTGATTTTATCCCTTAATAATTCAACATGATAAATTATTATTCACCAATGAACTGAATTATCGTTGGAATTTAAATAACTGAACTTTTGGCAGAAAGCCAAAAGACGGTCTAGATTTATTACGCATGCGTGATTACACTAATGGCGCCACATTAGGATGAAATCTAGTGCCTGTCTTAAGCATTCTTTGACCCTTTGTGCATCTAGTCACTTTATTAAAATGCGTATTGAGGTGTCATTTAAGGAGTAAATCAAAATAGAGATGTATTAATTATGCGTTCAAGAAAATTTTGGTACTTCGCATAATATGATATTTTTAATTAATTAAAAAGTGATATGAAATAGACCTTGTTTTAAAATAAATTTAATGGTTCGATATCTCAGCCGATACTTATTGGAAAATCTTCTTATATATTGCAACAGTCATATTTTTCTGCTTTAATTAGAATCACGGATAGAAATATCGATAACATCATTTCTATTATATTAATAGAAATATCTATAAGTAAGTGAAATTCATAATTCATAAGTAGATTAACTATTTTGTTAGTAGCCGTAATAGAAAACATTTTCTTTTAAGTGTGATTCTTGCAATTTCAAAATGATGTTAATTAATTCTTATGTAACCCACATCAAACATATTGAACAAATTTAATTTCATAATCAAACGCGCATTCTTGAAATTGGGGTCCAAGGCAATATGTGGTTATAGATTAGATGAGATGAGATGGACTGTGATTTTGATATAATCTGAATTACTGCCATTAAATCGATGTTAGAAACAATAGAATTTCTTTTAAATAGATTTTCAGACATGAAAAAATATTTTCTCTCTCTAGTCATATGCAGGGTAATCGGCAGAGTCTTTTTAGGCCCTTTAGGCCCCGTATAGGCAGAAAAGTAATGTATATGTATAGTAAAAAGGGTGTGTTGAAATTATTGAGACATTTTATGGCACCCTTAGCGATGAGACAAGGAGTTTACAAACACATACACGCAAAAAATGACCTCAAAAAACAAAGAAGATCGGTCAAAAAGTATCCAATTAGAAAAATTTACAGAAAAACATATTATAAAAATTAAACAGGAATTAGTTTTGTGAAATTATATGTAAAACTGCCAGTGATATTTAATATTAAAATTATGAGCATTACGTGTTTTTAAAATGGGTTTGTCCTAAAAGATTCCCACAATATCTTTAGATCTTCCCCTCGAGTGTGTTTTTATGATTTTTTTAAAAATTATTATTTTGCTCTCTTTCTTGATAAAATTTTACTCCGCCAATGCTTACGGAAAAAACTGTATGATATTACCGGAGAAGAAATTTTTCCTTTTTTTGAACGGATCCTTTTTCCGATCAAGGAAAGTTCATAATTCTGATCGCAAATATCTGCGCCAGTTTTACAGGCAACTAATTCTGTGAAATTTTTTCCGGTGTTTTTATTATGGTATAGCGTACACTTTTATAATTGGACTTTTTGGACGGTCTTCTTTATTGTTTGAATTATTTTTGCAGCTTCCTTACTTCGTCACTAAGGGGCTGCAACCTGTCTAATAAAATTCAGCGTAATCACTTCCATAGCAAGAAGAGACACCATTAAAAGATTTAAAAGGAGTTTACTGATTACCTTGTATATAATATATGTGTGTTTGTGCGTGCGTGCGTGCGTGCGTGTGCGTGCGTGTGCGCGTGTGCGTGCGTGTGATGATATCTCTAAAGCTAAATTAAATTTTAATTAATTTCCTAATTTTTATCTTAATTTAGCCCATATTAACTTCATTCTAAAATTTTCTCTTATTTCCTGATCCAATTCCGACTATTTTTTTTTTTTTATTAATGTGCCAAGAGCTCTGTAAAAATGCTTTAATCAACATTTCCAAACACTTCAAGTGAAAGGATAAAGATTTCTCGAATTAAAGAAATTCTTTTAAAAGATGCCTATAATTTCTTACCAAAATCGACACATGTAAAGAAATCCCTGTCAGAATAACACAGTATATAATCATGGAAATAAATATTTCGTTTGCTCTTTACGCTCTTGTATCGCTGGTGAACGGGCGACAGTTCGTCGCATCTTGCTTGTGCATAAATTATGCCTCCAGGAATGGAATAAAAGCGAACTTTAAAATTTCAAAATGTCTCCTCTCTCTTCGGCCATGAAATTGCTCAAAAATATGTCTTTACATTATATTTTATCTCGAAACATTTGAAAGAAGAAATATAAGTGTGAGTATTTGAAAGTTATCATCATCTGATTCACAGAGAATTTACCTGAATACTTTATTGTGTGATAAAAAATGTTTTCATAATCTATGATAAGCATTGTTTAATTTTGTCTTTTATATTATTTACATTAAGAACATCCTTTTTACAAACCAAATCCAAAGCCTCAAACCATGACTAAAGCATCAGTGGATAATTTATTTTCATTCAACTTTTGACTTAGTTCTTTCGTTAATATAAGTTTGCATGGGTTTACCGGATTTTATTTTACATTAATTATTAATTAATCCGCAAACATAACAATTTTCAAATAGATCAATTTTAAAAATTTAAATTCTACTCTTAGATAAAAGCTATTCTGTCGTATTTAATACTAGCAGATTTAACAATAGTTATTCGAAATGTATTTTTTTTTTTTTTTTTAACGAATGAATAAATAATGGTTTTATCAGTTCTCAGAAATATTTCATTAAACCTCTGCTTATGTTTTAGTAATAGTGAGAAAAAGTTTAGTTGTGGAGAACATATGAGAATGTAAAAATCTATTAAATGTTAGTACTTAACGAAATCGAAACTCATTTGCAACCAAAAACTTTTAAACGATGCATTATTAATGCAAAAATTCTTTTCTAGAAAATATTATATTGCACGAAGTATTTTTTTATCGTTTGCAACTTTGTTTATAACAAAATGATACAAATTTGAACTACAAAGTTTTAATAGTTCTCAATTCATTAAAAATTGCATTACCCCAAAAGATTTTTAAAAACTACATAAAACTAATTTTCTTCTAAGATATTAATAATATTAAAAAAATATACAAATCGTAGTTGAGATTTATACATAGTTAAGTGAAATCATTATGAGTGGTAACTTGAATATGTGTTTAAAACTTGGGAAAAGAAGGTAGCCATATTTTATAAGCAAATTTCAACCTTCATATACCGATAAAGGCAAGTACTTAAATTTTAAATACATTTTATTAATTTTGAAGCGAATAAAAAACTTTCAATATCAATAAATTAAAATAATATTCTTTTCTACATTTTGGCTATTTTAAATTCCTTTTACTAAACAAATTTTGAGCGCAAACAAGTTATTTGATACCACACACAATATCGCACATACGCAAATGTTAAAAAAAAAAAAAAAAAAAAAAAAACTGATTTCTAAAATTTTCCATGTGCGTCAAAGCATTTGTAAGATAAATTCGTGGAAAATATATTCGATAATTTGGATTTTTATAGACTACAAAAAAATGGTGTTTAGTAATATCTATGTTGATGAATCCTAAGAAACTACCAATACAATATTATTAATCATTTTTATTTGATAATTTAGAAAAATTTTAGAAAAGCAGAATCTTTTTTACTCTTTCTACTAAAGTTCTAAAACTTGAATATCAGCCAGCTTTATTTAATTTGAAATCGAAAGCATTCGAAAATAATTTATTTTTGCAATACTTATTTTTTCATTACAAAAAATGTTTACCATCAAAAACAGCAGTGAATAAATCCAACACAAATCATCTGTATTTGATGCATTGGAAAATCGTTTGCATATTTTCCAGCAATTTCTCACTGACAACGATCTTATTCGAAGGAAAAAAAAATTGAACATATTTCAATATCTTAAACACTGCTGTATTTGACAGAACATTTGACTTTTTTTGCTGCATTGCAAGGTTATTTATTTACTTATTGAAATTCCTTATCGTCATTTCTGTTTACTTGTTTTTGTTTAATTTAATAATTTTTTTTTTAGATTCAGGTTCAATTTTTTCTTATAAAAAATAATATCTGCTTAATTTTTTAGTTTATGTTTCGTTAAAGTAATTGAAATTTCAGCTATACTCTCTTTATTTAGACTAAGAACTGAGAATAAATGAAATGATCAATATTAAAATGGCACCATTGCTAGTATAAGATTATAGCATTTACCTCTTTAACCCTAGCACTCTTCATCAACATATTCACTTCATATCAATTTTTATTTGACAACTATTTAATTAGTATTGGCTTTAGTAAGTGGATTACTACGGTATGATGTTGATAAACGTCTGGAAAACCAAGCTTCGCTCGGCAGGTTTATTATTATTATAAAATCGTGCTTTTTTGGAGAAGATATTTAGATACGAATCACCTACTGATTACATATGAATATTTTTCCATCTTACCTACATATGATCTGGTCATTTAAATAAAAAAAATCATGAATGCACTTAGTTTAACATGTTATCCAAACGATCTGCCATATTACAGTATTCATTTTATAGTTTATCTCTCATTACTTATATTTATGAGCTTACACCCAGTTTTACCATAGTGGAAATTTCATCCAAATGGTTAGAGCCATTTCCGAGATGTGCAAAATAAATTTCTAGATACATACAAGAATTGCTCGTTAAAGTTATAAGATTAAGATATACTTGATGTTCAGCCCTGGAGAGAGTGACAAGTATAGGAGTGAAAAGGTTTACAGAGTGACAAGTAAAGGAGTCTTTCCTTTTCTTCATAGAATTATTATTTCAGATAATATCATAACAACGTGAACTACAGAACAGAGTGTTTGTTTAAGATTCTTTTGTAAGAAAATTTGTATCGATTGCCTCTTTCCAGCATGTGTTTCGTAGCAAAATCAGAATTCCCCGAAGGAAATCTGTTTCCTCCCCTGAAACATTCTCATCTTGGACAACAGGTAAATTAATTATTCCCAAAAATGTGACAAAAATTGGAATTGTGATATTATGACATCCTAGCTGCTTTGTTGGAAGATATTCTATAGGATTTTATTACATAAAAGAAAAATGGACATCATTTCAAAGATGTGACTTCCTAGGTATGAATACATTTTTTTCTTGCCAACCAAGCAATTAATTGCAAGAACTAATTAAAAATACATTTACATTTAAAATATATTCATTTTAAATACATCCGTTATTCTACTTCATTATATTCCAAATATTTTATCAGAACTGTTGTAGAAACAATTTAACATCCCTGGGGATTTAAATTAAAATTTCCTTCCATTGATCCCTCCCCCCTCTCCCACTACACATAAATTACTAGATAAAAAAAATCAAGGAAACACTATTAGCAAACTATTATAACATCTTATACTAATTATTTTCTTTAATGCTAATAATAACATACTAAATTTCAAATATTTTAATAGCTGTAGGTGGTGTTCACATAATTGTCGAATTGTGTTTTATAAGATAAGTGTAAAGCTTAAATGTGTTATCAGTGTTATTTATACATTAAAGTTAAATGCAAAAAAATTAAAATAGCAAAATACAGTAGAGTAATATTTTTATTAAAAGTGCATGAACTGTCAATAGGGAATATAGTCAAGGTATATCAAGAGATTTTATTGTTTTTTGCTGAATAAGAACAAAAACACTACCTTCATCCTAAACACCCACTCAAAATAAGAAACCAAATATCACTGAAAATCCAATAATCTTAATATATATAAATTAAATTACGTGTCACGTTGTTTGTCCGCGATGGACTCCTAAACTACTTAACCGATTTTAATCAAATTTGCACACCATGTGCAGTTTGATCTAACTTAAAAGATAGGATAGCCCTTTTTTTGAATTTTTAATTAAAATTTTAATTATTAAATAAAAATTAACTTTCCCGCCAAAAAAATCTTCATTTTCCCCACCGCCAAATAAGTACGGCTTCAAATTTTTTCTCCAACAGTCATGAGGCTAGGCTTAAGATTTTTCGGCTGATTATTTGAAACGATTCTATTTACTTTCTTAATGTTTGATGCATTTAAAATTAAACATTGTTAATGAATCGATCTTTCAGATTCCTTCTTAAGTACTTTTGAATTAAAATAAAACAGAATAAAGGAAATTAAAAATTTCTAATCTGCATAGCGTTACCCGGACTGGCGTAGAAAAACTCACGCATTTGCTTTACCGTAACTGGAGTTGAAAATTCACACATGCGCATTGTGTTCTGATTGTTGGCGTGACAACCATTATCAACAGATGATTTAAATTATTTTTAGGTTAGTTGCATGTTTTTGTAATTAAATTGTATTTATGTTAGTTATATATTTTTTGTATACCCTTATAGTTTTAAGTACATCGTTTTTTTAGTTTTTTTAAACTGTTTTCAACCGATTATTTTAAACGAATTCGTTTTATTTTCTTAGTGTTTGATGCATTTAAAATTAAACATTGTTAATGAATCGCACTGGTCATAATGAATCTGAGAATATTTTATTGACAAATTCTTGAAATATTACATAAATTAGGAAAGATATTCTTTAGTGCCCATAAAGTTTAAACGCTCAGTGATTGTTTTCAGTAATCATATTACAAAAAAAAATACTTTGTTTCAGTAAAAAATATTATTATATTAATTGCAGATTAATCCTCTCCACTTTAATTTATAGTATAAATTCTACGGAAACTAACAGAAAATTAGAGAGATACATATTACGTTATGACTGAAGGCGTTTATAATATTATGAGAGAATTATATGACTATCAAAATTGTAAGTTTTAAAATATTTTGATGAAGAAGCTATTAAAGTAGGAATTGCATAAAATATTTAATTATTAAAATTTTAACGAACATTAAGATTGGCGAACCAGCTGGTCGCCAAAGGCGGCTAGTTACAATATAAAAAGAGAAAAAATAATTCGAAAAAAGAAGTTTTGCCATTTTGAAGGATGGATCATGGAATTCTTGGACTAGTAGTTCTTAACCTCCGGACATGGCATTGAGATTACTTAGCAAGAGAAAAAAAAAAAAAAAAAAAAAAAACAGGAGAAAAGATGTATAGTGTTTGTGTAGTCTTTTGAGCGCATGTTAAATTTCTTATAGCAAAGTTTTTATTTTATAATTTTTTTTAGAGAAACAGAATGTTCGGTATCTTGTTTGTTTTATAGTTTACCAGATCTTCAGTTTGGTTCTTTTAAAACATATTTGTTGCTACTTACATTTTAGAAAGTAATAACTCAATTTGTAAATAAGAATTTACACAAATTTCGTTTTTCTGCTAAATTATTTCAGTTTTCAATATGAATAATGTCGTGTGTGGTCTTGCTTCGAATACTCTCTAATATAACTTTATAAAGTTAAAAAAAAAGCGAAAATATCAGACTTTTTGATTATACTTTTCTAATTACATTTTGATTGGTCATATAATAATGAATTTTTACCAGGTTTTCCTATCAAAGTTGTCATCCCGATTTATAGGGAAGAGTAGGACCACTAGGAGTAGGACAGGAAAATGCGTTAAACAATGAACAGGGCTCTGGTTTTTTCATGTTCTTCAACTTTTATAATGCTTGCCAGTCAGTGGCGGTTTTAGGCATTTTTCAGCCTTAGGCAATGTACATTATGAAGCCTCTTTATAAAAAGTAGTTAGTATATTTTGATGTTTCTGCACATTTTTAATTAATCATTATGCAAATAATTAATTTTTTTTATTTACGTAATTTTGCGAAAATGCCTATTTTTTTTAAATTTATTTTCAATATGTATAACATTAAAGAAATATTTCAGTACTAAAAATTTTGAAACTTTAGTTATAACTTTTAGCTAATGACACTTTTATGGCAGTAAGGCTTTAAATTATCACAAATAATAAGGAACATTAAACAAATATAACTCTTAAAATATTCACAGGATTTGATAATTAGAATTTAGCATAACCAATTATATGAATAGTTAAAGAAGAAATAAATTATAAATAATGTATTAAATTGAAATTTATTTTATGATAATTGAATTTAAATAGATATTTGAGTTATAAATTCTAGGAATTATGAAATATTAGATATTTTACAAACATATTTATCTGGTAATTAAGATATTTTTCATTGGTTTGTTTATGGCCTCTTTTCAGGCTGTTGGTCCTAGGCAGCTACCTATTCGAAAATCTGTCATTGATGCAATTCATAGTATTTGATTAAAATGTTTCGAATGTTTTTTTTATTAAACTTGACTAAATTTATTAATTTATGCCATAATTTAATTTTCTAAAATTTTAAATTTTATTCAAAAATGGTAGATGTTTAAAATTTAGATTAGAAATATTGACATTACATTTCATTTTTCAAAATCCGTTTAAAAGTTCAGAAAAACTGGAGACCATTTTTAAATGGAAGCCATCATATGCTGATATATAAAAAAAAGACAACTTTAATCTCATTTCTTTCTTGATAATATATTGAATTTTCAGTTCATATAAATAAGAAAATTTCTTTCATTTTCCCTTTTACGAAATACAACGAGACCAACTCGGTGAACTCATTTTTACATTAGAAACAGTCCTGCAATTCAGGAGAAACACAACATAATTACAGCATAGGATGAGTCTTATTTTTTTGTGTGAAATAAATGATAAAACCTTAGACCTTTAAGTGATACTTAGAGACGATAATCTTGTTTTGTCCAAGAGTATATCAAAAAAGAAGTCGGGAATCAATTTCTTTTCAGTTTTTGCAGTGAAAGTTATCTTTCCGAAGTTCTTTTTTAAGAGGGAAAAAAATGGGCAAAATGCCAGCTTTCGTTCAGTCTTGTCGTCCATACAATTTTTTCTTCACATCTTACAGGGACTCAGATTTTTCAAAATGATTATGAAGTCTAGGCTAATACATCACAATTCAGCCTAGTTAAAATGATCGACTAAGTCGGCTTTTCTTTGTTTTTGATGTCTGCTCTGACTGTTGAATTGTAGATTCATATCTGGCATTATTTATTTAAAAAAATAGAATATTTTTTTATTACAAATGTTTAATTTTTCAGAAATGCATTCATCTCTTGTAATTGTCTAATAAATTTAGAAAAACTCAGTATAGTAAGAATTGCTAGACATTTAAGATTTAGGTTAGTGGATTTTTGGAAAATATTGTTAAAAAATATTTTTTTAAATAAGAAAAAGAAACATCCATTTTTTTTATTTCTTTCAGACAAAGTAGATGTAAATACTTTTGATACAGAATATGATTACACCGCTGAATGAAATAGCTTGAAAAATTTCAAAACAAAGAGCTGTGCAAATTTCAGTAGTCATGTCGCCATTTTTGAAGATGTTGCTATGACAACACAATTAAAATATAAAAAAAAATGGAGTGACAAAAGATTTTGAGGCAAATTATTTTTTTTTCACTGGATTAAAACTTTCTTTTTGAGTAAGCCTTTCTGTCCAGTTGCAAACACAATCACAATCATAAACGCAACCAACTAAACGGAATAAATTTATTATACAGTTTTATTGCTAAAACCTTATATCTCAATCAAATTTCGTACCAGGTACATCAATGGGTTAATTATTAATTGTTGATTGATTTGTTAATCCGTTTATAATTAAATTCCAACAAGCTAACTAAATGAAATTTGAAATTTAATCTTGATGCAAAAAATTTAGGTTAGGTTAGGTTTGGTTATATTAACGTCCCGTTTGAAGCAACACTAGGGTTATTTTGGGACGGACCTCGTAATTTTGAACCGCGGTCAGATGACTAGGACGACACCTGAGCTGACACCCCCCTCTCCACACCACACCAGAGAGGAGGACGTTTGGTCATGACGGATTTAACGTGCAACAGACCCGCATTCGCGATGGTTCTTCGGTGGAATCGGGTCACGAACCTGAAACCCTCCAGTTCCGAAGCCGAGACCTTACCACCAGGCCACAGCGGCCCGCAAAAAATTTAGATTCAAAATGTCAGATTTCAGCTCGAACTTTTTCAGTGTTTTATCTAGATATATGAAACAGTCCTCGCACCAAAAATGTTAGACACAACATATATGGCATACTTATTGGGACAATTTTTTTAGGGCTCCGAGAAAGTGAAATTTAGTTCCATTTCTATAAACTATGGAGTAAGACCTCCACCCCAAATTATCGGAAAACCCGGCACTTAAGTAATCACATTTGTGCGTCTCGTTAATTTTCCACCACCTCAGAAAACGTTTCAGGCTATAACCATGTAATCTGGATTGAAAATTAATAAGGGTAAGATTTCCGTTCTTTCAAAAATCCCTCTTTATTTCTCGACGTGTTTACTTAGGGAGAAAAACACATTTTTTTTTTTTTTATCTTCCATCCAAAGCTCCGTTCCCATGTCTCGTTGCCTTTACGGATATAGTTGTAAATCCGCCATCTAACCCATTGTTGGCCTATTCTCGCCTGTGGACGTTAGTCGGAAGCTTCCTGCTAACTGTTGGGAAAATGAAAAGACATCCAAGAGCCTCCGAAAACTGCAAATGAGGGGAAATAGGACAAAATCCGCCTGACGCAAGATGTGTGCGGGCCATGGGCACGAGGCTTAACATAAGGGAAACGTTTTTGTACGGAGAGGATTATCATTAAGTGGCACACAGATCTATATAGTTTTCCACATTGTCTGTCGAATGACTTAGAAATCATTGGTTTATCCATTAATTATTTCAATGGAAAACACTGACAGTCATGCACATTGAATAATTAGTGTAATCTGCAAGTTATGCAATGGCCATCGCATTTGGATGCCAGTGTAATTAACACTCGAACCCTTATACACTTCATAACATATAAAGCGCCATCTATTCCTAAAGCTATGAACTATTTCTTCTTTCTTCAGGCATACTTTTTACATTTGTATCAAAATATTCAGGTCAAATTCCGAGTCATTTTGACTACTGGGTTCGCTTTTTCTTGCAGTTTTTGGAAATGAACTTTGATCATAATCACCCTTTATAATTCATGATAAATATTTCTTTGATTATTGAACTTCATAATTAATTTCAATATCCTACTCATGAATAATCGGACAGTCAATGTAATCTTAGTAATGGTACAAAGTGGAATAACCATAAATAACATTACATCCGAGACAATACAACATAGCGGAAATTTAATTTTTGCAGAAACCAATTTCATACTACTTTTATTCAAATGATTCTATAAAAAACAGGGAAGGAAATACCAGCATTCGTTTCTTCTGTAAAAGAAGAAGACATTTCTCCCTAGAGACTTAAATGGGTTTGTGGTCCAATTAACGCAACACGCTTCTGTTTCATTTAAATAATGAGAAGATAACAAAATTAAGAAGATTTAAGTAGCGATTGAAGATATTTATTTTCTACCATTATTTTGTCTGCTTTACGAACAGAATTTTTTTTTAAAGAATATTTCTGCATTTGAAGGAATGTTCAGCAAAATGTGTCGCTTAGAGTGGTTCGTTCCCCGAAGGATTATTAATTTTTTAAGACAAAGTAGTTATTAAAACAAGACTTAATTCATTATTTCTAACTCAGTGAGTTTTAAGAATTATTAAAAAATATTTTATGCCATTTCTTTCATTCTTTTTAAATTTTTTTTGAAAATAGATACAATTTGTATTTGCTTGGATTTGTGAATATTTTCTAAGGTAACTTTATTTTCAGTTCTGCTATTTTAATCATAAAAATAATACCTAAACAATTTGTTCGTAGTTATATCCTGCATTTTCCAAAATTGTTATCTTAATACTGAACGATTTTTTTTTATTTCCTTTCTCCTATAATTGAAATATTTGTGTTACTCTTTTTTGATAATTTCCTGTTTCGCCTCTTAGTATAACTTGGCAATATTTTAATTTAATTTATTATATATTATACAAAAATAGTTTTTGCATTAAAAATATGAATACAAAATGAATTTATTATAATTTTGAGCAGCAAAAAGTATATCAAACAATAAATAAACAAACTCAACTTAAAATGATAATTAGTAAGTAAAATTTTGAAAGTAAATAAATATTAGTTGAAAATTTCTAATAACAGCATAGTATATTCCCAATTACTAGCGGGTATATATGGCAAGGCACTTGCAGATAAACGTATTTTTATAGAAAATCTGCACTACCTTCAAATAAGATTTTATGAAAAATATTGGTGACTAACTGAGAATTTATTGCACTTATTTTGATTTTCAATGTTACATTTAAAATAACGCTTGAACATAGAAACTAGAAAAAACAACCAATAACAGCAAAGAAACAACAAAAAGCAAAACATTTTATTGTGTTTCACATATTTTCTACTTCATCCACAATGACACTTTGCTTACGGCAGATGATACCCAGAACCGAAGCAAGTAATATGTCGAGAGGAATCTGTTTAACTTCACGTTTCTGGTAGGTACAGCATAGTTTTTTTCTCTTTTCTTCTTTATCTATCCCTGGTGATTTCCGTGCTACAGGTACCATTCTAAAGCTACTTATTGTTTTTTGTTATGGAGAACACATTTGATAAAAAAAGTTGGTATTGCTATTTGAAAATTTTGACACTGTAACCGTAAATGAAAGAGTGTAACTGTTGTTTATCAAAAGATTCTTGAGGGCATGCCTCAAAATACATTGAACTAAAATTTTATTTCATTCTTGTGAATGTATGACAATAACGGTCTCATATATCAGGATGGTTTTTTATATAATCACCTTGTACATTATCATACTCCTTTTTATTCATTATCAGAAATCTTTTCATTATCTTTCACAAAGGCGAAAAAATAATTGAAAACATATTTTGGAAAAAATATCTTTTTTCGGTTGAAGGATACGATTCCATATTTAATTCAAAACTATAATTTTAACGAAAGGGATTCACATGCGAAATTACATATATCTAGCTAGCTGGGGCATTGAATTATCTTGTTTACACTTATGTAAAAACAAATAAACAAACGATTCATTTCAGACACGGAAATGTAATTAAACATATAAACTCATCACAACTTTAAAAAATCATAATTCCTTCTTTGTATATCGTCCCGTTGATGTGTTGCGGAAATTGTAAAATGCCAGTTCAGATGTCGACCTCATCATCTGAATGAGGTTCAGAATTACGAATATAGCTTTAGCCTCTTCTAAATGGCTTTAATCTTCCTTTAAAAAGGGACGTTGATATAACTAGCCTAACCAAATTCATTCTTATTTGGTTAAGTTCATTTGTGTTTTAGATGTAGCAGCGTTAACGCGCTTTAACCCTTTCTAGGGCCGTGGGAAGTATGCTTCCCACCAAATTTATCAATCTTTGTATGAAATTATGTAGATTGGTATAAGTTCTGATAAATTTTTTTAGTGAGTCAGAAACTTAGATGCTTCAGTTCTTTATCTCAGACAAAATGACGCCTCTTGAATTTGTTACTTAATTATTAAACAAATTAATTAATCAAATTAAATTCATCAAATAAGCTAAATGAATCCCTTTTCTTATTCTAATTTCAAGCCTAAAGATATTTTAACATAATATGACTAGAAAAAAATGGCCCTTTAAAGGGTTAAACACAATGAATCTTCCTTTCAATAGTTTTGACTCGGAAAATATTTACTTTTAACTTTAAGTTTCATAAAAATTGCTTTAATTTTTGTTTGATGGTTTGATATAACTAACCTAACTAATTTAACATGTGTACATCGGATATAAAAATAAGAAGTATTTAAGATAAACGAAATACTCTAATTGACAAGAAAGAAAAGATAGAATTTGCTAGCGTCGAGTGAAATCAACGAAATATGGTAACTGAATTCTAATAAATCGATCAAAGTCAGTTCAGAAAAAAAGTCTAAAAAAAATTATTTTTTCCTCGTCATTTTGATGGATGTTTCGGCAACTGCAATTTTCCATTCCATGGGAATCTCATATAGCAAATGAGGAAAGTTTTGGTCCTTCATAAATTTCCTCAATATTTCCGCTTAGCTGGCAATTTTAAACTGCCCATTTATTGACAAACTATGCATCCTATTAAGTCCAGAGGTTTGAAAATCGTTCCAACCAACATCTTCAGCGTGGAGAAAAGACTATAATTACAACAGAGTTTGAATAGATTTTCGGTCGTAAAATCTAAAACTAAAGCAAAGCTAAAAGAGCAAAGCGATTTCAAGATGATAGATGAAGTTTCGGTTCATAATGAGTTCGACCAAAATTAACCTCTCTGCTGACAATGGCGCGGCTTATACGAGCATCGAGTTACAGAATTTTTATTTTTAAACTCATAATTAAGTAACAGAATTAAGTAAATTAATATGCGAAAATTACTTAGTAACATTTCAATATCTAAAATTCTCTTTATATTGTCATAAGTATTAAAATAATAAATATCGCAATAGGATGCATCGTAATTCAGAAATATACCAATATATATACAGACATTATTATAATAAAATAATCAATATCCCAAAAAGCATGCATCGTGTATTCAAAAAGTTTATTAAATTTGTAAGTCAAGAGATTAATTAATATAGTAATATTTATAATTATTAAATATTGGCTATATATAGTGTCATATAACGTGCATGATGAAAAATAAATTTTGAAAACAATTTAGAGAGCAGTCTGCTAGACTAGAAGCTGCCAAATATGGGAAATTGTTATTTATTGGGTAGAAAAAAATACATTAACCTTCTGGCTGCTAAATTCTTTAAAATTCACTATTTAGATACAATGTTTGTAAATAAATTCAAATAATTTTCAATGAAAGTGAACTGACACTATATATTACACGATAATAATATAATATAATAAAAATCGTAAAATCGTGTAATCGTAAAAATAAACATCATAAACTGCGAAATACACGGGATGCAACAGAAAATGGATTGATTGCCGATCCGCGAAAATCGTGGGATACGCAGCTGGAGGGTTAAGGAAAGGTTAAGAAAATTAATTCAATTTTTTATCGTATTTTGGAGAAGATAATTGCACAAAAGTTATTTTTCACCATTTTAAAATTTAAAAAAATAAGCTTTACAATAATATCAGTTATATTTTCGTGCATTGCTTTTCTCTAATTTTCATAAATTTAAAAAAAATTATAAATACATTTTAAAACAATTTTTACTTATTTCATTTATTAGATTTAATCTGCATGATAATAATAGCATAAATAAATTATTATATTAAATATATTAATATTATTACATTAAATATATTAATAGTGTTAATAAATTTTTGTGTGAACACATTATCTTTACTATATATGGATTATGAAAAGTACAATAAACATAATCTACTAAAGACTAAAACATTATCATTATGCAAAATTTTGGACTAGATTTTCGATACATATTTGAATTATTTTCATATAACAAATGAAATTCCGTTCTTTTGTCAGTTCCATAACTATTTTCGAAGAGTTCCCCATTTCAAACTATAAACACGTTAATAAATTTCGGAGTTTATTCATAGGAATAGCCAATAAATATTTACAGTTTTCACTTACTTTAAGAAAATGAACACAAAAGAAAAGTCTAAAGCTTAAAAATCTCTAATAAAAATACGTAATCTCTACTTAAAAATATCTAATTACTAAGTTCTAGCAACAACAAATTTTTATATAGAAAACGAGGATATTCTTAATCCTTCACGAACTTCATTAAAGTTATTGCTTAGCTAGTTAGTTGTTATAGGAATTCTTCCCTACAGCACTTACATAAAATAGTTAGGAGAAAAACTGTAATTATAACAGTGAAGTTTGGTGCAATTTCTGATCAATGCCTAAAATTCATGAATCAGCAAGTTGAAATCGCAAAAATAATTAATCTTTCAAAAGAGAACCCGATTTTTGCCATCCTTTGCAAAACGGAGAAAATTATTTAAATTGTCAGACACTAACAGGAATCGTATTATTATGCGCGACGGGAAATGATTTGAAAAGTTATTTTTAAAATGCCAAGAAATTAAATAATCAATAACTGGGTTCTTTTTCAAGTGGGTGGAATATATTAAACTTCACTAAGATAGCTTTTTAGCATTTAGTTAGAAGAAATATATTGCATAATAGAAAATATTAATTCAATTCTTTTATATAAAATTTTATAACAACTTTAGTGAGTTTAACTGAAAGGAACAATATGAACTCGCATTTTGAATAATATGAGATACGTATTGAATAATATGTATTTTCTGATATATTTGATTAATATTTTGGTTTCACATATAAGTGATGGTAAAGTGGATGCCGGCTCAGATGGTGACCTCATCCTCTAATAATAATTAAAAGTTCTGATATCCATCCCCAAAAAATAACTTTCACATACTACCAAACGTTACCTTTAACCTAACTGAATAGAACTTATTTGTAAAAGAATAACACAAATAAAAATTATTAATATCTTTACACAATTCGATTTTGAGTTTTTGATGACTTTTGGCATTCGCGAATTCTCTAAATTTGAAGGAACTGTTTATGGAATTATGCCCAACTGGCTGGCACTATAAGAACGCAACAAATAAAATTCCCGAGGAACCACTAAATAGATGAAATTTAATTGGTGGTCAGTATATCTAAATTGAAAATCAAATTTTGAATGGATTCCTACAATTTTCTTACATATTCTCATACTCTGTATATATATTATTCTTAGTTCTATGAAACTATGCAAAATGTTTAAATTTATAAAAAAATGTATCTTTAAAATGCAGGTTGAATGAAAATGTTTAATAAATATAACACATTTTTTATATTAGAATTTAATATTTTTTTATTAATCTGCGCACAAAATATTTAAGTTTTTGCTATTGTTGCCAAACAAATTTTTCGTAATGAACAGATTTACATTCATTCGCATTCAAAAATGCAGAATAAAAACTTTAAATTTGACGCTTATAAAGCATATTTAAATCATAGCAAATGTATTATTTTTAATTACGCCATCATAAATAATATAAAAAAATTAATTAATTAATGTTCTTTAATGATAACGAATTTAATCGGAAGTAAAAGTGACACTCCGGAAGTTCTAGTTTCCCTAAATCAGAAATATAAAAAATTGGTCATAATTTAAGGAAGATTAGCAAACGATTCTTTAAAACGAAATTTGATTTAAAATAAACAATGATTTGTATGATGGATTTCTATAAAAATTTCATTCAAAGAAGACATGCGACTGAAATTTTTTTTTATTTAATCTAATTAACAACAAAAAAAAAGGAACATGGGAATGAACTGAACATCAGATGAAACACGCGTTTTCTAATTTCAAATCCATGACGCATTTCACAGGAGGAAAAAGTTTCGTTTGAGCAGCTGCGCTTATGTTGTAGAAATAAATTGATTCAGATGGTTTACGTGCATAAAGGAGAAAAAAAAAACTTTTTTTTTTTTTTTTTTGCTTCTTGTTTACAAAACTTTTTATTTTGCATATGGCTGTATTATTAAATGAAAAATAAATATTCTCTTTTTTAAAAAAAATAGCCCACTGATTCCACAAGGTTACTTATAGATATTACATACGCATCTTAAAATTAGATGTCTTATTAACATCTAATTTCATTCATGATTGAAATGATTTTGAATAAAAATAAGTTGCGGTACTTTGTTTTGCCACGGTGGTTCGCAAATCTGCAAAAGTTTGCATTTCTCTACTATTTTAATTAATATTATGTAGTTTCCGTTTTCATGAATACAAGGAGTGATTCAAATTACACAGATATATTGACATGTGAAAATTATTTTGTGCTCTTAGAATTGTTATTTCTGATTTCTGAAATATGAGCTAAGATAATTAAAAAGACATGATTATAGAAATTTGCATTTTAGATAAGCAGAAAAGATATAGAAAGAAAAGACTTTAGTGCTTATAAGTAAAGTAAAGTTTAATCCATAAGAAACAAAGAAGAATTTTTGTATATTAATTCACAGCTTGAGTATGATTAATTTATATTTTATGAATATTGACAAATACGAATTATTTTGTATCTTCAGAATTTCTCGTTCTCATTTCCAAAACATAAATTAAGATTTTTTCAAAAGCCATCATTTATCTCTCAAAAATGTTTTCTTCATAAAATATTCAAATCCATCTTCATAATCTTAATGAATTTGAGTATGCATTTTTAAAACAAGAATTTGATGTTAATGCAACTTTGAAAAGATACAAATTTCATTAAAAAATTAAGTAAAAATGTTCTTATTTCATTTATACAGCATCGAATTTCCATTCATTAGAGAAACAGCTTTGAATTAATAAAAACAAGTATTTTTTTTTTAATTCTAGAAAAATAAATCAATATCCAAACGTTTCATAATGTTAGTCATGCTATTATTTTAGATATTAGATTGAACGTATAAACTTTTATTTTTTCTTACGTTTACATTTATGATCTTCAAGGTAATCTTTTTTTAAAAAAAAGAAATTTTATTCATTAAATCAGAAATCACTTTCCTTAGAGATACATTAATTCATTAGTAATAAATATTCATAAATTTATTTAAAAACTTTAATTTTTATTATTAAAATTTTTTACCAATTCTTCAGTTTGATTTAGTTATATTTAACGATCTTCCTTTCGACCACAAAATAATCGCGTGCATCAAATTTTTCCTTAATATTATTCTACCTGAAAATCTTAGGAAGAGATTTCCGCGTTTCTTTTCTTTTAACCCAGCTATAAAATAATAATTATATTTTAAAAGAAAATATGGAATAATTTATTTTGGAGAAGTTTAGCATAATTTTAATTAACAAAGATTGGGTCATATGTTCATGTTTATTCGACGCAGATATTACGAGAATGCCCATTTATTTCATTTTAGAATTGATAGGAAAAGAATGTGAAGTCACTGGAGGGAAAAGTTTCATAGAAGGAAAATGAACTTGAAGTCACGGAAGACATGATTGAAACAGCATTCAGTGAGTTAATAAAAGATATGCAGATAGAAATGCCGTTCATTTTATCATGACATTATGTGTATCAACTTTATAAAACTATGAAAGAAAAATTAGATTTATAAAAAAGTAAAATGTTTCGATAAGCTATCCGAATATTGATTCAATTAATTGCTGTCTTCCGTAATGGAAAAAAAGATTAATATTTAAAATTTTATATATGTATAAGGAATTATCAATTTTTTTTACTATATGATTTCGTCAATGTTTTCATTAAAATAAAGTCTTTTTTTTTTATTTTACGCCATTCTATGTCAAACAATTAGAAAAAAGCATTAACTTGGTATTTACTCACATAAGTTTATCTTAATATAAATTTTATCACTGTGGTTAGGTATGTTGTTTCATATCTTTTCCTAAACAAGTGGGCCGAATTTAACCAAAGTTTGAAAATTTATTGTACATTAAAAAGAAAACTTTCCAAAAACTGATTAAATATTCAACTAATTAGAAAAATTAACAAATATTTGCCTTTCCTATAATTTAAACTATTTAAAATTTAATACTTTTTTTAAAAAATGTATCATTTATTTCAATACGTCTTTTGACACTGCACTTTTTATTGGTCTTAAAGTAGCGATTTAAGTAAGCTTAAAACTTTCAGTCAATCGCTCAAATGAAAACCACGTTCCTTATATTTCATATATTCATGAATAAAATTTACTAACTAATATCTAATATTTAAAATTTATGCCGTGTCTATCACTTTAAAATAACTATAAATATGCATGTATTGTTTGAAATGACTTAGATTTATAAATATTGAAGGCGAAAATTTTATGGCTGCCTTCAGAGCAATTGCTTTATATTCTTCGGGAGCCCTTACCAAATGCTTTGAACAATATGCAATGTTAAAAATACATTACATATTTAAAATATTAAAAAATTCCAGTAATTCGTTTTATTTTTTATTTATATTTATTAATTAATTTACTTTTTATAGCTTGTGCAAAAGTTTTAGCTCGTTAAAAACCTTTCTAATTATATGGGAATGATTCATAAATCATAGAATATCTTCTTTATCAAAGCTGTAGAACAAATTTAAAAATTTGCCCTAAGAATTCTTGTTAAAGCAATTTACTGATTAGCGAAGCAATTCTTAATTTTGCTTAATAACCAACTGTTTATTAGAATTTTTTTAATCTTACGATGTAACCAATATCCTATAAAAATTGAAAATAATGAAAGCAACTAATAAAACAAAAATGAAATTGCCTAATGAAAAATGAATTTTCAATAAATTAAATTTTGAAAAAAAAATGTTATTTCGCCGGTTTATTATTTTTTATTACAATATGTTTAAAAAGTTTCTTCCAATTAAATAGGTAATATTAATAAAATATCGCTAAGAATCAAAAATTCAAATCAATACATTAAATTAGAATATTTCAGATATTACCATTAAAGATTGAAAAAAATTACAAAAAATAAAAACATTAAGTATATAATTCAATGTTTTTTAATCGAACATTCCAACAAAACATTTAAACGACGAATCGCTAGAATACTTGTTTTGTTCTTAAAGTTACAATATCGCATAAAAATTTGGTATGAACAGCTGATAAATTTGGAATAAAAATATATTTAGTTAATATCTTCCTACAGTATAATAATACAATTCAATAAAAAATTAATTAATAATTATAATGTATATTTATTTTAAAAAATAATATTCAGAATAACAAAATAAGAAATAAAATATAATATCAAACCTTCTAAATATATAATGATGACTTAAATATTTATAAAGACTGAAATTCATTTGAATTTATAGAATGAGCAAAAGAGAAATGCACTAAAAATTTAAAGCACTAATAATAAAGCAGTTCTAAAATATTCCTCTTGAAATCTTAGAACACTAATATATTTTATACGAAGTAAAAATAAATTTTTATGTCAAATTGTTGTGATTTATACTTTCATGATTAATCTAAATATAACTATTTTTTTAAAAATGTTAAGAAAAATATCTTTGTTTCTGTCAACACTTTTTTTTTTTTTTTTTTGCTTCAATTGTGCACCAATTTTTTTATTCCTCTTAAATTGAAAAGTTTTCGAATGGTTATGCAACCAGATTTTGAACTTCCGATTCTCAACAAGTTATGCGCTAAATAATATTATATAAGCAAAAAGGTGTACTCACCCGTTCCAGGCAGCAGGACATTCATTAAGCACAACACCACAGCTAATGCGAAGGGCATGTGCGGTATGGCCTTTCGAAACTGACCATGCTTTTCGCGAATACTGACTATTTCTAATTTCCCGCCATCCGAGGACTGTCCCAGAAGACCACTGACTCGATCCGGGGGTGGTATCAGTGAAGGCCGAGGCGAGGGTGACCTCCTGAAAGCACTGGAAGGGACGGTCCCCAATCGAATGCTAGGGTCATTCGAGTCGGAGGCACTGGGGCACTTGCACAAGTTGGACATGTCAACCCCCAAACGCAGTTTTTCCGGTCTCTTCGGCAAGCTGCAGAATCCACAGATCTCCGAGGTAAGGGAGGTTTCAGCTTCAATGGTTGGGGAATCTGCAGAGGCAAATCCTTGTTGATCATCACTGTTTAGCTTGGGAGATTGTGTGGCCATTGTTGAGGTTAAGGCAGATGGTAACCCACTAATGAAAGCGGACTGTTACAAAATCTTTGGAGAATCTTCAAGTGCTTGGTTTTCAAATGAACTTCTTTGTGCTTGACATATAAGTATATATTATTTGATATCTGATTCAAAAACTACAGATATGTTATTCAAACTATACGCCTATTCACTATGCTTTTTCTAACAATAAAAAAGTTAAATAATTGAACAAATAGATAAAATACTGTATTTTTTGGCACAGTTAATACTCGAAAAATGTTTACATATAGAGAACTAATAGATAATTAGTAAGTGATTGCAGCAGTTATTTGTGCTTATAATATTTTTTTGAAAAAATACTATATTTTGAAAAGTACTTTTCCCTTTCTTTTCCTTTTGATTTATATTTACATATCACGTTAAATCAACCGTAATACATAATTGCTGCTATTACAGCAAATTTGAATGAACTATTCATGTATTTTTCATAACACTTTGAGTTTAAGAAGGATTTATTATAAAAATATTAACAAATTATAGTTTATATATCTTACGGAATACTTACTTTTTGCACTTAAATTGCATCATATTTACAAGTAAATGCAATATTTTCTAGAGCTCGATATCTAGTTTCTTTCAAAAAAATAAGTTATATTCGACGAAAAAGACAATAACACAGATTTCAATCACTATGGGAAGCACTGTCTGAAAATGCACACCAGGATGTAGATTTTTATCAAGTGCATACAAATAAAGAACACATGCTATATGTCGCGCACAAGTTTCAATAACGTTACATTCATTTGCTTGTCTTTTAACTTTGTTATTCTGCGCTTAAATGAAAATTCCAAAAATGAAATTGAAGGAAAAGTTGGAAAATACAAAATATTTTAAGCAATGTTGGCACTATTTGTAACTGCCGCTTCTGGAATCAACAAGTGTCCAAAGTAATCCTAGTTGTACCACTCTTCAGATTTAAGGCTATTTTCCAAGAATATGCTTCTTGCAGAATTTTAAGTCATCTTCGAATTCACATTTGATGCACCAACTCTCCGACATGAAAAAATAATTTTATCCAAGAAGATTGCTTCTTCAACAAATTTTCTTTAAAAAAAATTAATATTTTTTATATAGACAAACGCTTCTATTAATCCAAAGGCAGACTTCTAAATTTGAAAACAGTTTTTTGCTTCGAACAAAATTATACACGCAAATAAATTTTCCACCTGTCACTTATTCCTTCGCGTGCAATCTTTAATTATTCCACTTTAATTCATTGCAACAAAACTATCGTTTGCTCATTTAATTATCTTTCGACAGCACAACTCCACAAATCCAACGCAATTTAAAAGCTGTTTCCTGTCTGCAATACTCCACAAATGAATGAGGCTTTGTTCATAGCTCTCTGAGCCTTCGATCCATTCAGGCACTCACTCCATCTAGGATTCGAGTGTATTTATAACCGTGATCGCGCTCTTCCGCAACTGAAACTGAACCGAAGGAAGCAAAATCGTTTGTGATGCTGAGGAAATCGTATGTTCGCAGTTACCTTGGACCTGATCCTGTGACAGCGCCACCACTCGGGGCTGCGCCGCATTCTTGCCAAACGAATTGATGTTCTGTTATTTAAGAGAAGAAAAGAATGAAAAGATTACGCTCTGCTTTTTTTTTTCTCCCTCTCGTAGAGTTGCCGAACTTCAAAGAGAGAGAGAAGCAACAGATTAACAGCTTAAAGCGTTCTACTAAGATAAATCCCATTGTAAAAGGACGAACTTAATTCTACTTTTGTTCGAATGCCGTTTTATTTCTTTTTGAAAGAAGTCCTCTTTTCAGGAAATTGCGGCTTAATTTCGTACGATTGTTGTAATTAGGATGTAATTTTTGTTTATTCCTGGTTAATGCATTTTGTGTGGATTATTTTACCAAAATAGTAAGAATAGAGCTTTCACTTTTTTTTATTATTGAAAAGATATGAAAATATATCTCTGTTAAGTATTTTTAAACAGAATTTATCCATTGAAAACTTATGTTTTGTATTTTGCAAATGGATGCGTTTTAAACGAATTAATAAAAAGTTTATGAAGGAATAAACTTTTCATTAATTCTCTAATGAAATGAAATAGACAAATGAAAATTTAAAAGTTATATTAACCTTTTTCTCAACGAAAAATTAATTCGATGCATAATTATTCACCTCATACAAGGGCTTGTTTATTTTTCCGAAAAATAAATATATATAATTGTTTCAAGTTGAATTTCTCCGAAAAGTTAATTTACAATTTTTTTACCGTTCTGTAGATATTTTTAACAATCAAATTTTAAAGAATAAATAAATAAAACGTCAAAATGATGCACGGTGAAGTTATTTTTTCTATTTAAATTACTTTCTACATTTTAATTTTCATTTATAATTAATTATTATCAATTTTATGGACTTCTAGAATGTATTTAATTCGAAAAATAATACCAGGTGGCCCCATTTAAATCAAATTATATTTAAATAAATAAGTTAATAAGTGAATTTTAATGAATAAGTTCTGAATTAATTAAAATAAAATTCTGTATATGTTTCTAAATAAATTCCAAAAAAATTAAGTTCTGAATTTTTAAGTAATAAAATTTTGATTATTAAAATACTAGCCGCCTTTGGCGACCAGCCGGTTGACCAGTATTACCGCTCGCTACAATTTTCAATTAAATATTTTAAGTAACTTGTCACTTAATAGTTTCTCAAACAAAACATTTTTAATATTCAAATTTGATAGTCATACCAAACTTATACTGTTGTTTAGATCGTTTCGTTCAATTTACTATATATATTTTCCTAATTTGTTGTCATTTCCGGTAAAACTTCAACTTTAATTTAAAGTGGAAATGCTGAGATTGCAATTAATATAAAGATATTTTTTTAATGAAACGGAACGTTTTATTTTATTTATCATTTTTATTGTTATTTATTTATTATTATTATTATTGAATATGAGTACTGCAAACAGTATTTAAGTCTTATGTGAACTACAAAATATTTTTCATAATTTATGTAATATCTCAAAGAATTCAACAAAAATTTCTCAGATTCAGCATAAAATTCAGTTTTTAGGTTTGCTCAAAAAAGGATTGAAATGAAATCAATAATAATATTTTGTTCCGGCCTATAAATATATTTCAAAAATTATGAAGTCTAAATTTAATGCAGTAAGGTATCATGTTCTCAGAAATATTCTGGACACACCAAATTTTAAATAAATGAATGAATGTTTCTATTTTCCACGATCAATTAAGACCTATTTATGAAGTTTTGAATGTTAAAAATTTAGAAAAACTCAACATTTTCATAATCTTAGGCCAATTAATTTTGAGAAACCTGCGCGCTGATTGGCATATTTTCTTTGAAACGATCGATGGAAAATCTAAAATTATCCATTTTTATTGAATTGTGATATTCAAATTTTCATAAATCAGTTAGTTTAAGTGATTCATTTGGTTGATTGGAAATTAACTCTTTTTATTTAAAATATTAGTGTTTCAAGAACATTTTGTTAAACGTGATTTCCACAGCAGAAGCTTTATGTAAAATCAAAAATTTGTTATTTATTAGAGCATTTATTGAATCAAGTTACATAAAATATAATCATTTTCCATTTAGACCTTTTTAGCAGATCTGTGTCTATTACTAAAGGTTTACAAATTAGCTGTGTGGCCCTGATTTGAATGGATATCCTGTTCATATTAAAAAAAAAAACTTGCCTTAAAATAAAACTGATTTATTGGATTAATAATATAGATAGGGTAAAAGATCATAAAATAACTTTTCTTGAATTTATTTTTTAGAAAAAATAATATTTCATATCTGTTTCATTTCCTACAGACACGTGCTGAAAATTATATTTTTGCAGATTTCATTTCCAAAAAGATTTAATTTATTTTTAATTGGAGCTTTAATCAATGTGATGGCAACACTTTGAAAATAGCTAATTTTCCCCCCATGAATGCGAAACGTGCTCGTGCAGCTTAAATTTTATTTTTATTTTGTACGAAAAAAATTGTTGAAAAATATAGTTAAAATATTTATTTAAAAATTAATTAAAAATAGAAATCTAATTTTAAAGTTAAAACATTGGTATCATTTAAAAGAGAAATTTTTGATCTTTAACTTGATGTAAAAATCTTTTTTGTGTGGTAATATTTTCGGAAGTTATAGCAGAAATACGCCAAAATTTCGCTTATTTTTTAAATAAATAAAATTTTAATTAAAAATTCGAAAAAATAACCCCCAGGTGCACATTGCCGGCCTTTAAAGTATACACGCGCCAAATTTCGTAGCTGTTGGTTGAACGGTCTGGCCTGTAGAGCGCCAACACACACACACACACACACACACACACACACACACACACACACACACACACACACACACACACACACACACATTGAGCTTTATTATAAGTACTAGCCGCCTTTGGCGACCAGCCGGTTCGCCAATCTTAATGTTCGTTAAAATTTTAATAATTAAATATTTTATGCAATTTCTACTTTAATAGCTTCTTCATCAAAATATTTTAAAACTTCAAATTTTGATTATCATATGATTCATTCATAATATTATAAAGGCCTTCAGTCATAACGTAATATGTATCTCTCTCATTTTCTGTTAGCACCCGTAGAATTTATGCTTTAAATTAAAGTGGAAAGAATTTATCTTCAATTAATATAATAATATTTTTTACTGAAACAAAGCATTTTTTTATAATCTGATTACTGAAAATAGAGTCACTCAGAGTTTAAACTTTATGGGCACTAAAGAATATCTTTTTTAAATTTATGTAATATCTCAAGAGTTGGTCAACAAAATTTTCTTAGATTCATTATGAGCAGATCGATTAATTAACAATGTTTAAATTTAGATACATCAAACACAAAGAAAATAAAATGAATCGTTTAAAATAAACGGTTGAAAACAGGTTTTAAAAAAACTACTTAAAAAACGATGTACTTAAAACTATAAGCATATACAAAAAATATATAACTAACATAAATACAATTTACTTACAAAAGCATGCAACTAACCCAAAAATAATTTAAATCATTCATTGATAACGTTGTCATGGCAACAATCAGAACAGAATGCGCATGCGTGAATTTTCTTCGCCGGTTACGTAACGCAAATACGTTATTTTTTTTCTACGCCAGTTGGGGTAACGCTATGCGGATTAGAAATTTTTAATTTCCTTTATTCTGTTTTATTTTAATTCAAAAGTGCTTCAGAATAAATCTGAAAGATTGATTCATTAACAATGTTTAATTTTAAATGCATCAAACATTAAGAAAATAAACAGAACCGATTGAAATAATCCGCCGAAAAATTTTAACCCTAGCCTCATTACTGTTGGGAGAAAAAAAAACCGAAGCCTTTCTCGTTTGGCGCTGGGGATAATGGAAGATTTTTGGCGGAAAAGTTGGCGGTGGGGAAAATGGAAGATTTTTTTTGGCGGGAAAGTTAGTTTTTAATTAATAATTAAAATTCTAATTAAAAATTCGAAAAAAGAAACCCCAGGTGCACATTCCCAACCTTCAAGGTATACATGTACCAAATTTGGTAGCTGTATGTCAAATGGTCTGGCCTGTAGAGCGCCAACACACACACACACACACACACACATTGAGCTTTATTATAAGTACTAGCCGCCTTTGGCGACCAGCCGGTTCGCCAATCTTAATGTTCGATAAAATTTTAATAATTAAATATTTTATGCAATTCCAACTTTAATAGATTCTTCAGCAAAATATTTTAAAAATTCAAATTTTGATAGTCATATAATTCACTCATAATATTATAAAGGCCTTCAGTCATAACGTGATATGTATCTCTCTAATTTTCTGTTACCCCTCGTAGAATTTATGCTTTAAATTAAAGTGTAAATGATTCATCTGCAATTAATATAATAATATTTTTTACTGAAACAAAGCATTTTTTTTAATAATATGATTACTGATAATAGAGTCACTGAGCATTTAAACTTTATGGGCACTAAAGAATATCTTTCTTAATTTATGTAATATCTCAAGAATTTGTCAACAAAATTTTCGCAGATTCATCATGAACAGATAGATTAATGAACAATGTTTCATTTTAAATGCATTAAACACTAAGAAAATAAAATGAATCGTTTAAAATAATCGGTCTAAAACAGGTTTAAAAAAACTACTTAAAAAACGATGTACTTAAAAAAGCATATACAAAAAAATATATAACTAACAAAAATACAATTTAATTACAAAAGCATGCAACTAACCTAAAAATAATTTAAATCATTGAAAACAGGTTTAAAAAAAACTACTTAAAAAACGATGTACTTAAAACTATAAGCATATACAAAAAATATATAACTAACATAAATACAATTTACTTACAAAAGCATGTAACTCACCTAAAAATAATTTAAATCGTCTGTTGAAAGTGGTTGTCATGACAACAATCAGAACAATACGCATGCGTGAATTTTCTTCGGAAACTTCTTTTCCCTTTCCAGCCGTGTTGCCATAGAAACCGGCGCACAGCTGTTTACACGTTTATGTTTATCTATTCAGATTTTATAATACCTAATCAGAGTAACGGTGAATATCAGTGTGTTCGTCAATAAATGTTAATTTTTTTAATAACATGATTAACGAAAACAGAGTCACTGAGCATTTAAACCTTATGGGAACTAAAAAATATCTTTCTTAATTTATGTAATATCTCAAGAATTTGTCGACCAACCGGTTCGCTAATCTTAATGCTAGTTAAAATTTTTATATTTAAATATTTTATGCAATTCCTACTTTAATAGCTTCTTCATCTAAATATTTTAAAACTTCAAATTTTGATAGTCATATAATTTACTCATAATATTATAAAGGCCTTCAGTCATAACGTAATATGTATCTCTCTAATTTTCTGTTAGCACCCGTAGAATTTATGTTTTAAATTAAACTGGAAAGAATTAATCTGCAATTAATATAATAATATTTTTTACTGAAACAAAGAATTTTTTTATAATCTGATTAATGAAAATAGAGTCACTCAGCGTTTAAACTTTATGGGCACTAAAGAATATTCTTTTCAATTTACGTATTATCTCAAGAATTTGTCAACAAAATTTTCTTAGATTCATCATGAGCAGATCGATTCATTAACAATGTTTACTTTTAAATGCATCAAACACTAAGAAAATGAAACGAATCGTTTGAAATAGACAGTTTAAAACAGGTTTTAAAAAAACTACTTAAAAAACGATGCACTTAAAACTATAAGCATATACAAAAAATATATAACTAACATAAATACATTTTAATTACAAAAACATGCAACGAACCTAAAAAAAATTTAAATCCAGTCCGCATCGGTTGATAATAATTCGTCAACACAATGCGGAATTCAGAACACAAAGCGCATGCGTGAATTTTCAACGCCAGTTACGTAACGCAAATACGTGATTTTTTTTCTACGCCAGTTGGGGTAACGCTATGCGGATTAGAAATTTTTAATTTCCTTTATTCTGTTTTATTTTTCTTCAAAAGTTTTTCAGAATGAATCTGAAGGATCGATTAATTAACAATGTTTAATTTTAAATGCATCAAACATTAAGAAAATAAACAGAATCGTTTGAAATAATCCGCCGAAAAATATTAACCCTAGCCTCATTACTGTTGGGAGAAAAAAACAACTGAGCCTCACTCATTTGGCTGTGGGGAAAATTAAAGATTATTTTGGCGGAAAATTTGGCGGTGGGGAAAATGGAAGATTTTTTTGGCGGGAAAGTTAGTTCTTAATTAATAATTAAAATTCTAATTAAAATTTCAAAAAAAGGGACCCCAGGTGCACATTCCCGACCTCTAAGGTATACATGTACCAAATTTCGTAGCTGTATGTCAAATGACCTGGCCTGTAGAGCGCCAACACACACACACACACACACACACACACACACACACACACACACACACACACACACACACACACACACACACACACATTGAGCTTTATTATAAGTATAGATATAGATATAGATATAGATAATAGATATAGATAGATTGGCATCGGGTATACACAGATGTAAAAATGCCAAACTCTTGCACATCAAAAAGTCGATTATAGATTTTCATCTTTATAAACATAAAATAAGTCCAATTAAATAAAACTGCCGAAGAAATTTATTAATTAAATGAAAATAATGAAAAATACATTTTGCGTTAACAAAAAATAAACTGTCCTCATTAAAAATATTTTAATAAAAATCTTTTTAAAAAGGGAATTTTTGATAAAAAAAAGTAATTTAATTAAATTAAAATTTTAAAAGGTATTGGAAGGGGATAATTTTGCGTGATTTTTTTAAAATGGAAAGTTGGAATTTGACAAAATTGGAAAATTTTTCGAATTAGTAAGCAGATTTCAGTAATTCATTGTTCCTGGTGTCTATTCAGATAATTTTTCATTTGTTGTTTTAATAAGAGTATTCGATTTTTTTTCTTGAACAAAATAAAAGACAATCCTCCGTTAAAATATATTTAAAATTAGTTAATTATTCAATCTGGTAATCTACATCTTTACAAAATTCTATGATTGATTAAGTGATACTTTCAGAATCTGCTACCGATGTGTTATATAAATTTTAGAATTATATTCAAACTAAAAGCAATAAAAGCAGCAGAAAATCACTAATTTAATCCAATTAATTTTCATTTAAGAATGATTCATATATATATATATATATATATATATATATATATATATATATATATATATATATATATATATATATATATATATATATATATATATATATATAGGCTAGTTATAATTCAATTTTCCCTATAATCAGCATCCTACAACGCAAACAGGGGAACGGATTGCAGCGAAATTTGGTATATAAACTATACACGAGATGCGCTCAAGGAATTTCGAAACAAAATTATAGTTGAAAAAGATCCACCAGAGGGCATCTTTTTAGGAAAAACAGTAATTTTAACACAATAAACTCCCAAAAAGGATATATAGAAAAAATATTAACAATCCAGAAAAGAGGAAATATAAGTAATAAAATGTAAAATCGGGAAGAGCTGTCAATTCTTGGAAAAAATGTCGGGATCTGCATGCCTGCGAAGAAGATGAAGCTTTATGCAAAACAGGTTAGGATAAAAAACGCTTGCAGTTGTTGTCATGTTTTTTGTCGATGTTTACGACTGTAATGATGACTGTATCTTGTTGCGACGGTATTGCGACATTGAATGACTTTAAGAAATCCATAACGTTTCTTGTGCGAAGCATCACAAGAGACCAGTTACGATCTGGTGTTGAACACACTGTCCATCGACTTGATATTTTGCAAGTGAATGAGGGTGGTCACATGGAGCACCTTTCCCTACATCATCATGGTCATGATTAATAACTGCTCCTCCCGTGCAATTTCGTCTTAATCTGTTCTGGTTTTTTCAAACTGAAATGGGGTTTTTTCCCCTCAAGCAGCGTACTGTTATTTTTTCCTTACCTTTACTTAATGTGGTTCGATGACAAGGTGATCAGAAACTAGTCAATAAATGTTAAAATTGTTTCTGTATTCCGTTTTGATCGTTTATTGTGTTAAAATTAATGATTTTACAGGAAAAGCGCCCACTGATGGACATTTTGGAACTTTTTTTTTTTTTTGAAATTCCGTGAGCGCATTTCGTTATAATCTGTATATCAAATTTCGTTGCAATCCGTTCGCCCGTTTGCGTTGTATGATGCTATTTATAGGGGGAGTTTCATTATAACCACACTGTATATATGTAACCTTATTTTATGTTAAGCAGATTGCAGGTGCGACCAGCAGTGAAGAGATTTTTGAAGTTCGATTTATTCTCTCCGGGAGGCAAGCATGATTATTTACAAGCAGAGACGCGGACTAGACGTGCGCCACAGCGCAGCACAAAAGCCAAAGTGGGAAAGAAAAGCGAAATAAATTGTCCCTCGTCTTACATAACCTTAGATTATGATAGGGAAAATATTTCTCCATAGTGCTAATATATTAATAAGATTCTGATAGGGATTTCTGACGCATGTCAATCACAAGTAAGGGAAACACAGGGATCTTTTAAAAAGAATGTGCTTACTGGACAATTTCCTATCCCTTCAAGCAGAGCTTGAGAATGTGTCGGCGTTTAGCCGATTCAGCAATTTTATAAAGCTTCTATTGAATTAATTAAGTAAAGAAAGTGGATGTTGGATCACGAAATAAGAGAATATTTTTAGAATGAAGTTACTATGGGCTAATTTAAGGTAAAACCTTGGAAATTAATTATAATATATATATATATATATATATATATATATACATATGCATGCTGCGGTTAATATGATTAATTGCTGATTATCTGTAGCAATTGTTTCACCTTTGGTGACTAACTGGTTCGCAGGAATATTGATTTTATTAAATTTCAGATGAAATGCATAACTTCAAGTATATGATCGTGCCAAATTATCTGACATTAGGAACCCTGTTATTTGAATTGCCTTACCTAAATTTTATTTATTGTATACCATCAGATATTCTTACTGAGTAAAACCCATAACATCATAGGATTATTAAAAAGTAAATATTAAGTTCATATATCTTCTAAAGTTCTGTAAGTACTGTGACTTCATTTTTTTATTTATCTTGTAAACTACATAGATATTAAACTGAATCGGTTTTTTTTTTCAGTTTACTACAATCGACGAAAATCACGCGATTAAGTATATCATAAAACATTGAAACGGTTTGAATTTCATGACAATAATGTCATTTATAGTTGGAAATTAGGCAAAAATATTTTTAGACTATTGCCACGATTCATGAAAAATTCCCGTAGCCATTTCATTGGTATAAATAAAAAGATATTCTTTTAAAAGTTAAAATGATATAAAATTCATTTTTGTACACTAATATTTTCTAAAGTTATAGAAGAAATAATTAACTGCTTAGTTAATTTAAATTCTAATTAAAATTTCAAAAAGAATATCGGAGGTGCACATTTCCACTTTCCAAAGTATATATATGCCAATTTGAAAATTCTACGTCAAACGATCTGGCTTCTAGAACGCCCCCACCCTAACTACACAAACTCCCACACTTTCAAATTTATTACTAGCTTTAGAGATTAATGGCTGCTGAAAAATTTTAACTGTTTCCTTTGCTAAATATTTTTGAATTTCAAATTTTGGTAGAGATATACTGTTCTATTGATTGTGTTATGCATTGTTCTAATTTTCTCTCTATATTCTTATGTATCCGATTATATCATAGAAAAATGAAGACGCTAAAGATATTTTACACCATAATTAGATATGAAACTCAAATCTTAATTTTGAACACAAACAAAATATCAAAAAATTTATAAAAAGTTCGTCTTATACCAGAACCTACTCAACATGAAAAAATAAGCCGAATCCTGATATTTTGCTCACAGTAACTGTTACGTAAGCATGTTCCCCCGCCTCTCACTTGTAACGCCCTCTAGAGGTATATGTAAAAAACCATCAGTCTTTGTAACATCATCGACGAAGCAGCACGCCGAAAGGCAAGGCTCAAACCAACTCCCGAAAGCGGAGAAACAATAAAATCTTTAAAATACAAAAAAGGTCCGTCATCATTATCGAACCTCTCCAGTAACAATAGAAAAAAAGCCAAGTTGATATATTAGTATCAATAATGGAAAAGGGTTAAGTTTCAATTCAATACTGAATATTGAACTACCTGGTGTAAAATGAGCTTAAAATATTTTTTTAAAAAAATTAATTGAATATAAAAAAAATATAGATAGGAAAAAAGTTCATATCATTGAAATACAATTTAATTGAATTTTAAGATACTATAAAAATCCATTTAAATTAAAATTTGAAAAATTAACTAAAACAAGTGAGATTAAAATTTTTACAGCGACACGTTTGGTATCATCTAAAAGATAATTTTTGAAATCTTAAAAATTTGTATGAATCCTTTATGTGCGGGAATATTTTCGAAATTATTAACAGAAAAAATGCCAAAATTTTGCCTAATTTTTAGTTAATTAAAATTTTTAAAAACTTGCTCTGAGATTCATATTTTCACCCTGTAAAGCATAAATGTGTCAAGTTTAATCTGTCTCTCTAAAACAGTTTAGCCTGTACAGCGCCAAAACACACACTTTCGTTTTCAGTATTAGATGAGATGGATGAGAAAAGTGATTAATTGATTAATTACCTTAACCGGCTAGAATTAATGATCAACTGGTAGTCATAGTGACAGAAACATTTTGTTTCGCAGTGCAATTATTCTCAAAGCATGAATGTTGAATGGATGCGAAGTCGACGATCTTCTTTGACGACAGACAGACTTGGCAATAAATTTTGGGATTTTGATGGCAAAAATAAAAGTTTAGAAAAATACTAAAATTTTGATGAAATATCTATTAGGAGTTATAAAAAAACTATTGCACATAGAATAAATCATTGGTAATTCAAATAGCTAGTCATTTGTTAAAAATATCATATTAAATAACCAATTTTGCTATGTTCTTTATTCAACAATATGAAATTAAACATTTATGTATGATTTTCACCTTTTATTTTGATATAAACATGAAAAATTTAGTTGAGTTGTATTGAAAATAAATAATTCACAGAATAAATAAGTAAATTAAAAAAGAAATCGTCTGCATTTTACTATGCAGTTAAAAAAACATTTTATCATAAATATATGAAACTGCTAAATTGCATTTAAATGAAAGAAAATAAATCAAGTGTGAGTTAATTTGTTAGAATGTCGTTTTGAAAAGTTATGACAAATTTGATAATAAATTGCTTGCTTGTGTTTATTTTAATTCTCACAAACAAAAATGGCAGTCTAGACACAAAAAAAGCTTAAGAATACGTGACGGTGACCCGAATATGCCCTAAACCGGCAAAAAGGGTTTTAATGTAAATATAATCATGCATTTTATCTTTTTTTTAAGTTTGTAGCATATTTTATTTCTATTTTGGTAAATGGTCCCTATGCAACGTATTCATTTTCAATTAAGTAACACTCACTCAGTTTTAAAGATTCGAATATGAGGGTTTTTTTTATTATTTTGTAATGAAGCTGTTGCATAAGAAATTAAGCCTTTTTGATTCACTAAATTTGCCTAGGAAGATCTCATAAAAATTTAAAAAGTGTAATTTTTATTAAAAGAAAATTTTTATTAACATGGTTTTATTTCCTACTTTATTTTGAATTTCAATTTTCTGGGTGTCCCTGTAGAATATGCATATGCTGTGCTCATCTCATTATTGTGCTTGTGTAGATGTATTTTTCTACTCAATTGTATGCCATCAATTCTACATTGTAATTTTCATCTGAAGATTCCTTTGTTTTAATTAATTCATTAGTAATTCATTAGAATTTAATGTCCCTCTTTGATTTCTTATATTCTATCTATGTTGTATTTCTACACTATGTTATATTGTGTGTAGTACAGGATATGATTTATGCGAACCATACAAGTCATGAAATGGATGACTAATTTTTTTGTATTGTTTTTGTTTCCAAGAAGTTGAAAAAGAATGGCAATAACGAAGAAAAAACGAACTTTTATTCATTTTGCTGGAAGTGCTACCATGATTCATGCATCGCGTACTGCGAAGCATATAGATAATGCAAATGCACAGCGTATAAATAATCAGTATGCGCAGAATACAGAAACTATAGCATCGTGGCAAAAATTATACTGAAATTTAAAGGTTCATGTACCATTGCTGGTGCAAGCTGATCCGAAAGAATAAAGACAACAACACGTGAAATTTCATTATATGTTTTATGATTCCCTCATAACTCACCTTAACTCTAAGAGTGGCATATTTCTGTATGATTTGCAAAAGATACCTTGTAAGGGGATTTGTTTGGGACACAATAAAGAAGACAAAAAACATTTTTTTTTTTGCAACCTCAGCACGCAATGTACAAAGCGATACTTAAATTTAGATACATTCTATTACAACGAAGAGGCTCAAAACGCATTCTAAATTATCAACTCTATACTACACACGCCATATTGTTTAAATATAAAGAGAATGGTGGGAGGAAATGCTCCCGCAGGCTTCTCTAACTAGAAGAGAGATAGAAAAGAAAGCGCTCACCGGCTTTCAGTCCGGATAATATTAAGAACATGAATTCTAATAAATAATAGTGGTGCTTTATCACTTTCACACTCAGCATATTTAGCTTCTAATAATAAATAAGAATGCGTACGTATGTGTCTTTGTGTTTCTTGGTACTATGTAAGCCAAGCTGTTTGACTTATAGGTGCCGAATATGGCACAAGAACATTTTGAAAACTTCGAACATGCATTTCGAAGCAAATTTTAATTAAATAAAATGCATGTTAATTTGGAAATTTTGCCACAAAAATTTCAAAAAAAAAAAAAATAATAATAATATTAAAAAATTTATTTTTATATCGTTTTAAAGTTTAAAAATGTCCGGTTAATAACAATTCTTACAGTTCATAATTATTTATTTTGTTGTGCCATTGAGTCATAAATTTAAATAACATTAAAAAAAAGGTGTTATTTAAATAAAATTATTTTAAAAGAAATTTCAGAATTTTTTTTTACAGCAGTCTTTTAAAAATAAAGTAGACAGAGAAAGAACATATCAAAGATTCATTCTTTGCAATATATTCTTCTGTACATGAATGATTCAATTCATTTAAGATAACAGAAAAGGATTAGTTGATATATTAGTCTGGAGTATTTTTAAGCGAAAATATTCTATCAAAGCATAAATCATATTTCATATTATTTAGATATATAGGAGCCATAATAAAATATACATAAGTACACATTAATTCAACCACATTTTAAATGTCAATGCTTAGATAAAAAAAACAATCGATATATAATTCCCGCTTTTTATCTAAACTATGTAATATGACGTGAAATACTTAGTTGTGAACTTTTAATTAAACGCGTTTCTTCTGAATTAATGTCTGAAATGGAAATGTGCATCGAACATTTTACATCATCTAAGATTGAGAAATCTCCTTAAATTGAATTTATATAAGTCAAGGTTGTAACAATTGGTCAATTTATACAGGATTTCTCAGAACTAAGGTTACAATCTTTTAAGTAGGGTGTGAGATTCGGGCCAGATTTCTCGGAATTGCTTAGCATAGTTGGGTCAGAACTGTTTATCTAGTACACGGATTTCTCGAATGTTAATGCAAAGACTTTATTTCAGCAATCCATAGCAAGATATTAATAATTATAAATAATAACAACACAGGTATAAATGAAAATAATGTTTGGTCATTATGTCATTCTTATATCAAATGATGTAGCAATGGTTTCACAACCACCATCAGAAGATCTAAAACTTAGACAAATAGGCACAGTTCAAGTGAAGAAATTGATGTTCCCTCCCCCATGTATGTAAAGTGTGTTTATTAAGTCATCTAGACGTAATTAGGTTTCAATAAACGATATTAATTTGACACTCATCTGATAATCCATATTCTTTCTTTAGCTGAAGAAAAAATAGGAGTGGATTGAAGTACTCCACGGATGGTTTGCTTTGGCATTCCCGTCAAAGTGTTGGATGCATTTAGTGTCGACATCGAAGCAATCTTTTACAACGTTTACCATGAATTAATTAATTTGGATTCATTCTTAAATTTGTTGAATCGATTGGTTATAATGAAGCATTTCTCCATGGCAACATCTGTGACGCCATTGGTTTATGTTCATTGAATAGTGACTATGATGTCATTTTTTTTTATAATTGCTAGAATCTCGCTATGGAATGCTAAGATGAAGAAAGCTCTAGTGTCCCGAAGACGTTCAGTGTCATCTACCATGTCTAAAAAGCATTTTCGATCCACCCTTGCTATTTAATTCCTAATAGCCTAAGTATTCCCTATTCATTTCAAAAGTTTGTAGCCAAAATGCTGCGATAACCTATATAAAAATTTCCTTAACACAAGCGCATATTAAATATTTATAGCTGGACGTGATTTTTAAATCAGAAATATCACGTAATATAAATATATGGAAAGGTTTTAAATCTTGCGATCCTTGCGAATTCATAGTTCTGCGTTTCCTGTTTTGTTTCAAATAAATTAAATTTAAGCATATTAATTTAACTATGAAAGGAATGGTGAATTTAAATATGAGATGAAAGATGGATAGCATACGTTATTCTGCTATTCATCACAATCAGCATATCGAAAGTAAAAAATAATTTATAAAACAAATTTGTAACTTCTGCCCAACCACTTCTTCCTCATCCTACACTTTTTATAAATTTTGTTTTCAAAAGAAACAAGATGGAATCTTTAAGCAGATTTTCTAACTTTGTTAACGCTCGGCCTTTCAAAACGGCGTGAGCATGTTTATGTCTTGAAAAGTTGTATTAATGCAATTTACCGTCTCTCAGTTTGATTAGAATAATTAAAATAAATCTATTTGTGATTACGCTATTTGCATTTAGTAGGAATTAGTTGCATGATTTTATTTTGCAGTTCATCATTCGGGAAAAGAAGTTGGATTGTTATAAGATTCGGTTAAATATTTCTTTTCCTGCTTCTTTTAGCTTAACACTTTCAACGCTCCAGACGAGATATCTCGTCTTTCATATACTTCCAATTACAGGTTTCTGTGGGCTAAAATGTGTCTCTTATGCCAGTTTAGATAGGTTGATAGATACGTATTAAAACGTTCAACCTTTCTAATCTGCCATAAGAGACAAATTTTAGCCCACAGAAACCTGCAGTTGGAAGTATCCGAAAGACGAGATAAATCCACAGTAGCGTTGAAAGTGTTAAGGAAATTTTAGAATATACTAAAGCAGTTTTCCCACTTGTATTTTCTCGTATATGAAGCATAGAGAAAGTATTGTAATAGTAAAAAAAAAAATAGATTTTGACGAATTCTCACATTTCAGGCCTTAATAAGTAAAAAAACAAAAAAACAAAAAAAAAACATTTTTGGAAAATATTGATCTGTTGGTCAGTGACAAAGGTAACTCAAAAACGCTTCAATCTAGAGAGATGAAATTTGATATGTGGTCTTTATACAAATTTGTAAATTTCTCTAAAATTTTGAGAAAAATCCACTTAGAACAAGTTTGTCTGCTGTTCGAATGTAATTAAACACGATAACTACAAAAAAACGAAGAGAATATTTCGTAACTATTATAGGCCAATGTTATTCAAGTCGTTCTCAGGGGTAACAACTTTATTAGAGAGTAGGCTAAAAACATTTGAGGTGACTACACCAGCTGGTTTGAAAAAACATATACAGGATGGTTATAATTAAACTTCCCCTATAAACAGCATCATACAGCACAAACTGAAGAACGGATTGCAGCGAAATTTAGTAAATAGACTATACACGAGATGCTCCCACGGAATTTCGAGAAAAAATTTAGTTCCAAAATGTCCACCTAAGGGCGCTTTTTCTGGGAAAAAAACATTAAATTTAACACAATAAACGACCAAAACGGAATACAGAAACAATATTAACAATCCAGAATAATTATGAGTAATAAAATGTAAAACCGGGAAAAACTATCAGTTCTAGGGAAAAATGTCGAGAGTTGAATGCTTGCAAATAAGAGGAAGCTTTATGCAAAACAGGTTAGGGTAAGAAACGTTTGCCGTCGATGTTTCCCGCTGTGATGATGAGTGTATCTTGTTGGGACGTTGAATGGCATAAAAAATTCCATAACGCCTCATGTGCGAAGCATCACAGCTCATCAGTCACGATCTGCTGTTGAACACACTGTCCATCGACTTGAACTTTTGCAGGTAGCGAGGGTGGTCACTAGGGATTGCAATGCCGGACCAAAATTTCAATACCGGTATTCGGTATTTTTCAGATCTTAATACCGGGATACCGGTATTAGAAATTTTAGAAAAAGAAAGAAAACACAGGTGTTTCTTTGTTTTATTTGCCAGTTTCATTAGAGAGTGTAAATGTTACAAAAAATAATTTGTAACTTATAAAATATAACAGTATATAAAGAGTCGCAAAAAAGTAAAGGAACATCTTATTTATTTAAATCATAAAAAAGTGTAAATATCACTATTCAGTTTGTGGTACTATTAAAATTTCTTGAAATTTGATAATAAAAAACATAATGCATCAATTGTACTATCATTAAGCCTGAAAAGTAATTTTGTGCAAAAATGACCATCTGTAAAAAACGCTCTTTCCGCATCTACGCTAGTTGGTGGTACTGTTAGGAATGAGCGATATACTTTTTCCAAGTATTTACCTATATATCTCTCATCTTAAACTAAATCGATTTCTAGTCGGGAGGTTTTTTATATAGCTGATTTCTGTATTGTAGTTTGGTTCTTTGAATTTTTTTTATCTATCGCTAATTCTAATTTTTGTTCAAGAGACAATTCATTTTCACTATCGACATTGATGTCATCATAATCTTCGATAAGTGAACCGTATTCTTCTGAATGTGTATAGGTTTGTGGGTAAAAACATTTAAGAAAATTTACTATAAACTTAATCAGATTTGAATTGGTTCTTTTCTTTTCTTCTTTTTCATTTTCATTTTTAAAATCATTATAATTAAGTAAATATCATAAGACATTTTCTATTTCGGTATGCCTTTCAACTGTGTGATTTTTCAATGTAATATATAATTCTTCAGATAGTGATGTGCGCTGTTCTTTCAGTGACTCAAACATGAAATTTATTGTTGCATTAGCTGTTAATAAATTAGAATCTCTCTGACATAATGCCTCAACAGTCAGTTTTATTGGAAGTAGAGCTGATGCAGTTCTGGATATTGAGTCGAATTCACTATCTGAAAAATTAATTTACGAGTTGTAGTCGATTATTGCTTTTTGAATTGGATTTCTCGGTTTCAAAAATCGTTCCATCATTAGGAGTAAACTGTTTCAACGCGTTTTAGAATCTAATATTAACATATATTCTGTTTTATTTTCAGTCAGTATATATTTTAGTAATATGTCATTTTTTATAGGGGAACGTTTAACTATCTTAACAATTTTTTGAACTTTATAAACTATAGGAAGCAATTCGTGATTGGTTAATATTTCATCCTCATTAGAAATATCTTCTTCAGCAACGAGATTGTCATTATTTTCATTGTCAATATCACTCACTCTCACTTTTACTCTCTTCAAAGTTGGAATCCGAAGTTTCTATATCCACAGTATTTGGATTCTTCTGTTCTTTATTTTTTGATATCTATTACTCCTAATTGAATTCCATCAGCATAACACAATTGCTGATTTGCACCAATCAACTTTCTTTGTTCATAACTATTGCTCCGTCAGTCGTTATGGATACAATATTTTCTTTCAGGGATAATCCATGTTTCGCTAATTTAGATTTAAGCAATTAATTAAGCCATTAATTTCGTCCATTAGGGAGATATAAAAGCAAAAACGTATACTATTTTGCTATGTTGGCGATTCCTGAACATTTAGTGGAGACAATTTTAAAAATTTCTAGTAAATACCGAAAAACCGGTATTTAAACTTGTGAATACCGGTATTACAAAATCGTACAAATGGCTCAAAATACCGGTATTCGGTATCCTGGTATACCGGTATTGCAATCCCTAGTGGTCACATAGAGCACCTTTCTTTTCCTCATCTTGGACACCATTAACATCTTCTCGTCTTGGTCAATTTCGTCCTAATCTGTTCTTGTATCTGCAAACTGAACTGTGTGTTTTTTTTTCTTCTTTTTTTCCTGTTATCTTGTCCTTACCTTTACTTAATGTGGTTCGATGACAAGGTGATCAGAAACTAGTTCAATAAATGTTAATATTGTTTCTGTATTCCGTTTTCGTCTTTTATTGTGATAAAATTAATGTTTTTCAAGAAAAAGCGTCATCTGGAGGACATTATGGAACTTTTTTTTTCGAAATTCCGTGAGCACATCTCGTGTGCAGTGTATATACCAGTTTCACTGCAATCCGTTCTCCTGTTTGCGTTGTAGGATGCTGTTTATAGGGGGAGTTTCATTATAACCACCCTGTATATATAAAAAGATTGGCCCAGCTGGTTCTTTCATTTTTTTATTGCTTTAATTATATGGCTGATTGTAATTTATCAATAATTGCCTTTCGTTTAAAGTGTGTAAAAAATACGTACTAGAGAGACTCATACTGTTTACTATTCTCCAGTTTAGCGTGCGAGGTATCTAATTATGTGATATTGAATGTTTACAAGGCTTTAAGAATATTGTTTAGCATTTCCTTAAAATTTAACGCTAATAATCGATCGAACAATCCATGATTATAATCTAAGTATTCTATAGTGTCTTTTGCTTTTAACTGACAAAAGAAGAAAGTGCCTTCTATTTTATCACAATATAATATTCAGTAAGCTTTACAATATCATGAGTCCAAACGTAATCACATTTCAATGCTATACAATTTTTTTAAGATAAAATTTTTAAAACAGATTAAAGACTCCTAGAAATGAATTCTCCCTTATGTTTTAAACTTTTACGCATCATATGCTCTTAATAGTCAAATTTTTATTTTAACATGATTCCGAAATCTCGAGAAATTTTCAAAACTTTTTATTCCATGAAATTTTTTGTCGTAATTAAAAGTTGATTTTTCGTAATCATATTTCCTCATAAATAAGTTTAGAGTTTGTCTTAATTTTTATAAGGATGTGCAAGAGAACTCGCACCTTAAGAAATTCATATAACTTTATTCCTTTTCAGTTCTTTCGAGCCTTTCGAATATAATTCAATTATTTCTATTTGTTTCGTTTGATTGGTTATAAAACAATGATAGTTAAAATTACGAAGCCTAATTATAAACAATAATAGGCGAAATTTGAAGATTAACAACGCAAAGAAATTCTGAAAGCTGAGTTAGAAAAAAACAATCCTTCCTTTTATTTTTCGGAATACATGAACTCGTAGTCAGATACAGGTCATTATTTTTGTGAGCAGATAATTAAAACGATTACGATGCAAATAGTATATCGATACGCAACACTATTTTGTTGATTTCTGACGAAAATTTAAAAATTAGCTAAAAAAAAAGAAGTTGCTTTTTACAAGTTTGGAAGATATTGAAAAATTAAACATATGTCTTGGAAGATATTGGATGCATTTCTAAAAAGTGAAATAACTTTGCTACAAGAAATTTAAAGTGGTATTACGCTAAATAAAATTTGTTATGAAGAAATCATTTTTCGTATAAGTAGTAAAATTGTAATATTCATTTACGCTTCACTTGGCTTTATTTAAAGAGGGAAAAAATTCACTACTATTTCTTGATGGTCTGAAATAAATGCAAAAAAGAAAAAAAGACAACTTTAGTAAAACAGTGCAGCTTTATGACCTTGACAAACTGCATAAGCATTACTTTTCTTCTGAACAGAAATTTTAATCACACTACTTTTAATTAGTAATAACGCAAACAGGGGTTTTTTACAATTTCATAATCGTATGATGAAAGGTTAATTTTTTACATAAATTTTCCACACTAGAGTGAATCCTTAAAAATGTTTAAGCTAAAAATATTAACCCTATATTTCTGTTTCAGTCGAGCGATTAACCAGAAAAAGTAACTTTGCTATTCCCACTTGACAAAGTCGGGTTTCGAATCACAAACTTAGTTGACTGTTAGCTTTGACTGACTGAATGAACACCTTATTATAAAAATTGAAAGACAAAAAGAACTGAATCCGACTTTCCAGAATATACATACTCAAACTATATAGTATGCAGAGTTTTTACAAATGATAGCTGTATAAAGTGAAGTTAAAGAAGGGTTAGAAAAAAATACGATTTATTAAAAGTCGGTTATAAGTAAAATTGTGGCGCTTCAGAATATTCAATTTTCATCATTTATCTGTTTTCACTAATAGAATGATTGTAAGGAACAGCAGAGTAATGTTAGCTACTCATCCTTGTCTTGCATCTCAATAGTTAAATTAATATGGTAAAAACGGTTTTATTTGGAAAAAAACATAAAAATTACGGCTACGAATGCATCCGGATTAACAAGATTTAAAACCTTTCCACATATCTGGTCTTGAAATACTGATCTAAAAGAAAGACCAGGCAGAGAAGTAACGGGTATTTACTGCAATTAGGAGAAATTTTTTTATACAGGGTGTTTTAACACCAGAGTTATAATCTTTCAGGTAAGGAAGTGGCGCCTCATTCGTGTAGTATACTTTAGTAATCCTCCAGAGAATCTTTGTTTTAACATTCCAAGGTGAAATTCAGCGTTTAAGTTTCATAAAAAAGGCCGCGAAAAAATTGAAGTCGAAAGATCACATTTTCCCATGTGATCTAAATTTATAAAAATAAACTATTTGGTTTAACTTAAATACAAAGCGAACTATTTAGGTTAGACCATTTAATAACAAATAAAACGAAAGAAAGAAAGATGAGTCATTTGTTATAGTCATAATGGCTTTTCCGCAGATACTGGAATTTTGAACCTTAATATTTTCTGGTTTTTTGGACGGGGGGTGTACTTTTTTATGGATAACAACAAAAATTTGACACAAAATTAGAATTTTAAAAGCACGATCGCAATCTCGAGGAAGACCTCAAGCTTTAAAATTTTTTAATATCCTTCCTTCAGTCAACCTTAATCCCATTAATTGGATCAGAGAGGATATTATTTTCTTCTCAGAACACGGCCCTTTTCCTGCCTACCTCAAAAGGTTCAATCTGTCTGAGAGTGACCAGTGCAGTTGTGGTGGGATAGGCACCGCACTTCATTATGCTACGGAATGCATCCTTAAAATCTCCTGGCACATGAAAAAACCATCACCAAGCCATGAACAGGAATGGCGGAAAAGAGTCGCCGGCAACTACCTTTCCAGGCAAAAAATCCACAGTATAATTAAATTTATAAGTGAAAATAGAGACCTATTCTTGCCTCCATAGCTCTTAACATCAAGTCTCATACCAAAAAAGACTAAGGGAAAAAACAAGCACCGCAGTCTCCTGTCACACATTTTAATTAAACAGAGATTCTCTTCATTTCCATTTCTCAAATTATTTTCCATCTGATTTTTTTTAACTGCATCCTGATCTACTATATCATAAAAAATAAGTGAACACAGATCATACGCATCACAGAACAGAAAAATGTTCAAAAATTTGGATTGAAAACGAACATGAGAGTTCTTCTTACAGGTGACATTTCCACCAAGCAATTCGCTCAGAACTTACTTCATCTCGGGAATGGAACTATGACAGTTGATAGTGAAGGATTGATAGCTTTGACAAATATTGGTAACATAGTAGCAACAATCGAAGATCTTCAAGATAGAGTATTTCTAAATATCGAAAGTAATTTTTGTGATATTAATTGGCTATGTGAAAGAGCTATTCTTTCTCCAACGAATGAGGGAGTTAAGACGATAAATTACTATCTGTTAAGGAAATTACCAGGTGAAATTCAAATATTCAAATCTTTTGACACCGTAATTGAAATATATCAGGCAGATCCAACAGAATTTTTGAATTCATTGGAACCATCTGGTATACCAACACACAAATTAGAGTTAAAGATTGGTGCACCTATAATGCTTTTGAGAAATCTAGACCCACCAGCTCTTTGTAATGGAACGACTTATTGTGAAGAAATTGATGCCAAATGTTATTGAAGCATCCATATCTACAGACCAATCAGCTGGGAAAGATGTCTTTATCCCACGGATTCCTCATATACCAACAGATGTCCCATTCCAGTTTAAAAGAATTCAATTTCCAGTTAAACTGAATTTTGGTATGAGCATTAACAAATATCAAGGTCAGTCTTTAAAAGTTGTTGGCTTAGATTTACGAAGGCTTGCTTTTCACACGGGCAACTATATGTTGGTTGCTCGAGAGTCGGTGATAGTAAAAATCTGTATATCCTTGCACCACAAGGAAAAACTAAGAACATTGTATACATAGAAATATTAGAAGAATAAAAAAACTAATTAAATTTTAATATGACAAAGAATGAAAATAGTAGTAAGAATTCTTTTCAAAAGGGCAATAATATTTAAAGATGCTACATCCTCTTTTGAAATATTTTATTTATACTTATTGGGTAATGAAACCTACTCATAGTTTTGTTTTTCTTTTCACGCCTTACTTAAATCTGTTGGATGTCTCAAGTGGGTGTAATATTGAGTAATGTTACGATAAATTCTTATTTTCTTTATCTTATTGTTTTCTGGATTCGTCAAGTGCTTCCTATGAGACGATATGAACTTTGAAGATTCGCAGGAAGACATTTTATGTTAAAAATTTTATGATCTGTTTGGATAATGCTATGTAGGGTTAAGCCCTTTCCTGTTTTATGGAGGTAGAATTCCGTCTAGATTCTTTTTATCTCATTATTTCCTGGATCCGGTTAGAACTAGGTTAATTGTGTGCTTTTGTCATTAAATTGTATTTATGTTAATTATATATATTTTTTTATATGCTTATAGTTTTAAGTACATCGTTTTTTAAGTAGTTTTTTTTAACCTGTTTTCGACCGATTATTTAAAACGATTCTGTTTATTTTCTTAGTGTTTGATACATTTAAAATTAAACATTGTTAATTAATCGATCTGTTCATGATGAATCTAAGAAAATTTTGTTGACAAATTCTTGTGATATTACATAAATTAAAAAAGATATTCTTTAGTGCCCATAAAATTTAAACGCTGAGTGACCCAATTTTCAGTAATCAGATTATAAAAAAATGCTTTGTTTCAGTAAAAAATATTATTATATTAATTGCAGATTAATCATTTCTACTTTAATTTAAAGTCTAAATTCTACCGGAGCAAACTGAAAATTAGAGAGATGCATATTACGTCATGACTGAAGGCCTTTATCATATTATGACTATCAAAATTTGAAGTTTTAAAATATTTTGATGAAGAAGCTATTAAAGTAGTAATTACATAAAATATTTAATTGCTAAAATTTTAACGAGCATTAAGATTGGAGAACCGGCTGGTAGCCAAAGGCGGCTAGTTGTTAATAAACTGAGAATGGAAAATAGATGTCTGCTATTTATTTTTCCCCATATATGTATTATATGATATTTCTGAAATAAAAACATACGGGAAGTCAAATGTAATGGGTTTTCGCTTTTGTTAAGTTCACTTTTCTCAAGTTGAACAATGTAACTAGATAAATTTTGTTTGAATGTGTGAACAAGATAACTAGGATAAATTTTTTTTTGTATTTTTACCGATTTGAAATACGTTATAAGAAATGTAAATATGCCATTGAGTTCATAGATAGGGCATTTGACTCAAAGGAAGTAGACATGGTGATGTTGGTGTTCCCCATAATATTTTTAAATATGGAAGTCAGAAAAACAAATCAAATTAGTCAAATTAGAGCCTCAGTAAGACGAACGGCTTATAATTGCATATATATTAATTTTCTATTGAACAGTTTTATTAATCATAATAATTAATAATGAAGCAAACAGCGCTTTTTTACAATTTCATAACTATACGATGAAAGGTTCAGTTTTTGCTTCGCATTTGATCATTAAAATACATTCTTAAATTCTTTTTTAAGTTAAAAAAATCAACTCTATACTACAGTTTAACTGCAGGATTCATCAGGAAAAAAAGTTAGCAATTCCTTCCTAACAAACTCGTATTTCTAAACTTCAAAATCTGTTGACTCTTAACACATATCTCAATACACAAGTTAATAAAATAAAATTTAAAAAAAAACGCTACATATGGAACCAAACTTTTCAACAAACATATACTCAAGCTTGCAAAACAAGCAGAGCGTTTACAAATAGTCAAAAAAGAAATGATATTAATTCAACAAAAAAAGTTAAATAATATGATTTATTAAAAGTCGAGCATAAGAAAAATTGTGGTGCGGAACAGTATTCAGCTTTCATTATTTATCTGTTATTCACAAGAGAAAGAGTGTGATGAAAAGTAGGTGAATGTCAGATATTCATCTCTGTCTTTCTTTTCAATACTTAAATTAATATGATTAAAACGGTTTTATTTGAAGAAAAACCGTAGAAATGATGGCTACGACTTTTTCCGGATTGCAAGATTTAAAACTATTTCGTATATCTCTCATCATATGATATTACATAAAATACTAATATTAATTGGCCAAATATCGAAAGCGCCATCTAGTAAAAGTTTTTAAAGTTGTTACAGATTAAAATATGTTTTAATTAATGAAAAATGTGTTTTCTGATGAAACAAATCCTTATTCCATAAGAAAAAAACATGAAGATATAACAGTCATCTAATATATATTTCCGCTCACTAAAAAAGAAAAAATTCCTCAATAGCATTTAATAGCTGCTCGAAGAAAACGAGAAAATAGAATAAAATTTACAATAGTGGATCCCCCTATTCCCCGCAGAGTAGCATATTAAGATTTATTTCAATCAGCCGAATCAATTCGAAGACACTGAAAATAACCTCACGTTGTATTCTACAACATACGATGCTCACGCTTGCGAACAAGCGGAACGTCAAATACACAGAAAATCCAATTCAAAGCTATGTTTAAAAGCATGCTTTATAAAAGTCCTGGAAGTGAAAGAAATGTGGTTGGGCGGAATTTTTCAATTTTCGAAACTTATCTGTTATTGTAAATAAACTGAGCGGGGAAAATAGATGTCTGTTACTGATATTTCCACATATCTGTATTATATGATATTTCTGAAATAAAAATTATACGGCCAGTCAATGTGTTTTCGTTTTTGTTACGTTCACTTTGCCCATGTTATCTTATAAACAAGGTAAATAGATGAATTTCGTTTGTATTTTAAACAAGGTAACTAGATTATATTTAATTGGATTTTAACCGGCTTTAAATACGTTATAAGAAATATAAATACGCCAATGAGTTTGTAGATGGAGCATTTGGCTCAAAGGAAGTAGACATGGTGGTGTCGGTGTTCCTCATAGTTTTCTTAGTATTGAAGACAGAAAAATAAATAATATTAGTCAAATGAGAACCTCAGTAAGACGAACAGCTTTTGTATTTATCTATAGCTAGCTGCAATTGCTAAGATGTCAGGGGCTAAAAATAATTTTGGAAGCCAAATTCTGACTGTTACTAACATAAAGTTGTCAATTCCGAAAAAAAAAATTAATGAAATAAAGCTTCTACCTTTATTTCATTATCATAGTTTGAAATGCGTTAAATGCGCATGGACTAAATGTTGAGAGTTGGAATAAAAATGGAACTGGAGAAAAGATTTAATATCAAATTGTTGCAAAAATGGTGGAAAAAAAATTCTTATCATATATTTTAGGAAACGACGGCGTGAGTTAGTTTTTTTTTTCTTTCGCAAGACAGTGGAATCGTGTGTAAAACTTTCTCGTACTTTTGGAAGATTAAAAACTATTTACCGGTTCTTCTAAATCCCTGTTTTCAATAATTAGTTTGAATTGGTCTTTATTTCTAATTTTCTTACTTCATGGAGGAAAATAATCTAATCAAAGTTATGGCCTCTGGTCATCGAATCTCCAACAAGACTTTAGAGCTCTGTTCAGCAGTTCATCAATCTGCCTCCTCACACAGATGCCCAACGATCAACAAGACAATTTCTTTCTGGATGTAAGTAAAATAAAACCGGGTCCCTATCTTTCACTCTATAAAATGGCACTGAGAATAGTTGGTGAGATTAAAATAACTCAGATACTTTCTATTAAGATATATAACGTCTATTGACATTCAATCTATGTGCTCGTTAAACTACTTTAAACGGTGACACCGGAAGAATAGGACACTCCTACGCAACCATCTCGTCACAATAAACCAAGACACTTGTCATCCAGTTATCGCAACTAAATGCTGGACAGTGTCGTTGGTTATTTAGTATCAGACTTCTGTTGGCAGAATATCGATATATCGGTCATCTCATCGTCATTGTTTTCTTTGGCTGACCGAAACCAACATTTCTTAGAATTACTCTTATACTTTAGAACCGCTTTCGAAGCGCGTAAAACCACTATTTTATTCACTCCATCTCATCAGCAATACACAGTACATTATTCCCAGTTTCCGATTATTTCATATCATGTGTGTATCTTGATGGTTTTCTATAGCTAATTTGGAAAAAGGATATTGTTTTCACTTGCTAAGCATGCAAATTTCATACTTTTTTTAAAAAATCGCCTTCATTGCATGCCTTGTCTCTTTCGTGTGCTTACATGTCATATGTAGCATCATGATACTTATAAAAACATATGAATTACTTTTCTGCTGAACAGATTTATTAATCACAATAATTTTAATCATTTTTAAGGCAAACAACACTTTTTTACAATTTCATAACTGTATGATGAAAGGTTCATTTTTAGCTTAACATTTGCGCACTAGAATGCATCCTAAAATTATATTTTGAATTTAAAAATTAACCCAACATTTCTGCTTAATTCCAGGATTAATCACAAAAAATCTAAGCTAAATCTATTTCTATTCTTATTATCACTGTAAATAAGTCATCATAAAATTGGTGAAGTTTTGTTTAATAATACATAATAATTATACTGAATACAACACCGTCTTATACCCTCGAATACATAGCCATTAAGGGAACTGTAAGAAAAAATATCATATAATTTATTCAGCAAATTTATATTTAATTTGACGCCTCCTCCTGCAAAATGACAGAAATGAAATAAAACTGTAATAAAAAGCCACTTCCAAAAGTCAGACAAGAACAAAACCACAGAACAAATTGTCTACTACTGTAAGAAGATATAACCCATTAAATCTACGGGTGGTCGAATGGATTGCAAAAAAATTTACCAAAACTTATAGTTTTAGTAGCAAGTTCACAACTTCGACATAGCCCTCAAGTTTTACGAAATTGCCCTGAGAGCGAGTCTGGAAAATCGCATTTCATCATTTCAATTCTATTGAATCTTATTCAAAATATATATATAAAAAAATGTGAAGTGAAAGTGCCTATACTGAAATTTTTGTGAAAGGTATTAGAAAATGAATTATCGTTTAGTATCTGTTTCTAAGTTTATATTTCAAATAATAACTGTGAATGTAATGAAATGTCAAAAAAGTTGTATTTGTTGGCTGTTTTGGTAAATATTTAAAGGGAGTTAAAAATCTGATTAGCTTTAAATGTGATTTTGTCTCTTCCTTGCGACGGATGGATATGATTGCGTTTACTACATTGTTTTGAATTGGAAGAGTTAAATGAGGGTCTCTCACATAAACTAAATTCATGCAAGAAAAAAATAACCATGAAAACTACTTTAAATAAATAGGAATTGTAATGAGAGAGAAATGAGAAGAAGAATGGGCTCTCAATATCTTTTTTGGGCTATTATTTTTTAGCTGATTTTGTTGTTGTTGTTATTATTATTCACAATATGGCTAATTATATTTTACGGCAGAGTAATCCTCTTTTGTCAAAAATGAGTTATAAAGTGTTGAAAAGCGAAATAAAATTACGAGAAAGAGTTTCTAACTTCATTCATTGCGCATGTCGACGAAATTCCTAATTCCATCACTACGAAAATCTTCACAACATATCTTAAGCATACAGTTTAGAGTTCTTTTACAATATACTACTAATTAACGTTACTTTTAAGATCTGTGATTATAATCCGTGCATTATTTAGACCTATGGGCTTCTAACAAAAGAATAAAAAAAATAGTTCCTGATTAATCGCAACATAATGTTGAAAAAGATTTGTGATATCTTGAGAACGAATGCAATTTACTTTGTTAAACTTTTCATTCTTTCTAAATTAAATTTAAAAATCAAGATCAAAGATATATTCAAAATTTTCGCATTGACGCAACAAACACTTAGGCGTTTAGTAAACACATCTTCGATAACTTGACACCGTCTTTGTGGCTCTTTAAATGGCATTTAAGCACATTGATATTGTTGAATTTTAGCGGAAATTGAAAAAAAAGGTAAAATAAAGAAAGCGACATCTACTAATAATTTTGACAGTAATTACAAAACAAATGACATTTTAATTAATGAAAAACTGCATGTTATTATGAAATAATTCTTTATTTCCTGAGAAAACATGAAGATGCAATTGTCATTTAATATATATTTCGTTTCACTTATAAAGACTAAAATTCCACAAAAGCATTTAATACCTACTCGTATGATATGATGAAAAGTAAAAGAAATACTTTAGTGTATCCTCCAATTCCCCTCCTCTAACACTAGAAGAATACGAAAAACTTTAGCTATCTCTGAAATTATCTCAATTCTTATTCGCAGTAATAAATTAGGAAATATTATACAATTCCATCTTATCATCATCACGCATGGAAGCTAAGTTAGAGTTATTCGAAGTAACTTAATGAATTCGTAGAACGTTTGTCTAACATCAACTTAAATTCAATCTACGCTCAAGCTTGTAAACAAGCAAAGCCTCAATGACATAACCAGAAAAAATGTATTCCACCGTAGCGTTTAAAATCATGACTTATTAAAGTCTTAAATGAAAAAAAAAAGTGGTTGGGCAGAAATTTTCAATTTTCTTAATTTTTGTGTTAGCCGTTCATTGCTTGATGTGGGAAAAATAGCTGCTTGATGTCTGCTATTTATCTTTATTCTTCATTTGAATAAGCAAATTGATACGGTTGAATTGAATTAATTCGGAACAAAACGACAGATTTAGGACAATGAATTGTCAGGATCACAAGATTTAAAATATTTCTACATATCTGGCATTATATGATATTTCTGAATTAAAAAAGACATACGTCCAGCAGATTGTAAAGGGTTTTCGCATTTGTTACGTTCGATTTGACAATGTTATCTTGTGAACTACATAACTCAGGGGCTAAAAAGCAATTTTTAAAGTCTACCTTTAAAGAGAGATTGTTTCTAACATCATGTTATCAATTTGGAAAAAATGAAATAAACCTTCTACTTTTATTTTATTTTCATAATTTGAAAGTTCTTAAATGCTCATGAATTAAAAATTAAGGGCTTGAATAAAAGTGCAACGGAAGAAATGATTTAATGTCAACTTCATGTAAAAATGATCAGTTTAAAAAAAACTAAATAATTTTTTTTTAATTTTTTTATTATATTTTCTTTTTATATTTTTTTGGAAACGAAAGCGTGAGTTTTTCAGTTTTATTTCTATGGTAAAACATCTGACTCGTGCATAAATTTTTCTCGTAATGTAGGAAGATTAAGAACCGATTTCCGTTTCTTCTAAACCCCGGAATTCAATAATTACTTTGGAATTGGTCAATTCAATTGGTAATTTCTATTGTTTTTAATTTCAAGGGGAAAATAATCTGATCCACGTTATGACCTGTAGTCATGGAATCTCTATCAAAACATTAGAGTTCCATTCATTATTATACCTCTTCACACAAATATACTCAGACCAGACCGACAATTTCTTTCCTGATGTAAGGATGAGACTGTGTCCTATCGCTCACTATATAAAATGACTCTGACAATTGTTTATGGTATTAAAATAGCTCTTATCGGTTAAGATACATGACTGCTACTGAAGAGATGCCCGGTCTGTGTGCTCATTAAACACCTGTAAACGGTGCCATTTTTGGCGTGTCATCAATGCTATTTAGCATTCTGGACATCAGACGAATATGACATTCTTATGCAACGATCTCGTCACAGTAAACCAGGACACATGTCGTCCAGTTACCGCATGGAAGTGCTGAAAAGTGGAACAATATTAGTTAGAGTGTTAGTCTCCTGTTGCCATAATTGCCGATATATCGGCCCTCTTATCGCCGTTGTTTTCCTGTACTTTTCCTGTTGTGCGAATTCAACCTTTCCTACAGTTGCACCTCTACTTTAGACTGCTTTCCAAGGATGTAAGACAACGCATTTATCGACTCCATCTCATCAGCAGTACATAGCACATTATTATCTGTTTCCAGTTATTTTACATCATGTGTATGTCTTTATGGTTATTTATTTGGACTAATGATATTGCTTTCACTTTCAGAAATATCTTATAATGCAAATTTTATTCATCTTTTTGAACTGTTTTGCACTGCACGATCTTAATGTAAGCTCCTTGCGTGCATTCAGGAGATGTATAGTACCATGAACCTGATAAGTGCATATACATTACTTTTCTATTGAACAGATTTATTAATCATAATAATTTTAATTAGTAATAAAGCAAACACTGTTTTTTTACAATTTCATAACTGTATGATGAAAGGTTCACTTTTTGCTTAGCATTTGATCATTAGAATGCATCCTTAAATTCTTTTTCAAGTTAAAAATGAACCCAATACTTCATCATATTTTCAAGATTCTCATTACAGCCCTATACTATAGTTTAACTACAGGATTCATCACAAAAAATAAGGTAGCAAGGCCTTCCTAAAGAACTCGCAGTTTTTATCTCCAAATCAGTTAACTCTAATACATATCTTACTGTACAAGCAGAAAAACACTACATACTGAACCCAACTTTTCAAAATTCATACACTCAAGCTAATAAAACAAGCAGTGTTCACAAATAGTAAAAGGGAAATGGTAAAAGCTCACCAAAATAGTTAAATAATATGATTTATTAAAAGTGGAGTATAAGAAAAATTGTACGTTAAAGTCAGATATTCATCTTTGTCTTTCATGTCAATAGTTAAATTAATACGGTTAAATGGTCTTATTTGAAAAAAAAAACCTGTAGAAGTTACGGACTTTTTTAGTATTGCATAATTTAAAATTATTCAGTATATATCTCATTATATGATATTATATAAAATACTAATATTAAAGGAAGGTAAGGCACAGAAATTACGGATATTTTCTTCCATGAGGCGTAATGTTTTAGCACCAGGGTTTAAAGCTTTCAGGAAAGGAAGTGTATATTTCGATTATTCTAAATCACCTAGCCATACCGGATTGAAAATTCTGATCTGGTGCCATAGATGATGTTTTACGTTTACAGAATCCTCTGGTGATCTTTTAGAAGAACTTCATTTCAGATTCTATAGCAAAATTCAATAATCAAAATCTCATAAAAAATGCCATTAAATTTTTTAAAAAGAAATTAGTCAAAAGATTGCATTTTTTTCCATACAATCTAAATTTATAAAAAGAAACTATTTGGTGTACCGAAACTACAAAGTGAATGTCTCATGTTATGTCAAATAATGACAAAAAAAAAAAAGAAAGGAAGATGAGTCTTTTCTTATCATTTGCTATGTTCATAATGGCTGTTCGGATAAAAAATGGAAATTTGAAACATATTTGGTGCTTTTTTGGATGAGTGACATTTTTTAGGTTGACTTTCATGTAGATTGTAACAAAAATTTAACACAAATTTAAAATCTACGTAACAAAATAGAAATCTACAGGAACCCCTCCAGTTTTTTAAATCTTCCTTGCTACAAATTCTGCAAATCGCATTCCATCATTTCGATTCTATTAAATTTTACTGAAAAAAAATATTTTAAAAAATTATGAAATGAAAAAAGTATCATATACTGGAATTTTTCAGTCAGGTTTAAGAAATCTGTTTTGGATTTAATCTCTAAATTAACTGATTTTTTTAAATGATCATTATTACTGCAAAGAAATGTAAAAAAAAATGAATTTTCTTTTTGTTATGGTAGAGATTTTAGTAGACGAAAAAACTTTGAGGAAATTCTTGATATGAATTTTAGTATGCTGCTTGTGAAAGGTGGACATGATTGTGTTTTAACGTTTATTTAGGATGAAAGAGTGATATGATGGTTTCTCACATCAACTGACTGCAGACAAAAAAAATGACCGCAATAACTACATTAAAAAATAGGAATATTACTGGGAGTGACAAAAACAATGGTGCCGTGGAGTCTCATTATTTTTTGGTATATTGTCATAGACTTATTGCTTATTTTATATTAAGGCACATTACTTTTTTTTTGTAAAAACTAAGGTGAAAAATTATAGAAATGCGATATAAAAATGCTATAAAGGAGCCCTCATTTTATTCCTTGCGCATGTCGATGAGATTCATAGTCCGATATTGGAAATTTTCTCAACTATAACATACCGTTAGCTTCCCGTCTAAATATACGTTAGTTATACGTGAAATGATTATAATCCGTGAATTCTGAAAAGCTGTGTGCCTCTAGAAAAAGGTAAAAAAACTATTTTCAGTGTTATCGCAACTTAATATTGAAATAGATTCACTATATCTTGAGACCGAATGACATTACTTTGAGATGTTACTTTGTTAGACTTTTCATTCTTTTTAAAATAAAACTAAAATGAAGATCAACGACTTTGAGAAATCAACACATTCTTATGTTCAAAATTTTCGCTTTGTCGCAACAAATCCTCATTATTTTAGCAAATGTATCTTTTTCATCTGAGACCATCTTTTCATTTCTTTAAATGGCATTTAAAGAATTCGATATCATTGAATTTTGGAGGGAACTTAAAATTTGCTAAATATCAAAAGCGCCAAAGTTGTTACAAAATAAAAATATATTTTATTTAATGAAAAACTGTATTTTATGATGAAACCAATCCTGATTTCATAAAAAAAAATATGAAGATATAACAGTCATCTAATATATATTTCCGTTCACTAAAGAAGAAAAAATTGCACAAAAGCATGTAATAGCTGTGTGAAGGAAATAAGGAAATGTAAAAGAAGTACAATAGCATATCCTCCAAATTTTTGCACAGAAGCAGAGTTAGACTTATTGTAATTAGCCGAATCAAATCGAGGAAACGGAAAATAAACTCACTTTTTATTCAACATACGATGCTCACACTTGCGAAAAAGCAGAATGTAAAAGACATAGAAACACAGAAAATCCAATCCAATGCTATGTTTAAAAACATGCTTTATAAAAGTCCTGGATGTGAAAAAATTGTGGTTCGGCGGAATTTTTCAATTTTCCAAACTTATCTGTTATTGTTAATAAACTGAGAGGGGAAAATAGATGTATGGTATTTATCTTTCCACATATCTGTATTATATGATGTTTCTGAAAAAAAATTATACGGAAAGTCAATGTGTTTTCGTTTTTGTTACGTTCATTTTTCCCATGTTATCTTGTAAACAAGGTAAATAGATTAATTTTGTTTGTATTTGTAAACAATGTAATTAGATTCATTTTATTTGCATTTTAACTGGCTTTAAATACGTTATAAGAAAAATAAATATGCCAATGAGTTCGTAGATGGGGCATTTGTCTCAGAGGAAGTAGACATGGTGGTGTCGGTGTTCCTCATAGTTTTCTTAGTATTGAAGACAGAAAAATAAATAAAATAAATCAAATTAGAGCCTCATAAGACGCACGGCTTTTGTATTTACCTATAGCTAGCTACAATTGCTAAGATGTCAGGGGCTAAAAATAATTTTGGAAGCCAAATTTTGACTCTTTCGAACAAAATGTTGTCAATTCTGAAAAAAAAATTAATGAAATAAAGCTTGTACCTTTGTTTCATTCTCATAGTTTGAAATGCGTTAAATGCACATGGACTAAAGGTTGAGAGTTTGAAAAAAAATTGAACTGGAGAAATGATTTACAGTCAAATTTATGTAAAAATGGTGAGGGTAAAAATTTTAAGAAACGGTGTTTTTAAATTTTTTGAAAAAAAGTTTTCTTATCATTTATTTTAGGAAACGACGGCGTGAGTTTATTTCTTCGGTAAGACAGCAGAATCGTGTGTAAATTTTTCTCGTACTTTTGGAAGAATGAAAACTAATTCCCGGTTCTTCAAAATTCCAGATTCACTAATTAGTTTGGAATTGGTCTTCATTTCTAATGTTCTTAGTTCAAGGTGGAAGGTAATCTAATCAAAGTTATGGCCTCTGGTCATCGAATCTCCATCAAGACTTTAGAGCTCCATTCAGCAGTTCATCAATCTGCCTCCTCACACAGATGCCCAACGATCAACAAGACAATTTCTTTCTGGATGTAAGCAAGATGAAACCGTGTCTCTATCTTGCACTCTATAAAGTGGCACCGAGAAGAGTTTGTGAGATTAAAACAACCCTTTTCGATTAATATATATGACATCTATTTAAGAGATGTCCGGTCTATTGCTCGTTAAACTGCTTTAAACTGTGTCATCAACGGCGAATAGCAATCCGGACACCGGACGAATATGACACTCCTGCGCAACCATCTCGTCACAGTAAATCAAGACACTTGTGATCCAGTTACCGCAACTGAATGCTGGATAGTGCCGTTGGTTATTTAGTGTCAGACACCTGTTGGCAGCATATCGATATATCGATTATATTATCGTCATTGTTTTCTTTGGCTGATCGAAACATACATTTCTTACAATTACTCCTGTATTTGGACCGCTTTTCAAGCGTGTAAAACAACGTTTTTTTGACTCCACCTCATCAGCAATACATAGCACATTATTCCCAATTTCCGGTTATTTCATGTCATGTGTGTATTTTGATGAATTTTAAACTTAATTTGGAAGAAGGATATTGCCCTCACTTCTAGAAAATTGCTAAGCATGCAAATTTCATACTTTTTTTAAAAAATCGCCTTGCATTACATGCATTGTCACTTTCGTATGCTTACACGTGTTGTGTAGCATCATGACACTTATGCTTATGCAACAACATATGCATTACTTTTCAGCTGAACAGATTTGTTAATCACAATAATTTCAATTAGTAATAAATCAAACGGCGCTTTTTTACAATTTCATAAATGTATGATGGAAGGCTAAATTCTTTTTTAAGTTTAAAAATTAACCCTATACAACTGTTAACCCCAAGATTTACCAGAAATAAAGTGTAGCATTCCTTCCTAACCAACTCGAATTTATAATCTCCAAATCAGTTGAATGTAATACATATCTTACTATACAAGTAAAAAAACAATACATACTCAAGCTTGTAAAACAAGCAGAGTGCTTACAAAAACTAAAAATAAAAATGCCGAAATTTTCACCGAAAGAGTTAAATAATATAATTTATTAAAAGTGGAGTATATGAAAAATGGTGGTGCGGCAGAATATTCTGTTTCCATTATTTATCCGCTATTTTCAATAGAATGAGTGTGATGAATAGTAGGTGAACGCCAGATTTTCATGTCTGTCTCTCATGTCAATAGAAAAATCAATGTGTAAAATGGTTAAATTAGAATCATTTGAAAAAAAAAAAAAAAAAAACGTAGAAATTACGTCTACGATTTTGCTACGATTGCAAGATTTAAAACTTTTCCATATACCTGGCATCATATAATATGACATGAAATACTGATATTAAAGAAAGGCCAGCCTAAGAAGCAATGGATATTTTCTGTAGTTAGGCGTTTTCTGCAGTTAGTAGTATTTTAGCATCAGGATTAGAAACATTCAGGAAAGGAATTGTATGTTTGGATCACTCGAAATCGCATAGCAATGCCGGATTGACAATTTTAACCATACACCATAAATGACGTTTTATGCGCGCAGTGTTCTCAAGTGATTTTTTTTTTTTAAATTGATCAACAGATTTTATTTTTTCCTTCTAATCTAAATTTATAAAAAGAAACTATTTGTTGTACCGTAAATTCAAAGCGAACTATTCATGTTAGTTCATTTAAGGACAAGCAAAAGGAAAGAAAGGTTAGTCCATTTTGGTTATTTGTTATACTCATAATTGCTATTCGAGAAAATACTGGAATTTTGAGCCATATTTGGTATTTTTTGGGCTAAGTTTCTTGTAGATTGTAACAAATAAATGAAACAATATTGCAATTTTGGTAACAAGATAGCAATCTACAGGAATAATTCAAGTTTTATGAATTTGCCTTGCTGTGAATTCTGCAAATTTCATTACATCATTTCGTTTCTATTTGATTTTACTGAAAATATAAAAAAATGAGCATTACAGAAAATACCATATGTTGGAAGTTTGTGTAAGATAGTGGGAATCAATTTTTCGTTTAATATCTAAGTTAATTTTTTTATATTTAAAATAAAAAGAGATGTTAAAAAAATGAATTTGTTGGGAGTTAGGGGGGAGATTTCAATTGACGAAAAAAAATTTGTAGAAGCTCTTGATGTGAATTTTAGTCTGCTGCTTTTGCCGGATAGACATAAGTGCGATTTCCACGTTTCTTTGTGCTGATAGAGAGATATGATGGTCTCACACATGAATTGATTGTAGACAAAAACAAGTCCGCAATAACTATTTTAAAAATTAGGAATTTAAATGAGAGTTAATTGAGAAAAAGAATGAAAATATGGACTCGCAATTGTTATTATTATTATTATTTTCTTGTCGTTAACAATATGGCCTATTATATTTTAAGGCAAAGTACTTCTCTTTGGTAAAAAATGAGATTAAAAAGTATAGAAATCAAAAATAAAGTTGCTTCAAAGCAGGCCTCATTTTATTCATTGCGCATGTCGTTGAGATTCTTAAATCCGCTACTGAAAATTTTCACAACATACCCTTAGCATACCATTTAAAATACTTTAATATATACAACAAATACACATTAGTTGTACATCAAGTGAACGGTACCTGTAATACCTTTGTTTATAATCCGTGCATTCTGAAACCTGTCGACTTCTAACAAAAGAGAAAAAAAATTATCAGAATTGAACATTGAATAATTTTTACGCTATTTTGACACCAAGTGCCATTAACATGTTAAATGTTTCATTTTTTTTTAAATAAAACTAAAATCAAGAACGAAAACCTTTAGAAATCAAGATCTTTTTTCTATATTCAAAATTTTCGGATATACGCAACAAATTCTCTTACTTTCAGTACACAAATCCTCGACATCTCGAAACCATCTTGGGAGTTCTTTAAATGGCATTTAAACAATTCTACATTGTTGAATAATAGTTGAAATTTAAAAAGTGGTGGAAAAAAAAAGAAAGAAAGAAAGCGCATATACTAGTAGTTTTCAAAGTTGTTACAGAATAAAAAAGATTTTAGTTAATGAAAAACTGTGTGTTTTCATAAAATAAATCACCGTTTCATAAAAAAATATGAAGATGTAATAGTCTTCTAGAATATATTTCGTTTCATTTAAGAAGAAAAAATTCCACAGAAGCATTTAACAGCTGCTTGAATGAAATGATGAAATAGAAAAGAAACAATTTAGTATATCCCCCAATTTCCTTAACTCAAAATGAAAAGGTATACAAAATGTTTTAAAAATATCTTCAAACATCCCACGTTTTATTCCCAGCAATAAGTTGGGAATCAAATTAAACAATTCCTTCTTATCAACTTCATGCACAGCAGCTAAGTAAATTTTATTTCAATTAACCTAATCAATTCGCAGATCTGTAAACTAGTATTATGTTAAACAACAATTTACGCTCAGCTCGTGTACAAGCTAAGCGTCAAAGAAACAGCTAAAAGATAAACAAAAGCCAAATCAACGTCTAAAAACATCATTTATAAAAGTCTAAAATGAAAAAAAAATGTGGTTGGATGGATTTTTTCAATTTTTCTACATTTTTGTGTTAACTGTTAATAGGATTATTGGGAAAAATATCATTGTCATGTCTCCTATTCATCTTTATCATTCATTTCAGTAATTAAATTCATACGGTTAAATTGAATTTATTTGAAGCAAAACAACGGATTCAGGACAATGAATTGTCAGGATGTCGAAATTTAAAATCTGTCCACTATCTGACATTACATAATATTTCTGAATTTAAAAAATATACGCCAGCCAAATGTAATGGGTTTTCACTTTTCTTAAATTCGCTTTGCCCATTTTATCTTGTGAACAAGATAATTAGCTCAATTTTGTTTGGATTTTATGGTCTTGAAATGCTTTATAAGAAATGTAAAAAAAAGTGTCACTGTATTCGTAGATGTGCCCTCTGGATTATAGGGAGTTGAAAAAGTGGGTATCGGTGTATTTGAAATTTTCATTTCCTTAAAATTTTCTTAATATTGAAGATAGAAAAACAAATGAAATTAGTCAAAGTAGAGACAAATTAGATGTCTGCGGCTAAAAATTAATTTTGAAAGCATAATTGCGACTGTTTTTAACATTATGTTATCAATTCGAGAAATATAAAATAAAGCTTTTACCTTTATTTCAATTTCATAGTTGCACCTGTACTTTGAACTGCTTTCGAAGCATGTAAGACAACGCATTTATCGACTCCATCTCATCAGCTATAATATAGCATAATTTTTCCAGTTTCCAATTATTTCACATCATGTGTATGTCTTTATGGTTCTATATAGCTAATTTGGGCTACTGATATTACTTTCACTTGCAGAAATATCTTATAATGCAAATTTTATTCTTCTTTTTAAATTATTTTGCACTGCACGAGCTTTATCTAAGCTGCTTGCGTTCATTCACGACATATATAGAGCACCATGAACATGATAAGTGCATATACATTACTTTCAAATTTAACAGATTTATTAATCATAATAATTTTAATTAGTAATAAAGCAAACAGTGCTTTTTCACAATTTCGTAACTGTATGATGAAAGGTTCACTTTTGGCTTAGCATTTGCTCACTAGAATGCATCCTTAAATTTTTTTTTTAAGTTAAAAAATGAACTTAATACTTGTGCTTGATTTCAAGATTCATAAGGAAAAAATTGGCAATTCCTTTATAACAAATTCCCACTTTGAATCTCTAAATTAATTGACTCTATTACAGATATTTTTTTGTACAAAAGGAAAAGCAAAGCCTACAGATCAACCTTCTCAAAATACGTATATTCAAGCTTATAAAACAAGCAGAGTGTTTATAATTCCACATTAAATGAAAATTTCACAAGCGATTTAAATAATATGATTGATTAAACGTGGAGTATAAGAAAAATGGTGGTGCGGCACAATATTCAGCTTTCATTATTTATCTGTTATTCTCAATAGAATGAGTTTGATGAATAGTGGGTAAATGTCAGATATTCATCTTTGTCTTTCATTTCAATAGTAAATATTAATACAGTTAAAACGGTTTTATTGAAAGAAAAACCGTAGAAATGACGTCTACGACTTTTTCCGGATTGCAAGATTTAAAACTATATCGTATATCTCTCATCATATGATATTACATAAAATACTAATATTAAAGGAAGGTCAGGCACAGAAGTTACGGATATTTTCTACAATGAGGCGTCATGTTTTAGCACCAGGGTTAAAAGCTTTCAGGAAAGGAAGTATATATTTGAATTACTCTAAAACACATAGCAATGCCGAATTGAAAATTCTTACCAGGCGCCATAGATGATGTTTTATGTTCGCAGTCTCCTCTAGTGATCTTTTAGAGGAACTTCATTTCAGATTCTATAGCAAAATTCAATATTTAAAATCTCATAAAGAATGCCATTAATTTTTTTTAAAAAATCGATCAAAAGATTACATTTTTTTCCATACAATCTGAATTTTTAAAAAGAAACTATTTGGTGTACCGTCAATAGAAAGCGAATTTCTCATGTTATATCAATTAATGACAAACAAAGCGAAACGAAGACGAGCTCTTTCTGGTCATTTGGTATGTTCATAATGGCTGTTCGGACAAATACTGGAAATTTGAACCATATTTGGTATTTTTTTTTTTTTTTGGAGCAATGACATTTTTTTAGGTTGACTTTCATGTAGATTGTAACAAAAATATGACGCAAATGTACAATCTTAGTAACGTAGCAATCTAAAGGAAAATCTCCAGTTTTTTTAAATATGCCATGCTACGAATTCTGCAAATCGCATTACATCATTTCAATTCTATTACATTTAACTGAAAAAATAAATAAAAAAATTGTAAAATGAAGAAAGTACCATATCCTGGAATTTTTCAGTCAGATGTAAGAAATCTGTTTTACATTTAATCTCTAAATTAACTGATTTTATTTAAATGATTATTTTTAATTCAAAGAAATGTAAAAAAAAGAATTTTTTTTTCTGTTAGGGTGGTGATTCTAGTGGACGAAAAATCTTTGTGGAAATTCTTAATATGAATTTTAGTATGTTGCTTGTAAAGGGTAGACATGATTGTGTTTTCACGTTTCTTTGAGATGAAAGAGTGGTATGATGGTTTCTCACATCAACTGAATGCACGCAAAAAAATGACCGCAATAAAAACATTAAATAATAGGAATATTACTGGGAGTGACATAAAGAATGGCGCTGTGGACTCTCATTATTTTTTGGTATATTGTCATCGACTTATTGCTTATTTTATTTTAAGGCACATTACTTTTCTGTTGTGAAAACTAAGGTGAAAATGGATAGAAATGCGATATAAAATTGCTATAAAGGAACCTTCATGTTATTCATTGCGCATATCAATGAGATTCATAATCCGATATTGGAAATTTTACCAAACATAACATACCGTTAGCATCCCGTCTAAAGATACGTTAGTTATACGTGAAATGAAAGCTGCTCTATGATCTGTGATTATAATCCGTGCATTCTGAAAAGCTTTGTGCTTCTAGAAAAAGGAAAGAAAAAACTATTTTCAGTGTTATCGCAACTTAATAAGATTTACTATATCTTGAGACCGAATGACATTACTTTGTTAAACTTTTTATTCTTTTTAAAATAAAACTAAAATAAAGATCAAGACATTCTTATGTTCAAAATTTTCGCATTGACGCAACAAATCCTCGTTATTTTAGCAAACAAATCTTTTCATCTGAGACCATGTTTCGGCTTCTTTAAATGTCATTTAAAAAATTCGATATTATTGAATTTTAGTAGCAACTTAAAAATGGGCAAATATCGAAAGCGCCATCTACTAAACGTTTTTAAAGTTGTTACAAAATAAAGTATATTTTAATTAATGAAAAACTATATTTTATGATAAAACAAATCCTTATTTCAAAGAAAAAACATGAAGATATAACAGTCATCTAATATATATTTCCGTTCACTAAAGAAGAAAAAATTCCACAACATAGCTGCTCGAAGTAAATAAGGAAAGGTAAAAAAATTACAATAGTGTATACACCATATTCCCATACAGTAGCAAATTAAGATTTGTTTCAATCAACCGAATCAATTCAAAGGAACGAAAAATAAAATGATATTTAATTGAACAATAAACGATACTCAAGCTCGCGAACAAGCAGAGCGTCAAGGACATAGAAACAATCAACCCAATCAAATACTACGTTTAAGAACCTGCATTATAAAAGCCCTGGATGTGAAAAAATTGTGGTTGTTCGAAATTTTTCAATTTTCAAATTTATTTGTTATTATTAATAAACTGAGGGGGGAAAATAGATGTCTGCTATTTATCTTTCCACATATCTGTATTGTATGATATTTCAGAATAAAAATTATACGGCCAGTCAATGTGTTTTCGTTTTTATTACTTTCAGGTTGCCCATGTTTTCATTAAAACAAGGTAACTAGATTGATTTTATTTGGATTTTAACTGGCTTTAAATGCGTTATAAGAAATATAAATATGCCAATGAGTCCGTTGATGAGGCATTTGGCTCAAAGGAAGTAGACAGGGTGGTGTCGGTGTTCCTCATAATTTGCTTAGTATAGAAGTTAGAAAAATAAATAATATTAGTAAAATAGAGCCTCAGTAAGACGAACGGCTTTTGTATTTACCTATAGCTAGCTGCAATTGCTAGGATGTCAGGGACTCAAAATAATTTTAGAAGCCACATTTCGACTGTTTCTAACATAATGTTGTCAATTCTGAAGAAAATTAAGGAAATAAAGATTTTACCTTTATTTCATTCTCATACTTTGAAATGCGTTAAATGCACATGGACTAAAGGTTGAGAGTTTGAATAAAAAAGGAACTGGAGAATAGATTTATTGTCAAATTGATGTAAAAATGGTGAGGTTAATAATTTTAAAAAACTGAGTTTTTAATTTTTTTTGTTTAAACTTTCTTATCATATAATTTAGGAAACGACTGCGTGAGTTTGTTTTATTTCTTTGGTAAGACAGCAGAATCGAGTGTAAATTTTTCTCGTACTTTTGGAGGATTAAAACTTAATTCCCGGTTATTCTAAATCCTGGTTTTCAATAATTAGTCTGGAATTGGTCTTCATTTCTAATGTTCTTAGTTCAAAAAGAAAAATAATCTAATCTACTTTATGGCCTCTGGTCATTGAATCTCCCTCAAGTCTTTAGAGCTCCATTCAGCAGTTCATCATTTTGCCTCCTCACACAGATGCACAACGACCAACAAGACAATTTCTTTCTGGATGTAAGTAAAATAAAACCGTGCCCCTATCTTTCACTCTATAAAAGAGCACCGAGGATAGTTTGTAAGATTAAAACAACTCTTATAGATTACGATATATAACATTTATTGACATCCAGTCTATGTGCTCGTTACACTACTTTAAACGGTGTTCAAAAATGGTGAATAGCAATCCGGACACCGGACGAATATGACACTCCTACGCAACCATCTCGTCACAGTAAACGAAGACACTTATCATCCTGTTAACGCAACTAAGTAATAGACAGTGTCGTTCGCTATTTAGTGGCAGACATCTGTTGGCAGAATACCGATATATCGGTCATCCTATCGTCATTGTTTTCTTAGGCTGTCTGTAACCAACATTTCTTACAACTAATCTTTTACTTTAAACGCTTTTATGGACTCCATATCGTTTGAGTACATTAGTCCCAATTTCCGATTATTTTATATCATGTATGTATCTTGATAGTTTTTCATAGTTAATTTGGACATTGATTTTACCCTCCCTCCTAGAGAATTGTTAAGCATGCAATTTTCATACTTTTTGAAAAAATCGCCCTGCATTGCACGCCTTCTCTATTCCGTGGTCTCTCACATCACATGTAGTTCACATCCCAGAAAAAGCCCTCAAGTATCATGAAACAGCCCTGCGGCGAGTATGGGAAATTGCATTTCATCATTTCGATTCTATTGATTTGATTCAAAATATATTTAAAAAATTGTGAAGAAAGCGCCTACACTGGCATTTTTTTGAAGGTGCCAGAAATTGATTTTTCATTTAGTATCAGTTTCTAAGTTTATATTTCAAATAATAATTATGAATGCAATCAAATGTTAAAACAATCGTATTTGTCGGCTGTTTTGGTAAATATTTAAGTGGAGCTAAAAATCTGAGTAGCTTTAAATGTGATTTAGTCTATTGCTTGTGACGGATATGATTACGTTTTCTACATTGCTTTGAAGTGAAAGAGTTAAATGAGGGTCCCACACATTAATTAATTTTTTACAACAAAAAAAACCCGTGAAAACTGCTTTAAATAAATGGAAAGTGCAATGGAGTGAAGTGAGAAGAATAAGGGTCGCGTGGGCTCTCAATATATATATATATATATATATATATATATATATATATATATATATATATATATATATATATATATATATATATATATATATATATATATTTGTTATTGTCATTGACAAAATGGCTAATTGTATTTCATTGTAGAGTAATTTTCTTTTGTCAAAAATGAGTTAAAAAGTATTTTAAAGCGAAATAAAATTACGAGAAAGAGGTTCTAATTTGTTTCATTGCGCATGTCGACGAAATTCCTAATTCCATCACTACGAAAATTTTCACAACATATCTTTAGCATACCGTTTAGAGTTCTTTTATAATTTACAACTAGTTAACGTTAATTTTAAGATCTGTCATTATAATCCGTGCATTGTTTAGAGCTGTGTGCTTCTAACATAGTATAAAAAAACAGTTTATGCTTTCATAATGTTGAAAAAGATTTGTGATATCATGAGACCGAATGCAATTACTTTGTTAAACTTTTCATTCTTTCTAAAATAAATTTAAAAATCAAGATCAAAGATTTTTCAAAATTTTCGCATTTAAGCAACAAATACTCGGGCTTTTATCAAACATATCTTCGATAAAATGAGACCGTCTTTGTGGCTCTTTAAATGGCATTCAAGCACACTGATATTTTTGAGTTTTAGCGGAAATTAAAAAAGTGGTCAAAGTAAAGAAAGCGTCATCTACTAATAATTTTGACAGATATTTCATAATAAAAGACATTTTAAATAATGAGAGAACTGCATGTTAGGATGAAGTAATTCGTTATTTCTTGAAAAAAACATGAAGATGTAATAGTCATCTAATATATATTTCGTTTCACTTCAAAAGAAAAAAATCCACAAAAGCATTTAATCGCTGCTCGAATGAAATGTAAAAGAAACACTTTAAGTGTATCCTCCAATTTCCTTACTCTAACACAAGAAGAATACGAAAAGCTATCTCTGAAATTATATTCGCAATTATTGGGAAGTAAAATTACACAATTCCTTCTTATCAACTTAACACATGGAAGCTAAATTAGATCTGTATGAATAAGCCTAACGAATTCCTAAAACGGTAGCCTAATATCAATTCAAACAAAAATTTACGCTCCAGCTTGTACACAAGCAAAGCGTCAAAAACATATGCAAAAACAGTAAATGTGGTAACCATCGCTGAGTTTAAAAACATTATTTATAAAAGTCTAAAATGAAAAAAAAAAATGTGGTTAGGCGGAATTTTTTAATTTTCTAAATCTTGTGTTAACTGTTAATAGGCTGATTGGGAAAAATAAACGTGAGATGTCTGCTATTCATATTTATCCCCCCATTTCAATAATGAAATTGATGCGGTTAAATTGAATGTATCAAAAAACAAAACGAAGCAGTTAGGACTATGAATTTCAGTATGACGAGATTTGAAATCTTTCCACATATCTGCATTTTAAGATTTTTCTGAATGAAAAAACATACGACCACCAGAATGTAATAGGTTATCGCTTTTGTTACAATCGCTTTACCCATGTTATCTTGTTAACAATATAATTAGATTCATTTTGTTTCTATTTGAGAACAAGAGAACTAGAATAACCTTGTTTGGATTTTTTTGGATAGAAATATATTATAAGAAATGTAAAAAAGTGCCATTGAATTCGTAAGGTCGCCATCTGGATCCTAGGAAGTTGAAACGGTTATTGTTTTGGTCTTGTTGAAATTTTCATTTTCCTGTAGTTTTCTTAATATTGAAGATAGAAAACAAATTGAATGAGTCAAATGAGGCCTTCGTTAAGACGAACTAAGATTCCAGGGGCTTAAAAGCAGTTTTGAAAGCCTAACTTTAAGGAGAGATTGTTTCTAACATTGTTATCAATTGGGAAAAAATGATATGAAACTTCTACCTTTATTTTAATTTAATAGTTTGAAGTTCCTTAAATGCTCATGTGCTAAATGTTATTCCTTAAATGAGCATGTACTAAAAATTTAAGTTTACTTAATTTAAATATTTCCTAAAATATATGATAAGAAAATTTAAACAAAAAAAAAAAAAATTAAAAACCCATCTTCTTAAAATCTTTTACTTCACCAGTTTTACATCAATTTGACATTAAATCTTTTCTCCAGTTCCATTTTTATTCAAACTTTCAACCTTTAGTCCAGCGCATTTAACGCATTTCAAACTATGAGAATGAAATAAAGGTAGAAGCTTTATTTAATTCGTTTTTTTCAGAAATGACAACATTATGTTAGAAACAGTCACAATTTGGCTTCCAAAATTATTTTAGCCCCTGACATCTTAGGAAGTGCAGCTAGCTATGGGTAAATACAAAAGCCGTTCGTCTTACTGAGGCTCTAATTTTACTAATATTATTTATTTTTCTGTCTTCTATGCTAAGCAAACTATGGGGAACACCAACATGTCTATTTCCTTTGAGCCAAATGCCCCATCTACGAACAAATTGGCATTTTTATATTTCTTATATTGTATTGAAGACGGTTAAAATCCAAATAAATTTAATCTAATTACATTGTTTACAAATACAAACAAAATTAATCTACCTTGTTTAAAAGATAACATGGGCAAAATGAACGTAACAAAAACGAATATACATTGACTTTCCGTATAATTTTTATTTCAGAAATATCATATAATACAGATATGTGGAAAGATACATAGAAGACATCTATTTTCCCCTCCGAGTTTATTAACAATAACAGATAAGTTTCGAAAATGGAAAAATTCCGCCCAACAACCATTTTTTCACATCCAGGGCTTTTATAACGTATGTTTTAATTCGTACCATTCGATTGGGTTGATTGTTTCTATGTCTTTAACGCTCTGCTTATTTGTAAGCGTGAGCATCATTTGCTGAATAAAAGTTGAGGTTATTTTCCGTTTCTTCGAAATGTTCCGGCTGAATGAAATAAATCTTAATTTGCTGCTGTGAGGGAATTTGGAGGATACGCCATTGTAATTTTTTTTTTTCCTGATTTACATCGAGACGCTTTAAATGCTTTTGTGGAATTTGTTCTTCTTTAGTGAACGTAAATATATATTAAATGACTGTTATATCTTCATGTTTTTTTTTTAGAAAAAAGGATTTGTTTCATCATAAAATACAGTTTTTCATTAATTAAAATATATTTTATTTTGTAACAACTTTAAAAACCTTTAGTAGATGGCGTTTCCGATATTTGGCTAATTTTAAGTTCCCACTAAAATTCAATAATATCGAATTTTTTAAATGCCATTGAAAGAAATCCAAAGATGGTCTCAGATGAAAAAGATAAGTTTGCTAAAATAACGAGGATTTCTTGCGACAATGTGAAAATTTTCAACATAAGAATGTATTGATTTCTCAAAGTCGTTGATCTTGATTTTAGTTTTATTTTAAAAAGAATGAACAGTTTAACAAAGTAACGTCTCAAATTAATGTCATTCGGTCTCAATATATAGTAAATCTTATTCAATATTAAGTTGCAATAACACTGAAAACAGTTTTTATTTCTTTTTTCTAGAAGCACAGAGCTTTTCAGAATGCACGGATTATAATCACAGCTCAAATAAGTAACTTTCATTTCACGTATAACTAACGTATATTTAGACGGGATGTTAACGGTCTGTTATGTTTGGGAAAATTTCCAATATCGGATTATGAATCTCATCGACATGCGCAATGAATAAAATGAATGCTCCTTTATAGCAATTTTATATCGCATTTCTATAATTTTTCACCTTAGTTTCCACAACAGAAAACTATTGTGCCTTAAAATAAAATAAGCAATAAGTCGATGACAATATACCAAAAAATAATGAGAGTCCACAGCGCCATTCTTTTTGTCACTCCCAGTAATATTCCTATTATTTAATGTTGTTATTGCGGTCATTTTTTTGTCTGCAGTCAGTTGATGTGAGAAATCATCATAGCTCTCTTTCATCTCAAAGAAACGTGAAAACACAATCGTGTCCACCCTTCACAAGCAGCATACTAAAATTCATATCAAGAATTTTAACAAAGCTTTTTCGTCCACTGAAATCTCCACACTAACAGAAAGAACACTCATTTTTTTTTACATTTCTTTACATTAATAATGATCATTTAAATAAAATCAGTTAATTTAGAGATGAAATGTAAAACAGATTTCTTACACCTGAATGAAAAATTCCAGTTTATGGTACTTTCTTCATTTCACAATTTATTTATTTATTTTTTCAGTAAAATTTAATAGAATCGAAATGATGTAATGTGATTTGCATAATTCGTAGCATGGTTGATTTAAAAAACTGAAGGGCTTCCTGTAAATTGTTATCGTGTTATTAAGAATGTAAATTTGTGTCACATTTTTGTTACAATCTACATGAATGTCAACAAAAAAATGTCACCCTTCTTAAAAATGCGCCAAGTATGGTTCAAATTTCCAATTTATGTCCGAACAGCCATTTTGATCATAGCAAATGATCAGAAAGGGGTCATCTTTCTTTCGTTTTGCTTGTCATTAATTGACATAACATGATTAGTTCGCTTTTGATTTTTATTACATGGAAAAAAATGCAATCTTTTGACTAATTTTTTTTAATTTCATGGCATTCTTTTTGAAGTTTTGATTATTGAATTTTGCAATAGACTCTGAAATGAAGTTTCTCTAAAAGATCACTAGAGGATACTGCGAAAAAAAACCAACACGTCATCTATGGTGACATGTAAGAATTTTCAATTCGGTATTGCTATGTGATTTGGATTAATCCAAATATACACTTCCTTTCCTGAAAGTTTGTAACCCTGGTTTAAAACCTTACTCCTCAGTGCAGAAAATATCCCTTTGTTCTATGCCTGACCTCCCTTTAATATTAGTATTTCATGTAACGTCATATTTTGAGAGATATGCGAAATAGTTACAATTCTAGCAATCCTGAAAAATTTGTAGGCGTAATTTCTATGGAATTTTTTTTAAAAATAAAACCGATATAACCGTATTAATTTAACTATTGACATGAAACCCATCCCACATATATCACGATCATTCTATTTGCAATAACAGATAAATAATGCAAACTGAATATTTTGTCATACCACAATTTTTCTTATATCTCACTTTTAATGAATTCAATTTTTCGATTGCTTGTTGTAAGTTTTTGTTTAATGCCCAGTTTAAATAGTCTTTTTAAATAGTTTACAACAAGTATTTTGAAGAGACTGACACTATGTAGTTAACGACACTGTTCAGCGCTTGCTTGCGGATGTCATGGTTTTGTGAGATGAGATCGTTGCGCAGGAGTGTCCTATTCGTCCGATGTCCGGATTGCTATTCACCATTTTTGACACCTTTAAAGTAGTTTAACGAGCACATAGACTGGATGTCAATAGATGTTATATATCTTAATCGATAAGAATTGTTTTAATCTCACAGACTATTCTCGGTGCCATTTTAAAGAGTTTAAGAGAGGAACACGGTTTTATTTTACTTACATCCAGAAAGAAATTATCTTGTTGATCGTTGTGCATCTGTGTGAGGAGGCATAATGATGAACTGCTGAATGGAGCTCTAAAATCTTGATGGAGATTCGATGACCAGAGGCCATAACTCTGATTAGATTATTTTCCACCATGTACTAAGAACATTAGAAATGAAGATTAATTCAAAACGAATTATTTAAAACCGTGCTTTAGAAGAATCGGGAATTAGTTTTTATTCTCCCAAAATTATGAGAAAAATTTATACACGATTCTGCTGTATTACCGAAGAAATGAAACCAACTCATGCAGTCCTTTCCTAAAATGTATAAGAAAATTAAAGAAAAATATTTAAAAAACTCACAATTTTTAACTTCAACATTTTTACGTCAATTTGACAATAAATCTTTTATCCAGTTCCATTTTTATTCCAACTCTCAACCTTTTGTCCATGTGCATTTAACGCATTTCAAACTATGAGAATGAAATAAATGTAAAATGTTTATTTCATTCAATTTATCAGAACTGATAACGTTATGTTGGAAATAGTCAAAATTTGGCTTCCAAAATTAATTTTAGCCCCTGATTTCTTAGCAAGTGCAGCTAGTTATAGGTAAATACAAAAGCCGTTCGTCTTTCTGAGTCTCTAATTTGACTAATTTTCTTTATTTTTCTGTCTAAAATACTAAGAAAACTATGAGAAACACCGACACCACCATGTCTACTTCCTTTTGGCGAAATACCCCATCTACGAACTCATTGGCATATTTATATTTCCTATAACGTATTTAAAGCCGGTTAAAATCCAAATAAAATTAATCTAATTACCTTGTTTACAAATACAAAGAAAATTAATCAATTTACCTTGTTTAAAAGATAACATGGGCAAAATGAATGTAACAAAAATGAAAATACATTGACTTTCTGTATAATTTTTATTTTAGATATATCATATAATACAGATATTTGGAATGATACAAAGCAGTCATCTATTTTACCCTCTCAGTTTATTAACAATAACAGATAAATTTAGAAAATTGAAAAATTTCGTCCAACCACAATTCATTTTCTTCCAGGACTTTTGTAAAGCATGTTTTTAAACATGGCATTGGATTGGATTGTCATTGTTTCTATTTCTTTGACGCTTTGCTTGTTCCCAAGCGTGAGAATTGTTTGTTGTTGAATAAATAGTGAGGTTAATTTACGTTTCTTCGAATTGATTTGACTAATTGAAATAAATCTGACTTTATTACTGTGCAGGAATTTGGAGGATACGCTATTGTAAATTTTTTCCTTTGCTCACTAGAATGCATCCTTAAATTCTTTTTTAAGTTAAAAAATTAACTTAATACTTCTGCTTGAATTCAAGATTCACCGGAAAAAAATTGCAAATCCTTCATAACATTCTCCCACTTCGAATTCCTAAATTAATTTACTCTATCATACATCTTTTTTCTACAAACAGAAAAGCAAGGCATGCTGATTCAACCTCTTCTAAATACGTATACTCAAGCTTATAAATGAAGCAGAGTGTTTATAATTCCTTCCTTCCATTGCATGAAAAGTCCAACAAACGATTCCAATAATATGATTTATTATAAGTGGACCATAAGAAAAAATGTAGTGTGGCACAAAATTCAGCTTTCATCATTTTTCTATTATTCTCAAAAGAATGAGTGTGAAGAATAGTAGGTTAAAGTCAGATTTTCATCTTTGTCTTTCATGTCAATAGTTAAATTAATAAAGTTAAAACGGTTTCATCTGCAGAAAACCGTAGAAATGACGGCTATGATTTTCTTCGGATTGCAAGATTTAAAACTATTTCGCATATCTCTCATCATGTGATGTTACATAAAATAGTAATCTTAAAGGAAGGTCAGGCACAGAAGATATTTTCTACAATGAGGCGTCATGTTTTAGCACCAGGTTTAAAAACTTTCAAGAAAGGAAGTGTATATTTAGATTACTCTAAATGACATAGAAATACTGGATTCAAAATTCTTACCAGATGATGTTTTATGTTCACAGAATCCTCTAGTGATCTTTTAGAGGAACTTCATTTCAGATTCTATAGCAAAATTCAATAATCAAAATCTCATAAAGAATGCCATTAATTCTTTTTAAAAAATTAATCAAAAGATTGCATTTTTATCATACAATCTAAATTTATAAAAGAAACTATTTGGTGTACCGTAAATCGAAAGCTAATTTCTCATGCTATGTCAATTAATGACAAAAAAAAAAAAAACGAAAGGAAGATGAGCCCTTTCTGGTCATTTGCTATGTTCATAATGGCTGTTCGGACAAATACTGGAAATTTGAACCATATTTGGTGCTTTTTTTGGAGGGGCGACATTTTTTAGGTTGACTTTCAAGTAGATTGTAAAAAAATGTGACACAAATTTACAATCTTAATAACAAGATAACAACCGAATCATGGGTAGGAAAGTGCAGCTTCTGTGAGTGAAAAGACTGGAGCACCAGGTGGTAGAAGTCTCTCCTTAAGCGGTGGTCCACCTCACGGATTTGTTCATAAATCTGACATCCAACACACTGGGGGACAGCACTCCCCCGTCGACCGTGGTACGCCCGTAGAAGTTGGAGAGCTTCCCGCAAAATGTCGGTAAATGGACAAACATCAAAGAGCCGGAAAATCTGTTTGGGATATGGGGGGGTCAAAGAAACTGAGGGTCAGTTTGTTTTGAGCAGTCGAAAGGGGAACGCGTGACGTCTGAAGATTTCTCCGGTTGTGGGTCCGCCACCGCAGACGTGGGTGGCACCACGAAGGAAGGGTGACAGTTTTATGACCACATCTGTGAATATCCTCCGTTCGGGGCTGCAGATTTTAGCTGGGCATAGTGGAATGGCCTTCACGCCTTGGGTGACCCTAAAAGCAGCAAGCTCCCGACGTACTTCCCCCATTTAGCCCAGGGACACCCTCCCGCCACGATGAGGCAATCTGTAGGACTCGGGAGGATATTCATTTCCAGTGGATCCCATCTTATGTGGATCTACTTGGTAACGAAATAGCATACAGGTTTGCAAAGGAAGGAAACAGCCTAGCGACTTTATCCTCTACTCAGCTCACATACTTAGAACTGTTTTCTCAGGCGAAATTCCTAAATAAGAAGAATTGGATGGTTCCCCCTACTCATGATTGGTATAGAGCCACTGAGCCTGGCCAATCCTTAATTCTTCCTTGTGAGAGAAAAACCAACATTTGTCTGTCGCGCCTTGGCAGTGGCCACCTTAAATGTCTTTTTTCTCAAGGTGAAAAATTTTACTCTTTTTGCCCGAAATGCTGCCAAAATCAGGCCTCAGCTGAACATATTCTAGACTGTTTAGGCCTTGTCTCGGGAGAAATTTATTCTCCCTTCCTCGTTTTTGACGTTCTTCTTGTCAACCGATTTTGGATTTGGTCTGACTAAGTCAGGCTATGGAGATTAGCGACAACAACAATAATAAAATAGCAATCTACAGGAAGCCCTCCAGTTTTTTTTAAATCTGCCATGCTACGAATTCTGCAAATCGCATTACATCATTTCGATTCTATTGAATTTTACTGAAAAAAATATATAAAAAAAATTGTTAAATGAAGAAAGTACCCTATACTGGAATTTTTCAGTCAGGTGTAATAAATCTGTTTTACATTTCATCTCTAAATTAAATGATTTTATTTAAATAATCATTGCTAATGCTAAGAAATGTAAAAAAAAAAAGAAAGAAAAAAATGAGTGTTTTTTCTGTTAGTGTGGAGATTTTAGTGCACAAAAAATGTTTGTGGAAATTCTTGATATAAATTTTAGTATGCTGCTTGTGAAGGGTGGACACGATTGTGTTTTCACGTTTCTTTGAGATGAAAGAGTGATATGATGGTTTCTCACATCAACTGACTGCAGACAAAAAAATGACTGCAATAACAACATTAAAAATAGGGATATTACTGGGAGTGACAAAAAGAATGGCGCCGTGGAGTCTCATTATTTTTTGGTATATTGTCATCGACTAATTGCTAATTTTATTTTAAGGCACATTACTTTTCTTCTGTAAAAACTAAGGTGAAAAATGATAGAAATGCGATATAAAATTGCTATAAAGGAGCATTCATTTTATTCATTGCGCATGTCGATGAGATTCATAATCCGATATTGGAAATTTTCCCAAACATAACAGACCGTTAACATCCCGTCTAAATATACGTTAGGTATACTTGAAATGAAAGTTACTTATATGATCTGTGATTATAATACGTGAATTCTGAAAAGCTGTGTGCTTCAAGAAAAAGGGAAAAAAAACTATTTTCAATGTCATCGCAACTTAATATTGAAATAGATTCACTCTATCTTGAGACCGAATGACATTACTTTGAGATGTTACTCGGTTAGACTTTTCATTCCTTTTAAAATAAAACTAAAATGAAGATCAACGACTTTGAGAAATCAACACATTCTTATGTTCAAAATTTTCGCATTGTCGCAACAAATCCTCGTTATTTTAGCAAACATATCTTTTTCATCTGAGACCATCTTTTGATTTCTTTAAATGGCATTTAAAGAATTCGATATTACTGAATTTTGGCGGGTACTTAAAATTGGCGAAATATCGAAAGCCCCATCTACTAAAGGTTTTTAAAGTTGTTACAGAATAAAATATGTTTTAATTAATGAAGAAGTGTGCTTTATGATGAAAAAAATCCTTATTTCATAAGAAAAAAAACATGAAGATATAACAGTCATCTAATATATATTTCCGTTCACTAAAGAAGAAAAAATTCCACAAAAGCATTTAATAGCTGATCGAAGGAAATGAGGAAATGCAAAAATATACAAATTTTCAATAGCGTATCCTCCAAATTCTTACACAGTAGCAAAGATAGATTTATTTCAATTAACCGCACCTTTTATTCAGCAAACGATGCTCACGCTTACGAACAAGCAGAGCATCAAAAACATAGAAATAATTTGATGAAAATTCAATGCCATGATTAAAAACATTCTTTATAAAAGTTCTGGATGTGAAAAAATGGTGGTTGGGAGGAATTTTTCAATTTCCGAAACTTATCTGTTATCGTTAATAAACTGAGAGGGGAAAATAGATGTCTGCTATTGATCTTTCCACATATCTGTATTATATGATATTTCTGAAATAAAAATTATACGCCCAGTCAATGTGTTTTCGTTTTTGTTACATTCATTCTCACTGTGTTATCTTTTAAACCAGGTAAATAGATTAATTTTGTTTGTATTTGTAAACAATGTAACTAGATTAAATTAATTTGGATTTTAACCGGCTTTAAATACAATATAAGAAATATAAAAATGCCAATTTGTTCGTAGATGGGGCATGTGGCGCAGAGGAAGTAGACATGGTGGTGTCGGTGTTCCTCATAGTTTGCTTAGTATTGAAGACAGAAAAATGAATAATATTAGTAAAATTAGAGCCTCAGTAAGATGAACGGCTTTTTTATTTACCTATCGCTAGCTGTTATTGCTAAGATGTCAGTGACTAAAAATAATTTTGTCAGCAAAATTTTGACTGTTTCTAACATAATGTTGTCAATTCTGAAAAAAATGAATGAAATAAAGCTTCTACCTATATTTCATTATCGTAGTTTGAAAAGCTTTAAATGCACATGGACTAAAGGTTGAAAGTTTGAATAAAAATGGAACTGGAGAAAAGATTTATTGTCAAATTGATGTAAAAATGGTGAGGTTAAAAATTTTAAAAAACTGAGTTTAAAAAAATTTTTTTTAATTTTCTTATCATATATTTTAGGAAACGATGGCGTGAGTTTGTTTTATTTCTTCAGTAAGAAAGCAGAATCGTGTGTAAATTTATTTCGTATTTTGAAAGAATAAAAACTAATTTCTGGTTCTTCTAAATCCCTGTTTTCAATAATTAGTTTGAATTGGTCTTTATTTCTAATTTTCTTAGTTCATGGAGGAAAATAATCTAATCAAAGTTATGGCCTCTGATCACCGAATCTCCATCAAGACTTTAGAGCTATATTCAGCAGCTCATCATTTTGACTCCTCACACAGATGCACAACGATAAACAAGACAATTTCTATCTGGATGTAAGTAAAATAAAACCGTGTCCCTCTCTTCCACTCTATAAAATAGCACCGAGAATAATTTGTGAGAATAAAACAATTCTTATCGATTAGAAGATATAACAGATGTTATATCTAACATCTGTTGACATCCAGTCTATGTGCTCGTTGAACTACTTTAAACGGTGTCAAAAAAGGTGAATAGCAATCTGGACACCGGACGAATATGACACTCCTACGCAACTATCTCGTCACAGTAAACCAAGACAATTTTCATCCATTTATAGCAATTAAATGCTGGACAGTGTCATTGGTTATTTAGTGTCAGACTCCTGTTGGCAGCATATCTATATATCGGTCATCTCATCATCATTGTTTTCTTTGGCTGACCAACGAAACCAACATTTCTTAGAATTACTCCTATACTTTAGAACCGCTTTCGAAGCGCGTAAAACCACTCTTTTATGGACTCCATATCATCAGCAATACACAATACATTATCCCCAGTTTCCGATTATTTTACAGCAAGTGTGTGTATCTTGATTGTTTTTTATAGCTAATTCAGACGAAGGATATTGCTTTCACTTCTAGAGAATTGCTAAGCATGCAAATTTTTATACTTTTTTTAAAAATCGCCTTGCATTGCATGTCTTGTCTCTTTCGTGTGCTTACACGTCATACGTAGCATTATGGCACTTATAACAAACAGCATATGCATTACTTTTCTGCTGAGCAGATTTATTAATCACAATAATGTTAATCAGTAATAAAGCAAACGGCACTTTTTTACAATTTCATAACTGTATGGTGAAAGGTTAATATTTATTTGAACATTTGCGCACTCAAACGCATCCTAAAATTCTTTTTTGATTTAAGAAATTCCTTCTTAACAAACTCTCGTTTCGAATCTATCAATTAAATCTCTAGTACGTATTTTATTATACATATTTAAAAGCAACTCAAACAGAATCAAACTCGTCAAAACACGCATAAAGAAGCCTGTAAAACAATCAGTGTTTACAATTAAGCATTACCCGAAACTTCCAACAAACGATTTAAAAAATATGATTTATTAAAAGTAGAGAATTAGAAAAATTGTGATGCACCAGAATATTCAGCTTTTATTATTTATCTATTATTCTTAATAGAATGAGTTTGATGAATAGCAGGTTAATTCATCTTTCATCATAATAACTAAATTAATATGGTTAAATCTGTTTCATATGAAATACAAAAACCTTAGTCATTCCTAAATAATCGCAGTGCAACTTTCCTTCGTATTATCACTATAAATAAGTCATTAATGATGTTTCGTTTAATAGGACAAATAATTATACTGAACAGAAGACCGTTTTATAACCTCGTATGCGTAGCCATTAAGGGAACTGTACGGTTTGATGGGCATGCTTCGGAAATTTTATTAATTACCAGAATATTTGCAGCATAAAAAAATAACGATGTGCAAAATTTATCAAAATATATAAAAAAAAAGATAAGAATATAAAATCGTTCACAACGATTCTTTACTTTGGAGGATTTTAGAAAACTTACTTGAATTAAAAGTATGTAGAAAGATATTTTGTATGAAAAAAAACCACACCAACTACGTAATTATTGCCCTTGTTATCATAACATAGTAGATGAGATTGCAGTTAAATAATTAAAAGTAAAATAATTTGGTTAATGATAACAATATTTGAAATAGATTTATGAATGCAAATGTATGTGAAGAAAAAATACCATAAAATGTATTCAGTAAAGTAATATTTCATTTGACTGCGCCTCCAGCAAAATGACAGAAATGAAATAAAACTGTAATACAAAGCCACTTCTAGGGATCAGACCAGGACAAAGCCACAGAACAACCTGCCTACTTCTGTGGGAAACGATACCGCATTAAATCTACGGGTGGTCGAATGGATTGCGACAAAAATTTGCCAAAACTTACACTTTTAGTTTGAAGTTCACAACTACGAGAGAGCCCTCAAGTTTTACGAAATAGCCCTGCAGCGAGTCTGTAAAATCGCATTTCATCATTTCAATTCTTTTAAATCTTATTCAAAATATATATAAAAAAAATATGAAGTGAAAGTGCCTACACTGGAATTTTTGTGAAAGGTGTTCGAAATTGATTTTTCGTTTCATATTTGTATCTAAGTTTATATTTCAAATAATAATTGTGAATGTAATGAAATGTCAAAACAGTTGTATATGTTTCTGTTTTGGTAGATATTTAAGTGGACTTTAAGATCTGAGTAGCTTTAAATGGATTTAGACTATTGCTTGTGAGGGAAGGATATGATTGCGTTTTAAACATTGTTTTGAAGTGAAGGAGTTAAATGAGGGTTACATAAACTAATTTTATACAAAAATAACCGTGAAAACTACTTTAAATAAATGGGAATGGCAATGAGAATGAAATGAGAAGAAGGATCACGTGGACTCACAATATATTTTTTTTATTTATTATCATTGACAATATGGCTAATTGTATTTTACCGCAGAGTAATTCTCTTTTGTCAAATATGAGTTATAAAGTGTTGTAAAGCAAAATAAAATTACGAGAAAGAGGTTCTAATTTTATTCATTGCGCATGTCGACGAAATTCCTGATTCCATCACTACGAAAATTTTCACAACATATCTTTAGCATACCGTTTAGAGTTCTTTTATAATTTTCTACTTATTAACGTTACTTTTAAGATCTGTAATGATAATCCGTGCATTGTTTAGAGCTGTGTGCTTCTAAAAAAACAATAAAAAAACAGTTTCTGCTTTATCGCAACATAATGTTGGAAAAAGTTTGTGATATCTTGAGACCGAATGCAATTACTTTATTAAACTTTTCATTCTTTCTAAAATAAATTTAAAAATCAAGGTCAAATATTCAAAATTTTCGCATTTACTCAACAAATCCTCAGGCTTTTAGAAACACATCTGCGATAACTTGAGACCGTCTTTGTGGCTCTTTAAATGGCATTGAAGCATATTGATATTATTAAATTTCAGCGGAAATTTAAAAAAAATAGTCAAATAAAGAAAGCGCCATCTACTAATAATTTTGACAGTTAGTACAAAATAAAAGACATTTTAATTAATGAAAGAACTGCATGTTATAGTGAAAAAATTGATTATTTCTTGAAAAAAAACATGAAGATGTAATAATCATCTAATATATATTTCGTTTCACTTCAAAAGAAAATATTACACAAAAGCATTTTATAGCTGCTCGAATGATATGAATTTCAGTATCACGAGATTTTAAATCTTTCCACTAGGGATTGCAATACCGGTCCAAAATTTCAATACCGGTATTCTGTATTTTTTAAATCTTAATACCGGGATACCGGTTTTAATACCGGTATTAGACATTTTTGAAAAAGAAAGAAAACACAGTGTTTCTTCGTTTTATTTGCCAGTTTTAATAGAGAGTAAATATCACAAAAAAATAATTTGTAACCTATAAATTATAACAGTATATAAAGAATGACAAAAAAGTAAAATGACATCTTATTTATTTAAATCACAAAAAAGTGTAAATATCACTATTTAGTCTGTGGTACTATTACAAATTTTTGAAAAGTGATCTTAAAAAAACATAATGCATCAATCGTACTGTCATTAAGCCTGAAAAGTAATTTTGTGTAAAAATGACCAGCTGCTGAAAACGCTCTTCCGGCATCAACGCTAGTTGGTGGTATTGTTAGCAATGCGCGATATACTTTTTCCAAGTATTTACCTCTAAATCTCACATCTTCAAATAAATCGATTTCTCCTCGGATAGTTTAGGATATAGCTGATTTCTGTATTGTTTTTTGGTTAGTTGAAATTTTTTTCATTTATCGTGAATTCTAATTTTGGTTCAAGACACAATTCGTTTTCACTATCGACATTAGTATCATCATAATCTTCGATAACTAAACTGAATTTTTCTGAAAGTGGATAGGTTTGTGAAAAATTTATTAAGTTTATAGTAAAAAATTTTAAGAAAATTTACTATAAACTTAATCAGATTTGAATTGGTTATTTTCTTTTTAATTTTCATTTTTAAAATCTTTATAATTATGTAAATACATAAGACATTTTCTATTTCGGTATGACTTTCTTCTGTGCAATTTTTCAATGTAATATATAATACTTCAGATAGTGATGTGTGCTGTTCTTTCAGTGACTGCAACATAAAATTTATTGTTGCATTAGCTGTTAATAAATTAGAATCTCTCCGACGTAATGCCTCAATAGTCAGTTTTATTGGAAGTAGAGCTGACAGTTCTGGATATTAAGTCGAATTCAATATCTGAAAAATTAATTTACGGGTTTAAGTCGATTATTGCTTTTTGGATTGGATTTCTCAGTTTCAAAAATCGTTCCATCATTAGGAGTAAACTGTTCTAACGTGTTTTAAAATATAATATTAACAGATATTCTGTTTTATTTTCAGTTAGTATAAATTTTTGTAATATGGCATTTTTTGTAGAGGAACGTTTAAATATCTTAACAATTTTTCTACCTTTATAAATTATAGGAAGCAATTCTTTATGGGTTAATATTTCATCCACATTAGCAATATAGTCTTTAACAATTACATTGTCATTATCTTCATTGTCAATATCACTCTCACTTTCTTCAAAGTCGGAATCCGAAGTTTCTATATCCACAGTATTTAGATTCTTATGTTCTTTATTTTTTTGGTATAATATATCTATTACTCCTAATTCAATTCCATGAGCATAGCACAATTGCTGATTTGCACCAATCAACTTTCCAATTTTTTTCATAACTGTTGCTCATCAGTCATTATGGATACAATATCTTTCAGGCATAATCCGTGTTTTGCTAATTTAGATTTAAGCAATTAATTAAGCCATTAATTAGCTAATTAATTTCACCCGTTAGGGAGACATAAAAACAAAAACGAATAGTATTGTGGTATGTTGGAGATCCCTGAACATATAGTGGATACAATTTTAAAAATTTCTAGTAAATACCGAAAAACCGGTATTTAAACTTGTGAATACCGGTATTACAAAATTTCACAAATAGCTCAAAATACCGGCATTCGGTATACCGGTATTGCAATCTCTACTTTCCACATATCTGTATTTTACGACATTTCTGAATGAAAAAACATACGACCACCAGAATGTAATGGATTTTCGCTTTTGTGACAATCGCTTTGCTCATGTTATCTTGGGAACAAGATAACTAGATTAATTTTGTTTCTACTTGAGAAAAAGAGAACTAGAATAGCTTTTTTTGGATTTTTTCGGATAGAAATACTTTATATGAAATGTAAAAAAGTGTCATTGAATTCGTAGATGGGCCATCGGGATCCTAGGGAGTTGAAACGGTTATGGTTTTGGTCTTGTTGAAATTTTCATTTTCCTGTAGTTTTCTTCATATTGAAGAAAGAAAAACAAATTGAATTAGTCAAATGAGGACTTCAATAAGACGAACTAAGAAGCCAAGGGATAAAAAGCAATTTTGAAAGCCTAACTTTAAACAGAGATTGTTTCTAACATTATGTTATCAATTGGGAAAAAATGAAATAAAGCTTCTACCTTTATTTCAATTTCATAATTTGAAATTCCTTAAATGCTCATGCACTAAAGGTAAATAGCTTGAATAAAAGTGGAACTCAAGAAAAGATTTAATGTTAACTTGATGTCCAAATGATAAATTGAAAAATTCGCAGAAATTGAGTGTTTTCTTTTAAATATGATTATGTTTTCTTATAATATTTTTTGAGAACGAGAGCCTCAGTTTATCTGTTTTATTTCTCCGGAATCATGCATCAATTTTTCTCGTAATTTAATTTCTTTTCGTTAATCGTAATCTTAGTTTTCAATAATTAGTTTGGATTTCGTCTTAATTACTATTTTTTTAATTTCTAGGGCAAAAATAATCTAATCAAAGTTATTACATATAGTCATCGAATCTCTATCAAAACTTTAGAGCTCCATTCATCATTATACCTCTTCACACAAATATACTCAGACCAGACCGACAATTTCTTTCCTGATGTAAGCGACCTGAATATGTTTCACGGGATGAGACTGTGTCCTATCGCTCACTATATAAAATGACACTGACAATTGTTTATGAGATTAAAATAATTCTTATCGGTTAAGATAAATGAATCCTTGTGAAGAGATGCCTGGTCTATGCGCTCATTAAACCCCTGTAAACGGTGCCCTTTATGGCGTGTCCTCAATCGTACGAGGCATTCTGGACGTCAGATGAATATGACATTCTTATACAACCATCTCGTCACAGTAAACCATGACACCTGTCGTACAGTTACCGCATGCAAGTGTCGTTAGCTATATAGTGTCAGTCTCCTGTTGCCAGCGTGCCGATATATCGGCCATCTTATCGCCGCTGTTTTCCTTGGCTGTGCGAATTCAACCTTTCCTACAGTTGCACCTGTACTTTAGACTGCATGTATCGACTCCATCTCATCAGCAGTCCATAGCACATTATTCACAGTTTCCAATTATTTTACATCATGAGTGTGTCTTTATGGGTCTATATAGCTAATTTGGACTAATGATATTGGTTTCACTTCTAGAAATATCTTATAATGCAAATTTTAGTCCTCTTTTTAAATTGTTTTGCACTGCACGAGCTTAATCTAAGCTGCTTGCGTGCATTCACGACATATATAGTAACATGAACCTGATAATTGCATATACATTACTTATCTATTGAACAGTTTTTTTAATCATAATAATTAATAACAAAGCAAACAGCGCTATTTTACAATTTCGTATTTATATGATGAAAGGTTCACTTTTTGCTTCTCATTTGATCTTTAGAATACATCCTTAAATTCTTTTTTAAGCTAAACAATTAACTCTATACTACTGTTTAACTCTAGGATTCCTGAAAAAAAAAGTTAGCAATTCCTTCCTAATCAATTCGCATCTGTAATCACCACATCAATTCACCCTAATACATATGTTGTTATACAAGTTAAGAAACAATACTTACTGATTCAAACTTATCAAAATACATATACTCAAGCTTGTAAAACAAGCAGAGTGCTTACAAATAGCAATATTGAAAGGATTAAAGTTCATTATAACGGCTAATTAATATGATATATTAAAAGTGGAGCATAAGGAAAATTGTGGTGCGACACAATATTCAACTTTCATTATTTATCTGTTATTCTCAAGCAAATGAGTGCGATGAATAGTAGGTGAATGTCAAATATTCATCTTTGTCTTTCTTATCACTAGTTAAATTAATACGGTTAAATGGGTTTTATTTGAGAAAAAAACAGTAGAAATTACGGCTTCGGCTTTTTCAGTATTGCAAGATTTAAAAATATTTCGCATATCTGTCATCGTATAATGTTAAATGAAATACTAATATTAAAGGAAGGTCAGGCACAGAAGTTACGGATATTTTGTACAATGAGGCGTCATGTTTTAGCACCAAGGTTAAAAACTTTCACTAAAGGAAGTGTATATTTGGATTACTCTAAATCACATAGCCATACCGGATTGAAAATTCTTAGAAGGCGCCATAGATGATGTTTTATGTTCGCAGTATTCTCTAGTGATCTTTTAGAGGAACTTCATTTTAGATTCTATAGTAAAAGTCAATTATCATAATCTCATAAAGAATGCTATTAATTTTTTTTAAAAAAATTAATCAAAAGATTGCATTTTTTTCATGCAATCTAAATTTATAAAAGAAACTATTTGGTGTACCGTAAATAGAAAGCGAATTTCTCATGTTATGTCAATTAATGACAAACAAAACGAAAGAAAGATGAGCCCTTTCTGGTCATTTGCTATGTTCATAATGGCTGTTCGGACAAATACTGAAAATTTGAACCCTATTTGATGCTTTTTTTTGCAGGGGCGATATTTTTAGGTTGACTTTCATGTAGATTGTAACAAAAATGTGACACAAATTTACAATCTTAATAACAAGATAGCATCCGAATCATGGGTAGGAAAGTGCAGTTTCTGTGAGTCAAAAGACTGGAGCACCAGGTGGTAGAAGTCTCTCCTTAAGCGGCGGTCCAACGTCCTGCCACCTCACGGATTTGTTCATAAATCTTACATCCGACCCACTGGGGGACAGCACTTCTCCGTCGACCGTGGTACGCCCGTAGAAGTTGAAGAGCTTCCCGCAAAATGTCGGTAAATGGACAAACATCAAAGAGCCGGAAAATCTGTTTGGGCTATGGGGGGTCAAAGAAAATGAGGGTCAGTTTGTTTTGAGCAATCGAAAGGGGAACGCGTGCCGTCTGAAGATTTCTCCGGTCGTGGGTCCGCCACCGCAGACGTGGGTGGCACCACGAAGGAAGGGTGACAGTTTTATGACCACATCTATGAAGATCCTCCTTTCGTGGCTGCAGATTTTAGCTGGGCATAGTAGAATGGCCTTCACGCCTTGGGTGACCCTAAAAGCAGCAACCTCCCGACGTACTTCACCCATTTCTCCCAGGGACACCCTCCCGCCACGATGAGGCAATCTGTAGGACTCGGGAGGATATTCATTTCCAGTGGATCCCATCTTATGTGGATCTACTTGGTAACGAAATAACAGACAGGTTTGCAAAGGAAGGAAACAGCCTAGCGACTTTATCCTCTACTCAGCTCACATACTTAGAACTGTTCTCTCAGGCGAAATTCCTAAATAAGAAGAATTGGATGGTTCCCCCTACTCATGATTGGTATAGAGCCACTGAGCCGGGCCAGTCCTTAATTCTTCCTTGTGAAAGAAAAACCAACATTTGTCTGTCGCGCCTTGGCAGTGGTCCACCTTAAATGTCTTTTCTTTTTTCAGGGTGAAAAATTTTACCCTTTTTGCCCGAAATGCTGCCAATATCAGGGCTCTGCTGAACATATTCTAGACTGTTTAGACCTTCTCTCGGGAGAAATTTATTCTCCCTTCCTCGTTTTTGACGTTCTTCTTGTCAACCGATTTCTGAATTTGGTCTGACTAAGTCAGGCTATGGAGATTAGCAACAACAACAATAATAAGATAGCAATCTACAGGAAGCCCTCTAGTTTTTTAAATCTGCCATGCTACGAATTCTGCAAATCGCATTACATCATTTCGATTCTATTAAATTTTACTGAAAAAAAATTTAAAAAAATTGTTAAATGAAGAAAGTACCCTATATTGGAATTTTTCAGTCAGGTGTAAGAAATCTGTTTTACATTTCATTTCTAAATTAAATGATTTTATTTAAATGATCATTAATAATGCTGAGAAATGTTTAAAAAAATGAGTGTTCTTTCTTTGTGGAAATTCTTGATATCAATTTTAGTTTGCTGCTTGTGAAGGGTGGACACGATTGTGTTTTCACGTTTCTTTGAGATGAAAGAGTGATATGATGGTTTCTCACATCAACTGACTGCAGACAAAAAAATGACCGCAATAACTACATTAAAAAATTGGAATATTACTGGGAGTGACAAAAAGAATGGCGCCCTGGAGTCTCATTATTTTTATTATATTGTCACTGACTTATTGCTTATTGTATTTTAAGGCACATTACTTTTCTTCTATAAAAACTAAGGTGAAAAATGATAGAAATGCGATATAAAATTGCTATAAAGGAACCCTCATTTTATTCATTGCGCATGTCAATGAGATTCATAATCCGATATTGGAAATTTTCACAACTATAACATTCCGGTAGCATCCCGTCTAAATATACGTTAGCTATACGTGAGATGAAAGTTACTTATATGATCTGTGATTATAATCCGTGCATTCTGAAAAGCTGTGTGCTTCAAGAAAAAGGGAAAAAAAAAACTATTTTCAATGTCATCGCAACTTAATATTGAAATAGATTCTCTATATCCTGAGACCGAATGACATTACTTTGAGATGTTTTTTTGTTAGACTTTTCATTCTTTTTAAAATAAAACTAAAATCAAGATCAACGACTTTGAGAAATCAACACATTCTTATGTTCAAAGTTTTCGCATTGACACAACAAATCCTCGTTATTTTAGAAAACATATCTTTTTCATCTGAGACCACCTTTGGACTTTTTTAAATGGCATTTAAAGAATTCGATATTATTTAATTTTAGCGGGAACTTAAAATTAGCCAAATACCGAAAAAGCCATCTACTAAAGGTTTTTAAAATTGTTACAGAATAAAATATATTTTAATTAATGAAATAATGTATTTTATGATGAAACACATCCTTATTTCATAAGAAAAAACATGAAGATATAAGAGTCATCTAATATTTATCTCCGTTCACTAAAGAAGAAAAAATTCCTCAAAAACGTTTAAAAACTGATCAAACGAAATGTGAAATGGAAAACATTTACAATAGCGTATCCTCCAAATTCTTGCACAGTAGCAAAGTTAGATTAATTTCAATTAGCTGAATCAATTCGAAGAAACGGAAATTAACCTCACCTTTTATTCAGCCAACGAAAGTCTCGCTTACGAACAAGCAAAGCGCAGAAGACATAGAAATAAATTTAAACCAATTCAATGCTATGTTTAAAAACATGCTTTATAAAAGTCCTGGATGTGAAAAAATGGTGGTTGGGAGGAATTTTTCAATTTTCGAAACTTATCTGTTATTGTTAATACACTGTGAGAGTAAAATAGATGTCTGCTATTGATCTTTCCACATATCTGTATTATATGATATTTCTGAAAAAAAAAATTATACGGCCAGTCAATGCGTTTTCGTTTTTGTTACGTTCATTTTCCCTATGTTATCTTTTAAACCAGGTAAATAGATTAATTTTGTTTGTATTTGTAAACAAGGTAAATAGATTAATTTTGTTTGTATTTGTAAACAAGGTAAATAGATTAATTTTGTTTGTATTTGTAAACAAGGTAAATAGATTAATTTTGTTTGTATTTGTAAACAAGGTAACTAGATTAAATTTATTTGGATTCTAACTGGCTTCAAATATTAAAAACTAATTAAAACTAAGATTAAAAACTAATTCCGGATTCTTCTAAATCCCTGTTTTCAATAATTAGTTTAGAATTGGTCTTCATTCCTAATGTTCTTAGTTCATGGAGGAAAATAATCTAATCAGAGTTATGACCACTGGTCATCGAATATCCATCAATATTTTATATCTCCATTATGCAGTTCATCATTTTGCCTCCTCACACAGATGCACAACGAACAAGTAGACAATTTCTTTCCGGATGTAAGCAAGATGAAACCGCGTCCCGATCTTTCACAGTATAAAATGGCGCCGAGGATAGTTTGTGAGATTAAAACAACTCTTATCGATTACGATATATAACATCTATTGACATCCAGTCTATGTGCTCGTTTTAAACGGTACCATCAATGCTGCATAGCATTCTGGACGTCGAACGAATATGACACTCCTACGCAACAATCTCGTCACACTAAACCATGACACCTGTCGTCCAGTTACGGCATGTAAGTGCTGGACAATGTCGTTGGTTATTTAGTATCATTCTTTTATGAGCAGCATATCGATATATCGATCATCTTATCGTCGTTTTTTTCTATGGCTTTCCGAAACCAACCTTTCCTACAGTTGTGGCACCTGCACTTTGGACCGCTCTCCTAGCGAGTAAAACAACGCTTTTTTTTATTCCATCTCATCAGCAGTACATAGCACATTATTCCCAGTTTCCGTTTATTTTAAATCATGTATGTATCTTGATGGTTTTCTATAGCTAATTTGGAAGAAGGATATTGCTTTCATTTGTAGAGAATTGCTACGCATGCAAATTTCATACTTTTTTTAAAAATCGCCCTGCATTGCATGCTTTGTCTCTTTCGTGTGCTTACATGTCCCATGTCGTATGCTTACACGTCATATGTTCTAAATCTGCTACTGAAAATCTTCACAACTATAACATACCTTTAGCATACCATTTAAAATACTCTTATATATACAACAAATACACGTTAGTTATACATCAAATGAAAGGTACCCGTCATATCTTTGATTATAATCCGTGTATTCTGAAAAGCTGCCTACTTCTCACAAAAGGAACAAAAAAATTATTTATCACAATGCAAAATTGAATAAGTTTTAAGCTTTTTTTTACACCGAGTGCTATTAATTCGTTAAACTTTTCATTCTTTTTAAAATAAAATTAAAATCAAGATGAAAACCTTTAGAAATCAAGATATTTTTTTCTATATTCAAAATTTTCGGATGCGCAACAAATTCTCCTACTTCCAGTACACAAATCTTCGACATCTCGAAACGACCTTGGGAGTTCTTTAAATGGCACTTGAATAATAAGACAATTTGCCCATGTTATCTTGTGAACGAAATAACGAGGTGGATTTTATTTGGATTTTATGGGTATGAAATAATTTATAAGAAATTAAAAAAGAAGTGTCGTTGAATTCGTAGATGGGACATCTGGATTCTAGGGAGTTAAAAATGTAGCAGTTTCGGTGTTGTTGAAATTTGCATTTTCCTATAATTTTCCTAATATTGAAGATATAAAAAGAAATCAGAATTAGTCAAAGTAGCTCTTTAATAACACAAAATCAGACGTCAGAGGCTGAAAAGTAATTTTGAAAACCTTATTTTGACTGTTTCTAACATTATGTTGTAAATTCGAGAAAAATATGAAATAAAGCTTTTACCTATATTTTAATTTCATAGTTTGAAATTTTTTAAATGCACATGTAGTAAAGATTAAGAGCTTATATAAAAGCGGAACGGGAGAAAACATTTTATGTCAATTAAATGTGAAAATTTTTTTAAACTGTGTGTTTTTTAAAATTTTTTAGTATATTTTCTTATAATATTTTTTTAGGAAACGAGAGCGTTAGTTTTTATCTTTTATTCCTTCGGTAAAACAGTAGAAATGCGAAGCAATTTTTTATCGTCATTTAGGAAGATTAAGAACCAATTCCCGATTATTCTAAATCTCTATTTTCAACAATTAATTTTTAATTCATCTTAATTTCTATTGTTCTTAATTTCGAAGAGGAAATTAATCTAATCCAATTTATGACCTTTTATCATCAAATCACTATGAAAACTTTAGAGCTCCATCCGTTAATTCTTCATTATGCCTTCTAACACAGCCGTACTGCGACCAGCAAGGCGATTTCTCTCTCGATGTAAGTAAGATGAAATCGAGTACCTATCTTTCACTCTATAAAATGGCAACGGGATTAGTTTGTGAGATTAAAATAATTCTTATCAGTTAAAATATATGGCTACTATTAAACAGATGTCCAGTTTATTGCTTCATAAATTGCTTTGTACATTATCATGAATGCTGCATTGCATTCCGGACATCGGACAAATATGACACTCCTGCGCAACCATCTCGTCACAGTAAACCATGACACCTGTCGTCGAGTTACCGCATGTAAGTGTTGGACAGTGTCGTTGGTTCTTTAGTGTCATTCTTTTGTGGGCAGTATGCAGATATATCGATCATATTATCGTCATTCTTTTTTGTGGCTGAGCGAAACCAACATTTCTTACAATGACTCTTGTAATTTGGACCTCTTTTCAAGCGTGTAAAACAACGCGTTTTTCTTCCATCTCATCAGCAATACACAACACATTATTTCCAGTTTCCGATTATTTTAAATAATGTATGTATCTTGATGGTTTTCTATAGCTAATTTGGAAGAAGGATATTGCTTTCACTTCTAGAGAATTGCTAAGCCTGCAAATTTGTATGCTTTTTTTAAAAAATCGCCTTGCATTGCATGCCTTGTCTCTTTCGTGTGCTTATACGTCATATGTAGCATCATGATATTTATAACAGCATATGCATTACTGTTTTGTTCAGCATCTGCTGAACAGATTTATTAATCACAATAATGTTAATTAGTACTAAAGCAAACGGCGCTTTTTTACAATTTCATAACTGTATTATGGAAGGCTAAATACTTTTTTAAGTTTAAAATTTAACCCTATGCTACTGTTTAACTCCAGGATTTATAAGAAAGGTAGCTGTTCCTTCCTAACCAGCTCGCATTTCTAATCTCCAAATCAGTTCACTTTATTACATATCCTATTATACAAGTAAAAAAACAGTACATACTGAATCAAACTTTTCAAAATACATATACTCAAGCTTGTAAAACAAGCAGAGTGCTTACATATACTAAGATGAAAAATGCCGAAATATTCACCAAAAGTGTTAAATAATATAATTTTTTAAAAGTGAAGTATATGAAAAATGGTTGTTCGGCAGAATATTCTGTTTCCTTTATTTATCTGTAATTCTCAATAGAAGGAGTGTGTTGAAAAGTAGGTTAAAGTTAGATTTTCATGTTTGTCTCTCATGTTAATAAATAAATCAATAGGTAAAATGGTTAAATTAGATTCATTTGAATAAAAAAAAAAAAACGTTAGAAAAAAAAACTTATAACAGCATATGCATTACTTTTCCGCTGAACAGATTTGTGAATCACACTAATTTTAATTGGTAATAAAGCAAACGGCGTTTTGGCGTTTTTTAACAATTTCATAACTGTATGATGAAACGTTAATTTTTAGTTTAACACATGGCACTAGAATGCATCCTCGAATTCTTTTTTGAGTTAAAAAATTCCTTCTTAACAAACTCGCGTTTCGAATCTCTAAATTAAATGATAATACTAATACATAATCTTATTTTGGAAATTTAAAAGCTATACACATTGAATCAAACTCTTCAAATACGCCTGTAAAAATAACAGATTGTTTACAAAGACGCCTTACCCGAAACTTCCATCAAACGATTTAAAAAATATGATTTATTAAAAGCAGGGAATTAGAAATATTTTGATGCGGCAGAATATTGAGCTTTTATTATTTATCCGTTATTCATAATAGAATGAGTGGGATGAATAGCAGGTTAACGTCAGGTTATGGCAGGTTCATTCATCTTTTTATTTCATCTCAATAACTAAATTAATAGGGTTAAATTAGCTTCATTTGAAATACAAAAAACGTTGGAATTACTACAGTAAAACTTTCTATTCGCAATATAAGTTTAAATAAGTGATTAGAAAATTGGTGATATTTTGTTTAATAAGAGAAATAGTTATACTGAACAGAACACCGTTTCATACCCTCGTATACATAGCCATTAAGGTAACTGTACGGTTTGATGGACATGTTTCGGGAATTTTATTAAATGCCAGAATATTTGCAAAGTAAAATAAGTAAATATGTGCAGAACTTTACAAATATATTAAAAAAATGATAATAATATAAATCCGTTCACAACGATTTTCTACTTATTATAGAAAACTTACTTGGAGTAAAAATATGAAGGAAGATATTATGTATGAGAAAAAGCCACATGAACTATGTAATTGCTGTACTTCTTATCATAACATAGTAGACGAGGATGCAGTTATATAATACAATATAAAATAATTTGGATAATGATAACAATGGGAATAACTATTTGAAAGAATTTTATGAATACAAATGTATGTGAAGAAAAAATATTATATAATTTAATCAACAAAGCAATATTTTTTTTGACGGCGCCTCCTGCAAAATAACAAAATGAAATAAAACTGCAATACAAAGACACTTCCAAAGGTCAGACAAGGACAAAACCACAGAAGAACAACTTGCCTACTACTATGGGAAGGGATAACCCATGAAATCTACGGTGGTCGAAAATGCAAAAAAAAAAAAAATAAATAAATAAATAAATAAATAAAAAAAAAAAAATACAGACTGCAACAAAAATTTGTCAAAACTTACAGTTTTAGTAGCATGTTCACTACCTAGACAAAGCAGTCAAGTTTTCCGAAACAGCCCTGTAGCTAATCTGGCAAATCGCTCTTCATCATTTCTATGTGACGTCAATTAATGACAAACAAAACGAAAGGAAGATGAGCCCTTTCTGGTCATTTGCTATGTTCATAATGGCTGTTCGGACAAATACTGCAAATCTGAACCATATTTGGTGCTGTTTTTGGAGGGGTGACATTTTATTAGGTTGACTTTCATGTAGATTGTAACAAAAATGTGACACAAATTTACAATCTTAGTAACAATATAGCAATCTACAGGAAGCCCTCCAGTGTTTTAAATCTGCCATGCTACGAATTCTGAAAATCGCATTACATCATTTTGATTCTATTAAATTTTACTGAAAAAATAAATAAATAAATTGTGAAATGAAGAAAGTACCATATACTGGAATTTTTCAGTCAGGTATTAGAAATCTGTTTCACATTGAATCTCTAAATTAACTGATTTTATTTAAATGATCATTACTAATGCTAAGAAATGTAAAAAAAATGAATTTGATTTCTGTTTGAGTGGAGATTTTAGAGGATATAAAATGTTTGTGGAAATTCTTGATATGAATTTTAGTATGCTGCTTGTGAAGGGTGGATATGATTGTGTTTTCACGTTTCTTTGCAATGAAAGAGTGATATGATGGTTTCTCACATCAACTGAATGCAGACAAAAAAAAGACCAAAAACTAAATTAAAAAATAGGAAGAGTAGTGGGAAAGACAAAAAACAATGGCGCTGTGGACTCTCATTATTTTTTGGTATATGATCATCGACTTATTGCTTAATTTATTATAAGACACAATATTTTTCTTTTGTGAAAACTAAGCTGAAAAATTATAGAAATGCGATATAAAATTGCGATAAAGGAACCCTCATTTTATTCATTGCGCATGCCGATGAGATTCATCATCCGATATTGGAAATTATCACAACTATAACAACCGTTAGCATCCCGTCTAAATATACTTTAGTTATATGAAATGAAAGTTACTTATATGATCTGTGATTATAATCTATGCATTCTGAAAAGCTGTGTGCTTCTAGAAAAAGCAAGAAAAAAAAAACCATTTTCAGTGTTATCGCATCTTAATATTGAATAAGATTTACTATACTTTAAGACCGAATGACATTAATTTCAGACGTTACTTTGTTAAACTTTTCATTCTTTTTCAAATAAAACTAAAATAAAGATCAACGCCTTTGTGAAATCAAGACATTCTTGTGTTCAAAGTTTTCGAACTGACGCAACAAATCCTCGTTATTTTAGCAAACATATCTTTTTCATCTGAGACCATCTTTGGACTTCTTTATAGGGTATTGAAATGATTCGATATTATTGAATTTTAGCGGACACTTAAATTTGGCCACATATCAAAAGCACCATCTACTGCAAGTTTTTAAAGTTGTTACAGAATAAAATATATTTTAATTAATGAAAAACTGCATTTTATGATGAAACAAAACCTTACTACATAAGATAAAACATGAAGATCTAATAGTCATCTAATATATATTTCCGCTCACTAAAAAAGAAAAAAAATCCACAAAAGCATTAAACAGCTGCTAGAAGGAAATGAGGAAATGAAAAAGAAATACTTTAGTGTATCCTCCAATTTTCTTACTCTAACACAAGGAAAATACGAAAACTTTTAGCTATCTCTGAAATTTTATTCGCAAAAATAAATTCGGAAATTAAATAATTTAATTCCTTCTTATCATCATCATGATTGGAAACAAAATTAGAATTATTTGAAGCAGCCTAATGAACTCATAGAACGTTAACCGAACTTCAACTCAAACAAAAAAATTCTACGCTCAAGCTTGCATACAAGCAAAGCGTCACAGACATACCTAGAAAAGGAAATGTGTTTCAGCGTATCTTTTAAAATCATGACTTATAAAAGTCTTAAATGAAAAAAAAAAAATGTGGTTGGGCAGAGATTTGCAATTTTCTAAATTTTTGTGTTAACTGTTCATAGGTTGATGTGGGAAAAATAGCAGCTTGATGTCTGAAATCTTTATTCTTCATTTGAATAATCAAATTGATAATTTAAAATTGAATTTGATTGAAACAAAACAAAGGAGTTAGGTAGGACTATGAATTTCATTATCACGAGATTTAAAATGTTTCCACATATCTGTATTTTACGATATTTCTGAATTTAAAAAAAATGCGACCAGCCGAATGTAATGGATTTTCGCTTTTGTTACAATCGCTTTGCCCATGTTATCCTGTTAACAAGATAACTAGATTAATTTTTTCTATTTGAGAACAAGACAACTAGAATAACCTTGTTTGGATTTTTTCGGATAGAAATACTTTATATGAAATGCAAAAAACGTGTCATTGAATTCGTAGATGGTCCATCGGGATCATTGGATGTTGAAACGTTTATGGTTTTGGTATTGCTGAAATTTTCATTTCCCTGTAGTTTTCTTAATATAGAAAATAGAAAAACAAATCGAATGAGTCAAATGAGGGCTGTGATAAGACGAACTAAGACGCCAGGGGCTAAAAAGAAATTTTGAAAGCCTAACTTTAAAGCCAGATTGTTTCTAACATTATGTTATCAATTTGGAAAAAATGAAATAAAGCTTCTACCTTTATTTTAATTTTATAGTTTGAAATTCCTTAAATGCTCATGTTCTAAAAGTTAAGGGATTGAATAAAAGTGGAACGGGAGAAAAGATTTAATATCAACTTGATGTAAAAATGATCAGTTGAAAAATTCTCAGAAATTAAGTGCTTTTTGTTTTAATTTTGATTATGTTCTCTTATTATTTTTGATTAGGTAATGAGAGCTTGAGTTTGTGTGCTTTATTTCTCAGGAATCGAGCATCAATTTATCTTCCAATTTAGGAAGATTAAGAAATGACACCCATTTTTTCTAAATCTCTGTTTTTAATAATTACTTTGGAATTGGTCTTAATTTCTGTTGTTTTTAATTTCAAGGGGGAAAATAATCTGATCAAAGTGATGACCTCTAGTCATCGAATCTCGATCAAAACTTTAGAGCTCCATTCATCATTATACCTCTTCACACAAATATACTCACATCACGCCGACAATTTTTTTCCTTATGTAAGCGACCTAAATATGTTTCACGAGATGAGGCTGTGTCCCTATCGTTCACTATATAAAATAATACCGACAATTGTATATGATATTAAAATAAATGTTATCGGTAAAGATTCATGACTCCTAGTGAAGAGAGGACCGGTGAATGTGCTCATTAAACCCCTGTCAACGGTAACATTTATGGCGTGTCATCAATAGTACGAGGCATTCTGGACTTCAGACGAATATGGCATTCTTATGCAACCATCTCGTCACAGTAAACCATAACACCTGTCGTTCAGTTATCACGTGTAAGTGCTGAACAGTGCCGTTAGCTATATAGTGTCAGTCTCCTGTTGCCAGAATTGCCGATATATCGGCCCTCTTATCGCCATTGTTTTCCTTGGCTATCCGAATCCAACCTTTCCTACAGTTGCATCTGTGCTTTAGACTGCTTTCCAAGCGTGTAGGACAACGCATTTATCGACTCCATCTCATCAGCAGTACATAGCACTTTATTCCCAGTTTCCAATTATTTTACATCATGTATGTGTCTTTATGGTTCTTTATAGCTAATTTGGACTAATGATATTTCTTTCACTTGTAGAAATATCTTATAATGCAAGTTTTATTCTTCTTTTTAAATTGTTTTGCAATGCATGAGCTTAATCTAAGCTGCTTGTGTGCATTCACGAGATGTATAGCACTATGAACCTGCTAATGGCATATGCATTACTTTTCTATTGAACAGATTTATTAGTCATAATAATTTTAATTAGTAATAAAGCAAACAGTACATTTCTCAATTTTATAACTGTATGAAAAATGGTTCACTTTTTGCATTTACTCATTTAACATTTGCTCACTAGAATGCAGCCTTAAATTCTTTTTTAAGTTAAAAAATTTACCCAATACTTCTGTTTAATTTCAAGATTCATCGAGAAAAAATTGGCAATTCCTTCGTAACAAACTCCCACTTTGAATCTCTAAATTAATTGACTTTAACTTAAAACTGTTTATACAAATCGAAAAGCAATGCTTACTGATACAAACTTTCCGAAATACGTATAGTCAAGACTGCAAAACAAGCAAACATATCAAAATTCCTCATCACATGAAAAGCCCAGCAAACGATTTAAATAATATGATTTATTAAAAGTGAAGCATAAGAAAAATTGTGATGTTACACAATATTCGGCTTTCATTATTTATCTGTCATTCTCAAGAGAATAAATGTGATGAATTGTAGGTTAATGTCAGATATTCACATTTGTCTTTCATGTCGACAGTTAAATCAATACAGTTACAACGGATTCATTTGAAGAAAAACCGTAGAAATGATGGCTACGACTTTTTCCGGATTGCAAGATTTAAAACTATTTCGTATATCTCTTATCATATGATATTACATAAAATAATAATGTTAAAGGAAGGTGAGGCACAGAAGTTATGGATATTTTCAACAATTTTCTACAATGGTTTTAGCGCCAGGGTTAAAAACTTTCAAGAAAGAAAGTGTATATTTGGATTACTCTAAATCACATCGCAATGCCGAATTGAAAATTCTTACGAGGCGCCATAGATGATGTTTTATGTTCGCAGTCTCCTCTAGTGATCTTTTAGAGGAACTTCATTTCAGACTCTATAGCAAAATTCAATAATCAAAATCTCATAAAGAATGCCATTAAATTAAAAAAATAATCAAAAGATTGCATTTTTTTCCATACAATCTAAATTTCTAAAAACACTTTTTAGTGTACCGAAAATAGAAAGCGAATTTCTCATGTTATGTCAATTAATGACAAAAAAAAAAAAAAAAACGAAAGGAAGGTTAGCCTATTCTGGTCATTTGCTATGTTCATAATGGCTGTTCGGACAAATACTGGAAATCTGATCCATATTTGGTGCTTTTTTTGAAGGGGTGACATTTTTTAGGTAAACTTTCATGTAGATTGTATCAAAAATGTGACACAAATTTACAATCTTAGTAACAAGATAGCAATCTACAGAAGGCCCTCCAGTTTTAAAAATCTGCCATGCTACGAATTCCGGAAATCGCATTACATCATTTCAATTCTACAAAATTTTACTCAAAAAATATTTTTAAAAATTTTTGAAATGAAGGAAGTACCATATACTGGAATTTTTCAGTCAGGTGTAAGAAATCTGTTTTTCACTTAATCTCTGAATTAAATGGTTTTTATTTAAATGATCATTATTAATGCAAAGATATGTAAAAAAATTAATTTTCTTTCTGTCAGGGTGGAGATTTCAGTGGGCGAAAAATCTTTGTGGAAATTCTTGATATGAATTTTAGTATGCTGCTTGTGAAGGGTGGACATGACTGTGTTTTAACGTTTCCTTGAGATAGGATGGTTTCTCACATCAACTGACTGCAGACAAAAAAATGACCGCAATAACTACATTAAAAAATAGGAATATTACTGGGAGTGACAAAATGAATAGCGCCGTGGAGTCTTATTATTTTTTGGTATATTGTCATCGACTTATTGCTTACTTTATTTTAAGGCACACTACTTTTCTTTTGTGAAAACTAATGTGAAAAATTATAAAAATGCGATATAAAATTGCTATAAAGGAGCCCACATTTTATTCATTGCGCAAGTCGATGAGATTCATAATCCGATATTGGATATTTTCAGAACTATAACATACCGTTAGCATCCCGTCTAAATATACGTCAGTTATACGAGAAATGAAAGTTACTTATATGATCTGTGATCATAATCCGTGCATTCTGAAAAGCTGTGTGCTTCAAGAAATAGGGAAAAAAACTATTTTCAGAGTTATCGCGACTTGATATTGAATAAGATTTATTTTATCTTGAGACCGAATGACATTACTTTGAGACGTTACTTTGTTAAACTTTTCATTCTTTTTAAAATAAAACTAAAATAAAGATCAACGACTTTGCTAAATCAAGACATTCTTATGTTCAAAATTTTTGCATTGAAGCAACAAATCCTCGTTATTTTAGCAAACATATCTTTTCATCTGAGACCATGTTTCGACTTCTTCAAATGTCATTTAAAAAATTCGATATTATTGAATTTTAGTGGGAACTTAAAATTGGCCAAATATCGAAAGCGCCATCTACTAAACGTTTTTAAAGTTGTTACAAAATAAAATATATTTTAATTAATGAAAAACTATATTTTACGATAAAACAAATCCTTATTTCAAAAGAAAAAACATGAAGATCTAACAGTCATCTAATATATATTTCCGTTCACGAAAGAAGAAAAAATTCCACAACATAGCTGCTCGAAGGAAAAAAGGAAAAGGAAAATAACTACAATAGTGTATGCACCACATTCCCACACAGTAGCAAATTAAGATTTGTTTCAATCAGCCAAATCAAATCAAAGAAACGGAAAATAAACTCTAATTCAATTGAACAATAAACGATGCTCACGCTTGCGAACAAGCAGAGCGTCAAAGACATAGAAACAATCAACTCAATCAAACGTTATATTTAAGAACCTGCATTATAAAAGCCCTGGATGTGAAAAAATTGTGGTTGTTCGAAATTTTTCAATTTTTGAAACTTATTTGTTAATAAACTGAGAGGGGAAAATAGATGTATGTTACTAATATTTCCACATATCTGTATTATATGATATTTGGGAAATAAAAATTATACGGCCAGTCAATGTGTTTTCGTTTTTGTTACGTTCAGTTTGCACACGTTATCTTGTAAACAAAGTAAATAGATTAATTTTGTTTGTATTTGTAAACAAGGTAACTAGATTTATGTTATTTGGATTTTTACCGGCTTTAAATGCGTTATAAGAAATTTAAATATGCCAATGAGTCCGTTGATGTGGTATTTGGCTCAAAGGAAGTAGACATGGTGGTGTCGGTGTTCCTCATAGTTTGCTTAGTATTGAAGACAGAAAAATAAATAAAATTAGTCAAAGTTGAGCCTCAGTAAGACGAACGGCTTTTGTATTTATCTATAGCTAGCTGTGATTGCTAAGATGTCAGGGGTTAAAATAATTTTGGAAGCCAATTCTAACATAATGTTGTCATTTCTGAAAAAAATGAATGTAATAAAGATTCTACCTTCATTTCATTCTCATAGTTTGAAAAGCGTTAAATGCACATGGACTAAAGGTTGAGAGTTTGAATAAAAATTGAACTGGAGAAAAGATTTAATGTCAAATTGATGTAAAAATGGTGAAGTAAAAGATTTTAAGAAGATGTGTTTTTAAATTATTTTTTTTGTTTAAATTTTCTTATCATATATTTTAGGAAATAATTTAAATTAAGTAAACTTAAATTTTTAGCACATGAGCATTTAAGGAATAATATTTAGCACATGAGCATTTAAGGAACTTCAAACTATAAAATTAAAATAAAGGTAGAATTTTCATATCATTCTTTCCCAATTGATAACATAATGTTAGAAACAATTTCTCTTTAAAGTTAGGCTTTCAAAACTGCTTTTAAGCCTCTGGAATCTTATTTCGTCTTAACGAAGCCCTCATTTGACTCATTCGATTTGTTTTTCTATTTTCAATATTTAGAAAACTACATTAAAATGAAAATTTAAACAAGACCAAAGCAATAACCGTTTCAACTCCCTAGGATCCATGTGGCGACCTTACGAATTCAATGGCACTTTTTTACATTTCTTATAATATATTTCTATTCGAAAAAATCCAAACATGGTTATTCTAGTTCTCTTGTTCTCAAATAGAAACAAAATGAATCTAGTTATCTTGTTAACAAGATAACATGGGCAAAGCGATTGTAACAAAAGCGAAAACCTATTACATTCTGGTGGTCGTATGTTTTTTCATTCAGAAATATCTTAAAATGCAGATATGTGGAAAGATTTCAAATCTCGTCATACTGAAATTCATAGTCCTAACTGCTTCTTTTTGTTTTCTGATACATTCAATTTAACCGCATCAATTTCATTATTGAAATGGGGGGATAAGTATGAATAGCAGACATCTCACTGTTATTTTTCCCAATCAGCCTATTAACAGTTAACACAAGATTTAGAAAATTAAAAAATTCCGCCTAACCACATTTTTTTTTCATTTTAGACTTTTATAAATAATGTTTTTAAACGCAGCGATGGTTACCACATTTACTGTTTTTGACGCTTTGCTTGTGTACAAGCTTGAGCGTAAATTGTTGTTTGAATTGATATTAGGTTACCGTTATAGGAGTTCGTTAGGCTTATTCATACAGATCTAATTTAGCTTCCATGTGTTAAGTTGAAAAGAAGGAATTGTGTAATTTTACTTCCCAATAATTGCGAATATAATTTCAGAGATAGCTAAAGGTTATCGTTTTCTTCTTGTGTTAGAGTAAGGAAATTGGAGGATACACTTAAAGTGTTTCTTTTACATTTCATCATTTCATTCGAGCAGCGATTAAATGCTTTTGTGGATTTTTTTTCTTTTGAAGTGAAACGAAATATATATTAGATGACTATTACATCTTCATGTTTTTTTCAAGAAATAATGAATTACTTCATCCTAACATGGAGTTCTTTCATTATTTAAAATGTCTTTTATTATGAAGTATCTGTCAAAATTATGAGTAGATGACGCTTTCTTTACTTGACGACTTTTCTAATTTCCGTTAAAATTCAACAATATCAGTGTGCTTAAATGCCATTTAAAGAGCCACAAAGACGGTCTCATTTTATCGGAGATGTGTTTGCTAAACGCCCGAGCATTTGTTGCTTAAATGCGAAAATTTTGATACATCTTTGATCTTGATTTTTAAATTTATTTTAGAAAGAATGAAAAGTTTAACAAAGTAATTGCATTCAGTCTCATGATATCACAAATCTTTTTCACCATTATGAAAGCATAAACTGCTTTTTTATACTATGTTAGAAGCACACAACTCTAAACAATGCACGGATTATAATGACAGATCTTAAAATTAACGTTAATTAGTAGTATATTGTAAAAGAACTCTAAACGGTATGCTAAAGATATGTTGTGAAAATTTTCGTAGTGATGGAATTAGGAATTTCGTCGACATGCGCAATGAAAAAAATTAGAACCTCTTTCTCGTAATTTAATTTCGCTTTAAAATACTTTTTAACTCATTTTTGACAAAAGAAAATTACTCTACAATGAAATACAATTAGCCATTTTGCCAATGACAATAACAAATATATATATATATATATATATATATATATATATATATATATATATATATATATATATATATATATATATATATATATTAAGACCCTCATTTAACTCTTTCACTTCAAAGCAATGTAGAAAACGTAATCATATCCATCCGTCACAAGCAATAGACTAAATCCCATTTAAAGCTACTCAGATTTTTAGCTCCACTTAAATATCTACCAATACAGCCAACAAATACGATTGTTTTAACATTTCATTGCATTCATAATTATTATTTGAAATATAAACTTAGAAACTGATACTAAATGAAAAATCAATTTCTGACACCTTCAAAAAAATGCCAGTGTAGGCGCTTTCTTCACAATTTTTTAAATATATTTTGAATAAAATCAATAGAATCGAAGTGATGAAATGCAATTTCCCAGACTCGCTGCAGGGCTATTTCAGGATACTGCAGGGCTTTTTCTGGATTGTGAACTACATATGATGTGAGAGACCACGGAAGAGACAAGGTGTGCAATGCAAGGCGATTTTTAAAAAAAGTATGAAATTTGCATGCTTGGCAATTCTCTAGCAGTGAGGGGAATGTCCTCCGTCCAAATTAACTATGAAAAACTATCAAGATACACACATGAAATAAAATAATCGGAAACTGGGAATATTGTACTGCTAATGAGATGGAGTCCATAAAAGGGTTTAAAGTAAAGGATTAGTTGTAAGAAATGTTGGTTCCAGACAGCCAAAGAAAACAATGACGATGAGATGATCGATATATCGACATGCTGCCAACAAGAGACTGACACTAAATATCCAACGACACTGTCCAGCACTTACATACGGTAACTGGGTGACAGGTGTCATGGTTTACTGTGACGAGATGGTTGCGCAGGAGTATCATATTCGTCCGGTGTCCGGAATGCTATGCAGCATTGTCGGCACTGTTTAAAGTAGTTCAATGGGCTCATAGACAGGTTGTCAATAGATGTCATATCTCCTAATCGATAAGAGTTGTTTGAATCTATCAAACCATTTTCGGTGTCATTTTGTAGAGTGAAAGATAGGGACACGGTTTCATCTTACTTACATCCAGAAATAAATTGTTTGTTGGTCGTAGTGCATCTGTGTGAGGAGGTCCAACGATGAACTGCTGAACGGAGCTTTAAGTCTTGATGGAGATTCGATGACAAGAGGCCATAACTTTGATTAGATTATTTTCCTCCTTGAAATTAAGAACATTCTTACATTCTTAATTTCTAGTGTTCCAAACTTCCAAACTAATTATTGAAAACCGGGATTTAGAAGAGACGGAAGTCGGTTCTTAATCTTCCTAAATTACGAGAAAAATGGATACACGATTCTGATGTTTTACTGAAGAAATAGAACAAACCCACTCCGTTGTTTCCTAAAAAATGACATAAAAATTTTTAACACAAATTTTTTTAAAAAAAAATCAGTTTCTGAAAATTTTTAACCTTATCATTTTTACATCAATTTGACATTAAATGACTTCTGCAGTTCCAATTTTATTCAATTACATTTTTAGTCCACGCGCATTAACAGATTTCAAACTATGAGAATGAAATTAAGGTAGAAGCTTTCTTTCATTATTTTTTTCAGAATAGACAACATTATGTTAGAAACAGTCAAAATGTGGCTTCCAAAATTCTTTTTAGCCCCTGACATATTAGCAATAACATCTAGCTATAGGTAAATACAAAGGAGTTTCTTCTTACTGAGGCTCAACTTTGACTAATTTTATTTATTTTTTTAAATACAAATAAAATTAATCTAGTTACCTTGTTTAAAATACAAACAAAATTAATCTATTTACATTGTTTACAAGAAACCATGGGCAAAATGAAAGTAACAAAAACGAAAATACATTGACTTTCCGTATAATTTTTATTTCAGAAATATCATATAATACAGATATGTGAAAAGATACATAGAAGACATCTATTTTCCCCCTTAGTTTATTAACAATAACAGATAAGTTTAGAAAATTGAAAAATTACGCCCAACCACCATTTTTTCTCATCCAGGACTTTTATAAAGCATGTTTTTAAACATAGCGTTGGATGGGATTATCTGTGTATCTTTCTATGTCTTTCAAGCTCTGCTTATTCGCAAGCGTGAGCATCATTTATTGTTAAATGAGAAGTGAGGTTATTTTACGTTTCTTCGATTTAATTCGGCTAATTGAAATTACTCTAACTTTGCTAATGTGCAGGTATTTGGAGGATACACAATTGTAATTTATTTTTTCCAATTCCACATTTCTTTCGAGCTGGTATTAAATGCTTTTACGGAATTTTTTCTTTTCTAGTGTGCGGAAGTATATTTTAGATGTCTACTATATCTTCATGTTTTTACTTATGAAGTAAGGATGTGTTTCATCATAAAATACAGTTTTTCATTAATTAAAATATATTTTATTCACATCCAGGGCTTTTATAACGCATGTTTTAAATCATACAATTCGATTTGTTTGATTGTCTCTATGTCTTTGACGCTCTGCTTGTTTGTAAGCGTGAGCATCGTTTGCTGAATAAAAGGTGAGGTTAATTTCCATTTTTTCGAATTGATTCGGCTGATTGAAATAAATCTTAATTTGCTAATGTGCAGGTATTTGGAGGATCCACAATTGTAATTTTTTTACTCTTCCTGATTTCCTTCGAGCAGCTATTAAATGCTTTTATGGAATTTTTTCTTTTCTAGTGAGCGGAAGTATATTTTAGATGTCAACTATATCTTCATGTTTTTACTTATGAAATAAGGATATGTTTCATCATAAAATACAGTTTTTCATTAATTAAAATATATATTATTCTGTAACAACTTTAAAAATGTTTAGTAGATGGTGTTTTCGATATTTGGCTAATTTTAAGTTCCCGCTAAAATTCAATAATATCGAATTGTTTAAATGCCATTTAAAAAATCCAAAGATGGTCTCAGATGAAAAAGATATGTTTGCTAAAATAACGAGGATTTCTTGCGACAATGTGAAAATTTTCAACATAAGAATGTATTGATTTCTCAAAGTCGTTGATCTTGATTTTAGCTTTATTTTAAAAAGAATGAAAATTTTAACAAAGTAACGTCTCAAATTAATGTCATTCGGTCTCAATATATAGTAAATCTTATTCAATATTAAGTTGCAATAACACTATAAACAGTTTTTTCTTTCCTTTTTCTAGAAGCACAAAGCTGTTGAGAATGCACGGATTATAATCACAGTTCCTATAAGTAACTTTCATTTCACGTATAACTAACGTATATTTAGACGGGAAGCTAACGGTATGTTATAGTTGTGAAAATTTCCAATATCGGATGATGAATCTCATCGACAACACAAGGAATAACATGAGCGTTCCTTTATAGCAATTGTATATCGCATTTATATCATTTTTCACCTTAGTTTTCACAAAAGAAAAATAATGTGTCTTAAAATGTAATAAGCAATAAGTCGATGACAATATACCAAAAAATAATGAGAGTCCACAGTGCCATTCTTTATGTCACTCCCAGTAATATTCCTATTATTTAATGTTGTTATTGCGGTCATTTTTTTTCTGCAGTCAGTTGATGTGAGAAACCATCATAGCGCTCTTTCATCTCAAATAAACGTGAAAACACAATCATGTCCACCCTTCACAAGCAGCATACTAAAATTCATATCAAGAATTTTAACAAAGCTTTTTCGTTCACTGAAATCTCCACACTAACAGAAAGAACACTCATTTTTTTTACATTTCTTTACATTAATAATGATCATTTAAATAAAATCAGTTAATTTAGAGATTCAATGTAAAACATATTTCTTGCACCGGACTGAAGAATTCCATTATATGGTACTTTCTTCATTTCACAATTTATTTATTTATTTTTTCAGTAAAATTTAATAGAATCGAAATGATGTAATGTGATTTGCAGAATTCGTAGCATGGTTGATTTAAAAATCTGAAGGGCTTCCTGTAAATTGTGATCTTGTTATTAAGAATGTAAATTTGTGTCACATTTTTGTTACAATCTACATGAATGTCAACAAAAAAAATGTCACCCTTCTTAAAAATGCGCCAAGTATGGTTCAAATTTCGAATTTATGTCCTAACAGCCATTTTGAACATAGCAAATGATCAGAAAGGGGTCATCTTTCTTTCGTTTTGCTTGTCATTAAGTGACATAACATGATTAGTTCGCTTTTGATTTTTATTACATGGAAAAAAATGCAATCTTTTGACTAATTTTTTTTAATTTCATGGCATTCTTTTTGAAGTTTTGATTATTGAATTTTGCAATAGACTCTGAAATGAAGTTTCTCTAAAAGATCACTAGAGGATACTGCGAAAAAAAACCAACACGTCATCTATGGTGACATGTAAGAATTTTCAATTCGGTATTGCTATGTGATTTAGATTAATCCAAATATACACTTCCTTTCCTGAAAGTTTGTAACCCTGGTTTAAAACCTTACTCCTCAGTGCAGAAAATATCCCTTTCTTCTATGCCTGGCCTCTCTTTAATATTAGTATTTCATGTAACTTCATATTGTGAGAGATATGCGAAATAGTTACAATTCTAGCAATCGTGAAAAATTTGTAGGATTAATTTCTATGGAATTTTTTAAAAAATAAAACCGATATAACCGTATTAATTTAACTATTGACATGAAACCCATCCCACATATATCACGATCATTCTATTTGCAATAACAGATAAATAATGCAAACTGAATATTTTGTCATACCACAATTTTTCTTATATCTCACTTTTAATGAATTCAATTTTTCGATTGCTTGTTGTAAGTTTTTGTTTAATGCCCATTTTAAATAGTCGTTTTAAATAGTTTACAACACGTATTTTGAAGAGACTGACACTATGTAGTTAACGACACTGTTCAGCGCTTGCTTGCGGTGACTGGATGTCATGGTTTTGTGAGATGAGATCGTTGCGCAGGAGTGTCCTATTCGTCCGATGTCCGGATTGCTATTCACCAATTTTGACACCTTTAAAGTAGTTTAACGAGCACATAGACTGGATGTCAATAGATGTTATATATCTTAATCGATAAGAATTGTTTTAATCTCACAAACTATTCTCGGTGCCATTTTAAAGAGTTTAAGAGAGGAACACGGTTTTATTTTACTTACATCCAGAAAGAAATTGTCTTGTTGATCGTTGTGCATCTGTGTGAGGAGGCATAATGATGAACTGCTGAATGGAGCTCTAAAATCTTGATGGAGATTCGATGACCAGAGGCCATAACTCTGATTAGATTATTTTCCACCATGTACTAAGAACATTAGAAATGAAGATTAATTCAAAACGAATTATTTAAAACCGTGCTTTAGAAGAATCGGGAATTTGTTTTTATTCTCCCAAAATTATGAGAAAAATTTATTCACGATTCTGCTGTATTACCGAAGAAATGAAACCAACTCATGCAGTCCTTTCTTAAAATGTATAAGAAAATTAAAGAAAAATATTTAAAAAACTCACAATTTTTAACTTCAACATTTTTACATCGATTTGACAATAAATCTTTTATCCAGTTCCATTTTTATTCCAACTCTCAACCTTTCATCCATGTTCATTTAACGCATTTCAAACTATGAGAATGAAATAAATGTAAAATCTTTATTTCATTCAATTTATCGGAACTGATAACGTTATGTTGGAAATAGTCAAAATTTGGCTTCCAAAATTAATCTTAGCCCCTGATTTCTTAGCAAGTGCAGCTAGTTATAGGTAAATACAAAAGCCGTTCGTCTTACTGAGGCTCTAATTTGACTAATTTTCTTTATTTTTCTGTCTAAAATACTAAGAAAACTATGAGAAACACCGACACCACCATGTCTACTTCCTTTTGGCGAAATACCCCATCTACGAACTCATTGGCATATTTATATTTCCTATAACGTATTTAAAGCCGGTTAAAATCCAAATAAAATTAATCTAATTACCTTGTTTACAAATACAAAGAAAATTAATCAATTTACCTTGTTTAAAAGATAACATGGGCAAAATGAACGTAACAAAAATGAAAATACATTGACTTTCCGTATAATTTTTATTTTAGATATATCATATAATACAGATATTTGGAATGATACAAAGCAGTCATATATTTTACCCTCTCAGTTTATTAACAATAACAGACAAATTTAGAAAATTGAAAAATTTCGTCCAACCACAATTCCTTTTCTTCCAGGACTTTTATAAAGCATGTTTTTAAACATGGCATTGGATTGGATTGTCATTGTTTCTATTTCTTTGACGCTTTGCTTGTTACCAAGCGTTAGAATTGTTTGTTGTTGAATAAATAGTGAGGTTAATTTCCGTTTCTTCGAATTGATTTGACTAATTGAAATAAATCTGACTTTATTACTGTGCAAGAATTTGGAGGATACGCTATTGTAAATTTTTTCCTTTGCTCACTAGAATGCATCCTTAAATTCTTTTTTAAGTTAAAAAATTAACTTAATACTTCTGCTTGAATTCAAGATTCACCGGAAAAAAATTGCAAATCCTTCATAACATTCTCCCACTTCGAATTCCTAAATTAATTTACTCTATCATACATCTTTTTTCTACAAATAGAAAAGCAAGGCATGCTGATTCAACCTCTTCTAAATACGTATACTCAAGCTTATAAATGAAGCAGAGTGTTTATAATTCCTTCCTTCCATTGCATGAAAAGTCCAACAAACGATTCCAATAATATGATTTATTAAAAGTGGACCATAAGAAAAAATGTAGTGTGGCACAAAATTCAGCTTTCATCATTTTTCTATTATTCTCAAAAGAATGAGTGTGAAGAATAGTAGGTTAAAGTCAGATTTTCATCTTTGTCTTTCATGTCAATAGTTAAATTAATAAAGTTAAAACGGTTTCATCTGCAGAAAAACCGTAGAAATGACGGCTATGATTTTCTTCGGATTGCAAGATTTAAAACTATTTCGCATATCTCTCATCATGTGATGTTACATAAAATAGTAATCTTAAAGGAAGGTCAGGCACAGAAGATATTTTCTACAATGAGGCGTCATGTTTTAGCACCAGGTTTAAAAACTTTCAAGAAAGGAAGTGTATATTTAGATTACTCTAAATGACATAGAAATACTGGATTCAAAATTCTTACCAGATGATGTTTTATGTTCACAGAATCCTCTAGTGATCTTTTAGAGGAACTTCATTTCAGATTCTATAGCAAAATTCAATAATCAAAATCTCGTAAAGAATGCCTTTAATTTTTTTAAAAAAATTAATCAAAAGATTGCATTTTTATCATACAATCTAAATTTATAAAAGAAACTATTTGGTGTACCGTAAATCGAAAGCTAATTTCTCATGCTATGTCAATTAATGACAAAAAAAAAAAACGAAAGGAAGATGAGCCCTTTCTGGTCATTTGCTATGTTCATAATGGCTGTTCGGACAAATACTGGAAATTTGAACCATATTTGGTGCTTTTTTTGGAGGGGCGACATTTTTTAGGTTGACTTTCAAGTAGATTGTAAAAAAATGTGACACAAATTTACAATCTTAATAACAAGATAACAACCGAATCATGGGTAGGAAAGTGCAGCTTCTGTGAGTGAAAAGACTGGAGCACCAGGTGGTAGAAGTCTCTTCTTAAGCGGTGGTCCACCTCACGGATTTGTTCATAAATCTGACATCCAACACACTGGGGGACAGCACTCCCCCGTCGACCGTGGTACGCCCGTAGAAGTTGGAGAGCTTCCCGCAAAATGTCGGTAAATGGACAAACATCAAAGAGCCGGAAAATCTGTTTGGGCTATGGGGGGTCAAAGAAACTGAGGGTCAGTTTGTTTTGAGCAGTCGAAAGGGGAACGCGTGACGTCTGAAGATTTCTCCGGTTGTGGGTCCGCCACCGCAGACGTGGGTGGCACCACGAAGGAAGGGTGACAGTTTTATGACCACATCTGTGAATATCCTCCGTTCGGGGCTGCAGATTTTAGCTGGGCATAGTGGAATGGCCTTCACGCCTTGGGTGACCCTAAAAGCAGCAAGCTCCCGACGTACTTCCCCCATTTAGCCCAGGGACACCCTCCCGCCACGATGAGGCAATCTGTAGGACTCGGGAGGATATTCATTTCCAGTGGATCCCATCTTATGTGGATCTACTTGGTAACGAAATAGCATACAGGTTTGCAAAGGAAGGAAACAGCCTAGCGACTTTATCCTCTACTCAGCTCACATACTTAGAACTGTTCTCTCAGGCGAAATTCCTAAATAAGAAGAATTGGATGGTTCCCCCTACTCATGATTGGTATAGAGCCACTGAGCCTGGCCAGTCCTTAATTCTTCCTTGTGAGAGAAAAACCAACATTTGTCTGTCGCGCCTTGGCAGTGGCCACCTTAAATGTCTTTTTTCTCAGGGTGAAAAATTTTACTCTTTTTGCCCGAAATGCTGCCAAAATCAGGCCTCAGCTGAACATATTCTAGACTATTTAGGCCTTCTCTCGGGAGAAATTTATTCTCCCTTCCTCGTTTTGACGTTCTTCTTGTCAACCGATTTTGGATTTGGTCTGACTAAGTCAGGCTATGGAGATTAGCGACAACAACAATAATAAAATAGCAATCTACAGGAAGCCCTCCAGTTTTTTTTAAATCTGCCATGCTACGAATTCTGCAAATCGCATTACATCATTTCGATTCTATTGAATTTTACTGAAAAAAATATATAAAAAAAATTGTTAAATGAAGAAAGTACCCTATACTGGAATTTTTCAGTCAGGTGTAATAAATCTGTTTTACATTTCATCTCTAAATTAAATGATTTTATTTAAATAATCATTGCTAATGCTAAGAAATGTAAAAAAAAAAGAAAGAAAAAAATGAGCGTTTTTTCTGTTAGTGTGGAGATTTTAGTGCACAAAAAATGTTTGTGGAAATTCTTGATATAAATTTTAGTATGCTGCTTGTGAAGGGTGGACACGATTGTGTTTTCACGTTTCTTTGAGATGAAAGAGTGATATGATGGTTTCTCACATCAACTGACTGCAGACAAAAAAATGACTGCAATAACAACATTAAAAATAGGGATATTACTGGGAGTGACAAAAAGAATGGCGCCGTGGAGTCTCATTATTTTTTGGTATATTGTCATCGACTAATTGCTAATTTTATTTTAAGGCACATTACTTTTCTTCTGTAAAAACTAAGGTGAAAAATGATAGAAATGCGATATAAAATTGCTATAAAGGATCCTTCATGTTATTCATTGCGCATGTCAATGAGATTCATAACCGATATTGGAAATTTTCACAACTATAACATTCCGGTAGCATCCCGTCTAAATATACGTTAGGTATACTTGAAATGAAAGTTACTTATATGATCTGTGATTATAATACGTGCATTCTGAAAAGCTGTGTGCTTCAAGAAAAAGGGAAAAAAAACTATTTTCAATGTCATCGCAACTTAATATTGAAATAGATTCACTCTATCTTGAGACCGAATGACATTACTTTGAGATGTTACTCTGTTAGACTTTTCATTCCTTTTAAAATAAAACTAAAATGAAGATCAACGACTTTGAGAAATCAACACATTCTTATGTTCAAAATTTTCGCATTGTCGCAACAAATCCTCGTTATTTTAGCAAGCATATCTTTTTCATCTGAGACCATCTTTTGATTTCTTTAAATGGCATTTAAAGAATTCGATATTACTGAATTTTGGCGGGTACTTAAAATTGGCGAAATATCGAAAGCCCCATCTACTAAAGGTTTTTAAAGTTGTTACAGAATAAAATATATTTTAATTAATGAAGAAGTGTGCTTTATGATGAAAAAAATCCTTATTTCATAAGAAAAAAAACATGAAGATATAACAGTCATCTAATATATATTTCCGTTCACTAAAGAAGAAAAAATTCCACAAAAGCATTTAATAGCTGATCGAAGGAAATGAGGAAATGCAAAAATATACAAATTTTCAATAGCGTATCCTCCAAATTCTTACACAGTAGCAAAGATAGATTTATTTCAATTAACCGCACCTTTTATTCAGCAAACGATGCTCACGCTTACGAACAAGCAGAGCGTCAAAAACATAGAAATAATTTGATGAAAATTCAATGCCATGATTAAAAACATTCTTTATAAAAGTTCTGGATGTGAAAAAATGGTGGTTGGGAGGAATTTTTCAATTTCCGAAACTTATCTGTTATCGTTAATAAACTGAGAGGGGAAAATAGATGTCTGCTATTGATCTTTCCACATATCTGTATTATATGATATTTCTGAAATAAAAATTATACGCCCAGTCAATGTGTTTTCGTTTTTGTTACATTCATTCTCACTGTGTTATCTTTTAAACCAGGTAAATAGATTAATTTTGTTTGTATTTGTAAACAATGTAACTAGATTAAATTAATTTGGATTTTAACCGGCTTTAAATACAATATAAGAAATATAAAAATGCCAATTTGTTCGTAGATGGGGCATGTGGCGCAGAGGAAGTAGACATGGTGGTGTCGGTGTTCCTCATAGTTTGCTTAGTATTGAAGACAGAAAAATGAATAATATTAGTAAAATTAGAGCCTCAGTAAGATGAACGGCTTTTTTATTTACCTATCGCTAGCTGTTATTGCTAAGATGTCAGTGAATAAAAATAATTTTGTCAGCCAAATTTTGACTGTTTCTAACATAATGTTGTCAATTCTGAAAAAAATGAATGAAATAAAGCTTCTACCTATATTTCATTATCGTAGTTTGAAAAGCTTTAAATGCACATGGACTAAAGGTTGAAAGTTTGAATAAAAATGGAACTGGAGAAAAGATTTATTGTCAAATTGATGTAAAAATGGTGAGGTTAAAAATTTTAAGAAACTGAGTTTAAAAAAAAAATTTTTAATTTTCTTATCATATATTTTAGGAAACGATGGCGTGAGTTTGTTTTATTTCTTCAGTAAGAAAGCAGAATCGTGTGTAAATTTATTTCGTATTTTGAAAGAATAAAAACTAATTTCTGGTTCTTCTAAATCCCTGTTTTCAATAATTAGTTTGAATTGGTCTTTATTTCTAATTTTCTTAGTTCATGGAGGAAAATAATCTAATCAAAGTTATGGCCTCTGATCACCGAATCCCCATCAAGACTTTAGAGCTATATTCAGCAGCTCATCATTTTGACTCCTCACACAGATGCACAACGATAAACAAGACAATTTCTATCTGGATGTAAGTAAAATAAAACCGTGTCCCTCTCTTCCACTCTATAAAATAGCACCGAGAATAATTTGTTAGAATAAACCAATTCTTAAGATTATAAGATATAACAGATGTTATATCTAACATCTGTTGACATCCAGTCTATGTGCTCGTTGAACAACTTTAAACGGTGTCAAAAAAGGTGAATAGCAATCTGGACACCGGACGAATATGACACTCCTACGCAACCATCTCGTCACAGTAAACCAAGACAATTTTCATCCATTTATAGCAATTAAATGCTGGACAGTGTCATTGGTTATTTAGTGTCAGAGTCCTGTTGGCAGCATATCTATATATCGGTCATCTCATCATCATTGTTTTCTTTGGCTGACCAACGAAACCAACATTTCTTAGAATTACTCCTATACTTTAGAACCGCTTTCGAAGCGCGTAAAACCACTCTTTTATGGACTCCATGTCATCAGCAATACACAATACATTATCCCCAGTTTCCGATTATTTTACAGCAAGTGTGTGTATCTTGATTGTTTTTTATAGCTAATTCAGACGAAGGATATTGCTTTCACTTCTAGAGAATTGCTAAGCATGCAAATTTTTATACTTTTTTTAAAAATCGCCTTGCATTGCATGTCTTGTCTCTTTCGTGTGCTTACACGTCATACGTAGCATTATGGCACTTATAACAAACAGCATATGCATTACTTTTCTGCTGAGCAGATTTATTAATCACAATAATGTTAATCAGTAATAAAGCAAACGGCACTTTTTTACAATTTCATAACTGTATGGTGAAAGGTTAATATTTATTTGAACATTTGCGCACTCAAACGCATCCTAAAATTCTTTTTTGATTTATGAAATTCCTTCTTAACAAACTCTCGTTTCGAATCTATCAATTAAATCTCTAGTACGTATTTTATTATACAAATTTAAAAGCAACTCAAACAGAATCAAACTCGTCAAAACACGCATAAAGAAGCCTGTAAAACAATCAGTGTTTACAATTAAGCATTACCCGAAACTTCCAACAAACGATTTAAAAAATATGATTTATTAAAAGCAGAGAATTAGAAAAATTGTGATGCACCAGAATATTCAGCTTTTATTATTTATCTATTATTCTTAATAGAATGAGTGGGATGAATAGCAGGTTAATTCATCTTTCATCATAATAACTAAATTAATATGGTTAAATCTGTTTCATATGAAATACAAAAACCTTAGTCATTCCTAAATAATCGCAGTGCAACTTTCCTTCGTATTATCACTATAAATAAGTCATTAATGATGTTTCGTTTAATAGGACAAATAATTATACTGAACAGAAGACCGTTTTATAACCTCGTATGCGTAGCCATTAAGGGAACTGTACGGTTTGATGGGCATGCTTCGGAAATTTTATTAATTACCAGAATATTTGCAGCATAAAAAAATAACTATGTGCAAAATTTATCAAAATATTTAAAAAAAAAGATAAGAATATAAAATCGTTCACAACGATTCTTTACTTTGAAGTATTTTAGAAAACTTACTTGAATTAAAAGTATGTAGAAAGATATTTTGTATGAAAAAAACCACACCAACTACGTAATTATTGCCCTTGTTATCATAACATAGTAGATGAGATTGCAGTTAAATAATTAAAAGTAAAATAATTTGGTTAATGATAACAATATTTGAAATAGATTTATGAATGCAAATGTATGTGAAGAAAAAATACCATAAAATGTATTCAGTAAAGTAATATTTCATTTGACTGCGCCTCCAGCAAAATGACAGAAATGAAATAAAACTGTAGTACAAAGCCACTTCTAGGGATCAGACAAGGACAAAGCCACAGAACAACCTGCCTACTTCTGTGGGAAACGATACCGCATTAAATCTACGGGTGGTCGAATGGATTGCGACAAAAATTTGCCAAAACTTACACTTTTAGTTTGAAGTTCACAACTACGAGAGAGCCCTCAAGTTTTACGAAATAGCCCTGCAGCGAGTCTGTAAAATCGCATTTCATCATTTCAATTCTTTTAAATCTTATTCAAAATATATATAAAAAAAATATGAAGTGAAAGTGCCTACACTGGAATTTTTGTGAAAGATGTTCGAAATTGATTTTTTGTTTAGTATCTCTTTTAAAGTTTATATTTCAAATAATAATTGTGAATATAGTGAAATGTAAAATCAGTTGTATTTGTTGGCTGTTTTGGTAGATATTCAAGTGGAGTTAAAAATCTGAGTAGCTTTAAATGGGATTTTGTCTATTCCTTGCAACGAATGGATATGATTGCGTTTACTACATTGCTTTGAATTGGAAGAGTTAAATGAGGGTCTCTCATATAAACTGATTTCATACAAAAAATTAATCGTGAAAACTACTTTAAATAAATAGGAATGGCAATGAGAGTGAATGAGAAGAAAAATGGTCCCGTAGACTCTCAATTTCTTTTTTTGGCTACTTTTTTTTTTATCATTCACAATATGACTAATTATATTTTACGGCAGAGTAATTCTCTTTCGTCAAAAATGAGTTATAAAGTGTTGTAAAGCGAAATAAAATTACGAGAAAGAGTTTCTAATTTCATTCCTGCGCATGTCGACGAAATTCCTAATTCCATCACTACGAAAATTTTCACAACATATCTTTAGCATACAGTTTAGAGTTCATTTATAATATACTACTAATTAACGTTATTTTTAAGATCTGCAATTATAATCCGTGCATTATTTAGACCTATGGGCTTCTAACAAAAGAATAAAAAACAGCTTATGTTTTATCGCAACATAATGTTGAAAAAGATTTGTGATATCTTGAGACAGAATGCAATTAATTTATTAAACATTTCATTCTTTCTAAATTAAATTTAAAAATCAAGATCCAAGACAAATTCAAAATTTTTGCATTGACGCAACAAACACTTAGGCGTTTAGTAAACACATCTTCGATAACTTGACACCGTCTTTGTGGCTCTTTAAATGGCATTTAAGCACATTGATATTGTTGAATTTTAGCGGAAATTGAAAAAAAAATGGTAAAATAAAGAAAGGGACATCTACTAATAATTTTGACAGTTAGTACAAAACAAATGACATTTTAATTAATGAAAAACTGCACGTTCTGATGAAATAATTCTTTATTTCCTGAGAAAACATGAAGATGTAATTGTCATCTAATATATATTTCGTTTCACTTATAAAGACTAAAATTCCACAAAAGCATTTAATATCTTCTCGTATGATATGATGAAAAGTAAAAGAAATAGATTAGTGTATCCTACAATTCCCCTACTCTAACAGACGAAGAACACGAAAACTTTTAGCTATCTATTAAATTATCTCAATTTTTATTCGCAGCAATAAATTGGGAAATAAAATTATACATTTCCTTTTTATCATCATCACGCATGGAAGCTAAGTTAGAGTTATTCGAATTAGCCTAACGATTTTGTAGAACTGTTGTCTAACATCAACTTAAACTTAAACAACAATCTACGCTCAAGCTTGTAAACAAGCAAAACGTCAATGTCATAACCAGAAAAAATGTATTCCACCGTAGCGTTTAAAATCATGACTTATTAAAGTCTTAAATGAAAAAAAAGTGGTTGGGCAGACATTTTCACTTTTCTAAATTTTTGTGTTAACTGTTCATAGGTTGATGTGGAAAAAATAGCAGCTTGATGTCTGCTATTTATCTTTATTCTTCAATTGAATAATCAAAATGATACTGTTGAATTGAATTTATTTGAAATATAACGACAGATTTAGGACTAGAAATTGTCAGGATCACAAGATTTAAAATATTTCTACATATCTGGCATTATATGATATTTCTGAATTAAAAAACATACGGCCAGCAGATTGTAATATGTTTTCGCTTTTGTTAGTTCGCGTTGCCAATGTTATCTTGTGAACAGAATATCTCAGGGGCAAAAAAGCAATTTTGAAAGACTAAATTTAACGAGAGATTGTTTCTAACATTATGTTATCAATTAGGGAAAAATGAAATGAAGCTTCTATCTTTATTTTATTTTCATAATTTGAATTCCTTAACTTCATGTAAAAATGATCAGATTAAAGATTCTCAAAATCTGGGTGTTTTTTCAAAAACAATTTCATTATATTTTCTTCTTATATTTTTTTGGAATCGAAAGCCTTGAGTTTTTGAGTTTTATTTCTATGGTAAAACATCAGAATCGTGCATCCATTTTTCTCGTCATTTTGGAAGATTAAGAGCCGACTTCCGTTTCTTCTAAACCCCGGAATTCAATAATTACATTGGAATTGGTCTTAATTTCTATAGTTTTTAATTTCAAAAAGAAAATAATCTGATCAACGTTATGACCTCTAGTCTTCGAATCTAAATTAAAGGTTTAGAGCTCCATTCATCATTATACCTCTTCACACACACATATATGGATAACAGACCGACAAAATCTTTCCTGATATGAGCGACCTAAATATGTTCACAGGATGAGACTGTGCCCCTATCGCTCACTATATAAAAAGGCACTGACAATTGTTTATGAGATTAAAATAGTTCTTATCAGTTAAGATACATGACTCCTATTGAAGAGATGCCCTGTCTATGTGCTCATTAAACCCCTGTAAACGGTGCCATTTATGGCGTGTCATCAATGGTACGAGGCATTCTGGACATCAAACGATTATGACATTCTTATGCAACCATCTCGTCACAGTAAATCATGACACCTGCTGTCCAGTTACCTCATGCAAGTGCTGAACAGTGTCTTTAGCTATATAGTGTCAGTCTCCTGTTGTCAGCATGCCGATATATCGGCCATCTTATCGCCGGTGTTTTCTTGGTTGTCCGAATCCAACCTTTAATACAGTCGCACCTGTACTTTGGACTGCTTTCCAAGCTTGTAGGACAACGCATGTATCGACTCCATCTCATCAGCAGTACATAGCACATTATTCCCAGTTTCCAATTATTTCACATCATGTGTCTTTATGGTTCTTTATAGCTAATTTGTACTAATTTCATATTGCTTTCACTTGTAGAAATATCTTATAATGCAAATTTTATTTTTCTTTTTAAATTGTTTTGCACTGCACGAGCTTCATCTAAGCTGCTTGCGTGCCTTCACGACATATATAGTAACATGAACATGATAATTGCATATACATTTTTTTTCTATTGAACCGTTTTATTAATCATAATAATTAATAATAAAGCAAACAACGCAAAGCTTTTTTACAGTTTCATAACTATATGATGAAAGGTTCACTTTTTGCTTAACATTTCATCATTAGAATACATCCTTAAAATCTTTTTTAAGTTAAAAAAGTAACTCTATACTACGGTTTAACTCGAGAATTCATCAGAAAAAAAAGGTAGTGATTCCTTCCTAACCAACTCGCTTTTCTGATCTCCAAATCAGTTGACTCTAGTACATGTCTTACTATACAAGTAAAAAAACTATACATACTGAACCAAACTTTTCAAATTACATATACTCAAGCTTGTGAAACAAGCAGAGCGTTCACAAACAGTTAGACAGAAACGATGAAATGTTCAACAAAAGTGGTTAATAATATGATTTATTAAAAGTTTAGGATAAGAAAAATTGTGGTGTGGTACATTATTCAGCTGTCGTTATTTATCTCTTATTCTCAAGAGAATAAGAGATGAATAATGTGATGAATAATGGATGAATGTCAGATATTCATCTTTGTCTTTCATGTCAATAGTTAAATTAATACTGTTAAATCTTTTTATTAGAAAAAAACCCTATAGAAATGACGACTCCGACTTTTTCAGTATTGCAAGATTTAAAACTATTTTGCATATCTCTCATCATATGATGTTACATGAAATACTAATATTAAAGGAAGGCCAGGCATGGAGGTAATGGATATTTTCTGTAGTGAAGCGTCATCTTTTAGCACCGGGGTTACAAACTTTCACTAAAGGAAGTGTATATTTGGATTACTCTAAATCACATAGCAATGCAGGATTGAAAATCATTACCTGTCACCATAGAGGACGGTTTTTCCCCCCGCAATATTCTCTAGTGATCTTTTGGAGAATGTTCATTTCAGCAATCTATATGAAGCCCTGAAGTTTTATATGAATCTGCCATATCGTGAATTCTGTAAATCTTATTATGCAATTTCGATATCGATTCATATTTACTGAAAATATATACAATACAAAATTGGGTATTGAAGAGAGTACTATATACTGGAATTTTTGTGTAAGGTGTTAGGAGTATGTTTTTTGTTTAATCTTTATGTTAACTGGTTTATATTTAAAATGATCATTGTAAATAAAATGTAAATTTTTTTTTTTTTGAGTTTTGGTGGAGTTTTTAGTGGACGAAAAATCTTTCTGGAAGCTTTTGTTGTGAATTTTGGTATGTTTCTTGTGGCGGTAGGACTGGCTGCGTTTTAGAGGTTTCTTTGGGCTGAATGTGTGATATCATGGTCTCTCACATCATTTGATTGCAAACAAAAAAAATTACCTTACTCAAAACTGGAATTGTAATAAGAGTGAAATGAGAAAAACATTGGTACTGTGGACTCATAGTTTCTTTTTTTTTTAGGGGGGGGGTATTGTCATTGGCAATATGGATTATTCTATTTTAAACAAAGCAGTTTTGTGAAAAATTAAGTTAAAAAGTATAAAATTGCGAAATAAAATTGCTTGCATTTTATTCATTGCGCATGTCGGTGAGATTCCTAAATGTGCTACTGAAAATATTCACAATTACAATATACCATTAGCATACCATTTAACATACTCTTATATATACAACAAATGAACATTACTTGTAAGATCTATGATTAAATCCGTGCATTCTGAAAAGCTGCGGGTTTCTAACAAAAAGACCAATAAATTAATTGTTATCACAACGCAATATTGAATAAGATTTACGATATCGCTAGACCGAGTGCCATTAATATGTTAAACTTTTCACTCTTTTAAAAATAAAAATAAAATCAAGATCAAAAACGTTTAGAAATCAAGACTTTTTTTTTACATTCAAAATTTTCGCATTTACGTAACAAACAATCGTGCTTTCAGCAAACATTTCTTCGACATCTGTAGAACATCTTTGGAGTTCTTTAAATGGCATTTAAACAATTCAACATTGTCGAATTTTGTCAGAATTTAAAAATTGGTTTATTGTAGAAAGCTCCATCTGCAAGAAGTTTTGAAAATTATTACAAATAAATTAAATTATTTTTATTAATAAAAATTGTGTGTTATGATGAAATAAATCATTATTTAAATAAAAAAAACATGAGAGATGTAATAGTCGTGTAATATATATATTTCATTTCCCTTAAGAAGAAAAAAATTCCACAAAAAGTTTTTAATAGCAGCTTGAATGAAATAAGAAAAAAGGAGAACTACTATTTTAGTGTATCCTCCAATTTCCTTTACTCTAAAAAAAGGAAGAATACGAAAACCATTAACTATTTCTTAAATCATCATAATTTTTATTCCCAGCAATAAATTAGGAGGCAAAATTATGCAATTCCTTCTTATCAAATTCTTGCACATTAGCTAAATTAGATTTATATAAATATGCCTAACGAATTCGTCGAACGATAAACTAACCTAGCAAATTAAACTCAAAAAACAATTTACGCTCGAGCCTGTGTACAGGCAACGCGTCAAAGACATAACGATAGGACAATCGAAAAGCCAGACCAGCGTTTAAAAGCATCATTTATACAAATCTGGAAATGAGAAAAAAATGTGGTTGGACGGAATTTTTCGATTTTCTAAACTTATCTGTTACCATTATTAGGTTCAGTGGGAAAAATTACAGTGAGATGTCTACTTCTTTTCTTATTGTTTAGCCCATGTGTATTTAAAACAATTCAAACTATGAAATTAAAATAAAGGTCGAAGCTTTATATCACTTTCTTCCCGAATTGATAACATAATGTTAGAAACAATCAAAATTAGGCTTTCAAAATTACTTTTCTAACCCTTGATATCTGAGTCCGTCTTACTGAATTGCTCGCCTTAATGAAGCGCTGATTTGACTAATTGGATTTATTTTTATATCTACAATACTAAGATAATTATAGGAAAATGAAAATTTCAATAATACCGAAACCACCACTTTTTCAATTCCTAATGATTCAGATGGCTCATCTACGAATTCAATGACACTTTTTCACATTTCATATAAAGTATTTAAAGTCGATAAAATCCTAACAAGGTTAATCTAGTTGTCTTGTTCTCAAATAGAAACAAAATTAACCTAAATATCTTTTCACAACACAAAATAAAACAACATCAAGGTAACAAAAGCGGAAACTCATTACATTTGGCTGGCCATATATTTTTAATTCGGAAAAATCATATAATACAGATATGTGAAAAGATTTTAAATCTCTTGATCCTGATAATTCATAGTCCTAACTCCTTTGTGTTGTTACAAATCTGTAATTTTGCTGCCCGGTACGAATAGTGTCATCCTGGAAAAACCGTTATAAGATCTGTCCTGTGCGCCCTGAGCTTGGCGACCATTTGGCGACTTGGCGACGAATTTGGCGAGTTTGGCGACTAAATGGATCATACTGGAAAGTTCGAGAAGTTTCACGATCCATCCAATAGGAACCAAGATACACTTAGGTACGCCCTGATTGGTCTGAAGATTCTAGCCCCGCCTCCTGGAACTATAAAAGACGGGTACTCTGAAGCTGCGAGGAAGAAGAAAGAGCCGAATATACCACCATGTAAAACCAAACTCCAACCCTTGTAAACGCATGCTGATTGGCTCTGAACGAACAATAGCTTAACTCAATATGTAAACAACCTTTACTCCCGGCTACACACTCCGATCCGCACTGCAACCAGACGCACCTTCCCCACCGCTGCTGACTTCCTATTGGACGGCGTTCCACCTTCCTCTCCCTCTCCATCAGGGGACTACTCTGCTTCGCAGAGTAGCGCCAGTAACAGCCCAGTCATCTCACGCTGCTGACATAGAAAGACCATGGCACTCACCAAAGCCAAGTTAATTTCCTCAACTTCCTGCCATCTACAGGAGATAGCTTCTACGGAAGCGGGCTCTCCTTAAACTCCAACGTCTCTAGCTGCGAGGAAGAAAGGTGGTTTAAGTGAAGTTTTGTGGATCGTCAGAAGTTGTGTGTGAGAGGAGTCGGAGATGCCGACAGGTAAAGAAACTGGAAGATTAGACAACAAGCAAGCTGCTAAACTAGAAATTAAATGCGTTGAGTAATTAAAATTGAGAGGCGGTATTTGTAGTAGAAATTGTAGTAGGATTGTTTCAACAAAATTCAAATTAACCATATCAGTTTGAATTATTAAAATGAAAAAAAAAGATGAAAAGCAGACATCAAGCTACTATTTTTCCCATATCAGCCTATTCACAGTAACAGATAATTTTAGAAAATTGAAAAATTCCGCCCAATCATATTTTTTTCTCATTCCATACTTTTATAAATCATATTTTTCCTTATGATATTTTTAGGAAACGAAAGCGTGAGTTTGTTTGTTTTATTTCTTCAGTAAAACAGCAGAATCTTGCATCCGTTTATCTCGTACTTTCAGAATTAGTATACGTATACGTATAGTATAGTATAGTCAGAATTAGTATTAGTATACGTATTAGTATACCCATTAGTATATGTCTCTCCAGCGTAATATCTAATTAATGTGTTAACCTACTTCCCCTTGCTTAACAACTTACTCCGAACAGTCAAATGATGGAATATTGTTATGCTTATTGAAAAACGTCAGACACTGGACAAAACCGTAAAAGATACAAGTGCTCAGATTATTATTTTCGGAGTTCCACACAAGAGATTTGTGTGTTTATTAGTACAGTAAAGTAAATCGAAAGTGTACTTTATAAGCTATTTTTCAATCGACTCCAACTGGGATTCGACACAAAACTACGATTATAACCACAGATTGACATTCCATATTTCATTAAGTCTCTGAAATTTTGAATTATCGCACTTGCATGCGACTTACAATCATACATGCTACGTTCAAAATTACAGTCAGTTCTGAAATAGGTTTAGTATTGCCGTTAAAGTAGTACGTAAATATTTCTAAACAAAACTATAATAATATCTTTAAATTAATAAACAAAATGCAAAAAAAAAATTAAAAAATGAAGAAGTATACGTTTTTTTTATTATATTAAAAAAAGCTAATTTCTCAAAGTACTTGAATAGATGCATGGAGAGCCTTAGTGCCTAGGCACTTCGATTCAATTTGAGGTAATAAGTAGCAGAGGAAAAATAGAAGTAATATACCATTGGTAGTCGGTTGAGTAGAAAAAGGACGGCTTAAAAGCGTTTATGGTGAAAACTGAGGCAGTTCGTTAAATGCAATTTAAATTTCGGAAGAACGTATGTATGGAGGTTTAAGTGGCAAAGTCCATTTGGTAGTAAAGGCGTATTTTCCATTGCAGCGGACATAGTTAATTTGCTCCTTGATTGTGGGATTTTTATGAGTTTTGATTTGACTGAAAAAAATTTTTGAAAGTTCTTTGATGTAGTCATCGAGCTTTGGAATTTTAAGATCTCTGTGTAAAATATCATTCCGGATAAACCAAAGAGCATTGGTAAGGATTCGAAGTATTCTATTTTGTAAAACTTGAATTTTGTTTCAGTTGGTTTTAGCAGAGAGTCCCCAAATTTGAGCAGCATGAGTAAGGATAGGTCTTAAAACTTGTTTGTATAATGACATTTTATTCTTTAATGAAAGGGGGGGGGAATCTGCCAATGAGAGGGATAATGAGATGAACTTAAGCCCAGAACATCTTTTTACTATTGTTAATATGACTTCCAAAAGTCAGTTTAATACCTAAGATCACTCCAAGTTATTTTACTTCTTTTTTCGAAGACAAATTATCTTCAAAGAAAGTGAGTGGAGATAATTGCTTCTTTAACTGCCCTGTTTTGAACATGACTACATGAATTTTTCCCTATTAATGACAATACGCCACTTATTGCATTATAGTTCAACGTTCAGGAGTCCTTTTTGAAGAGTTTTGGTGACAAAATTAGTGGTACTGCCCTGTGTAAGGTTAGCAGTGTCATCAGAAAAGAAGCAGTTTGTGACGTAGTTGTTCTTGGGAAAGTCAGCTGTAAAGATGGTATAAAGTAGAGAGCTAAGAAAATTTTCTAATTTTTCAAAGTGAATGAGGTTGTAAGTAATTTAATAAAAAATAAAATGAGAAAAGGTGAAACTAATCTGATCATTTGTTTCCTATTTTTCGATGAAATAATTTGGAATAATGAATTTATACTATAAATAGAGCTATAGTACCAAAATTGAAGATATTCAGTCCACTTTGAAGGTAACTTGGAAACCTTTGAACTGTTAATATCTTTCAGAAGAAGAATTCTGTTGTGGTTTCAGCTACAGTTTCAAACAAAGAAAATTAACGCTCGAAATTCAACTGTAAATGAGTAATCAAGAGTGAGAAGTCTTGCAAAGAAAACATACCGGTTATAACTTCATTGCCAACAATTGATATATTATTTTGCAAGAAAAAAATTGGTTATTCAGTAACATCTTGTACCACCTTATGCGGTAAAATAAGCTCGATAATATCAATTTTCTCGTGATCCAAATAATTTTATTAAAAAATTTCTAAGCTACCATCCACATAGCATTTAAAGTCATAAAGTGTTTTTTTTTTTTTTTTTTTTTTTTTTTTTTGAATAAGTCAAAGTAAATGCTAAGCAGCATAGAACGCTGGAAACATAAATCCTATCTTTGAAAGATACGGAATTTCTCTTCGAATGTGACTTAGTTTGTTAAAAAAAAACATATAGGGGTATAAGATAATGCCCTTAATTCATTCATAATGTTGATTATTAATGAATTAAGGCCCTAATTATTAATGAATTGATTATTAATTACTTAATTCTTCATTATAAGTAAGAACATAATTATGAAGAAGGGTCGATTCAAATAAAAGTCAAGATAAACTTTCATTTATTGTGCTCATTATATTGATGTATTTGTAATTTCAGTTTTATATATGATATAATTTACTCAATATCTATAATAGTCTTTAGTAACCACCAATATAATTACTTGCCTTAATTTAAATAATATGTCCATTTCTTGCATCTGGTTGTAAAAGTTTCCATTAGTAAGTAAAATAACACAAATAAAATAAAGGATTAAAATCATTATAAGTTTGATTGAAATGTCGACGATTCCATGGTTCATACTCGTTATTTGACCTTTAGTTACAAGCCATTCCCATATAAAAAGTATATTTGGACGAAAGACCATTACTCTGCAACAAAACGCAATCAGAAATTTTAATAAGCATGTATTAAAAGAAATCTTCCATCGCACCTCCTAGACCTTATTAAGTTAGAACTACTCTATTTAAGGAAAAAGTAAGATGTTTCCCACAAATTCGCATATAGAGAAAGCATAGAAACCGTCAAAAAATTCGAACTTGGGATTTTGACGAATCTCCGCGTTTTAAACTCTCCTCAGTTCGAAAAACACATTTTTAGAAAATGTCTGCCTTTCCGTCTGTATGTATGTGACAAAGATAAATCAAAATCGCTTTGAGCGAGGTAGGGAAATTTAGTGTGTGTCTTTACATCGAATTTTCAGATTTCTATGAAATTCTGAGTAATATTCGTTCAGAGGAAGTCCTCTGTATGGCTGTTCGAATATAAGTTCCTACTATAATTACAGTATGAAAAGGGCTAGGGCTATTTAGGATGTAGACATCTGCCACATTTTGAGCCACATGTAAGTTCTCCATGGAGAAACACATTTGAGAAACATGTAATGGCATTAATTCAAAAATGCAATGACTTAAATATATCAAATTTATTGTGGCCACAGGTTCAGCTTTTTGTCAAAATTTTGTTTCGATCATTTGAGATAACGTGTATTAAACACAAATTTGATTTTTGAATAGAAAATTTTAGAAAACCCATTCCCGCAGATTGGAAGCGTGTATTTAACTAAAAGAAAGGCAAAAAATATTTTCTAATTATATATATTTGCCGTATATGTATATGTTTACTGATAAAAAAAAATTAATCATCTCATTAATAATGAGAATATATATATATATACCAAACCATAAACAAAAACACCCACACATTAATTCAACCGCAGTTAAAAAAGCCAAAACTGAAAGGTAAAAAAAAAAAAACTAACTAACTATTCTTCTGACAAACCATGCTCATTTACTTTAAAAAATAATTACTTTTTTTTGACGAAAAACGCTCAAGCCCATGAAGAGAGCGAGCTCTAAAAATCTACAAATTTAAGAAACGAAATACAAAAAAATGAAAAAAAATAGAAATTATAAAATACATGAGCTGATAAAAAAAGTGGTGAAGTAGGTTTTTGCATTATTATTATTTTTTTTTTTTTGACATCGTCAATATCGCTTTCTAAGCTTTAAGGCATAATAATCTTCTTTCGTAAAAAATGTATTGCAATACAAAATATTGCAAGAAATGTAGCATGCATTTTTCTTACTGATGGAATTTCGCGATATGCTTAAATCTTCCAATCAGAATATTTACACAATTTTAGAAGTATTGATTAGTATATTCTTAAAATTTACACTTCTGAACTTTATTGGAAAGTCTAGTGATTTTATTCCTCGTTGCCTGTAATGTCATGTGATATAAATTACCTTCTATTTTCTGAAAAAGTAATTTTCAATTTAGATTTAATATGTCAGGAGAAAGAAAGTCTTTACGTAGTTATACTGTTCAACCTTTCTAAAATATAAGATTATCAACTTCAAAAAATAACTTATTTTTTATGCTTTTTTTAAAAATTTTTTGACACATACTCATATTTTTACCAATCTTAATTATCACTTCCTCCTTTTGGCACATCCCCGAAATTTCGAGCTGTTTTCAAAAGTCTATATAATGAAAAAGTTCCTCAAATCCGCAGATAAAATCTGCTTTTTCTTAATCATGGTTCTTTATTTGTTAATTTTTTTTATTTGTAATAATGTTTATGGAGTAGCGCAAGTTATCTAATAATTTTGTAAATTTTTAAAATGTTTTTAAATCGAGTTTTAAAATTTTACTTCTTTTGATTTGGATAGTATGCGTCATGTATTGGAGATCAAAAGCGATATCACAGACTTGTAGAAGATTTAAATGGAGAAAAATTTATACATTTTTAAAAATTAATCCTTTTTATACAGGTACTGAACTAATATTATATTAATGAAATTGTATTAAAATAAAATAACTTATTTATATATTTCATCGAGATATAATGTTCGTCTAAAATAGATTTCATGTCACTTCAGAAGGAAAATATTTCACGAATAGTTTTTAAACAGGTCTGAAAAAAGTATGCAGATTCCAGATTAATACATTTAATTTCACCTTCGATTTTCTTAAGAAAAAATAATTTTAAACAAATCTTACATCATGACAACTTTTATCTAGGTATAAATAGGAAAAAGGATTTGTACACTCTTTCTTTCTACAAAATATGTACACTGAAACCCAGGTAAATACATTATACTACCCAAATTAAAAATAATTTGATAGAAAAGAAAATAAGTGATACAGCAATTCGAGAAAAAAGTATCAATCAACCTGTATATCAATCACCGCACTAAGAAAAAAATTGTAAATTAGTAAAAAATTAGTAAAGTTAGTAATGATTGCTTGATAGTATTAAGTGTGGTGTAAGAGAAGTAATCAAATTTTCATCATATATGTTCGAATATTAATACATTTATTTTTATGAATACAGTGACAGAATATACATAATCTTTTTCTATTTTATCTCTAGTAAAATTGATTTATTTTAAAGAACACATAAATATTATGGCTATGAATTCGTCAGAATTACAAAATTTATAATCTTCTTACATAAAATCTGATATTATATGATTTTTCTGCTTAAAGAAATGATGGCTAGATAGAAGTAAAGAGTTTAAGTCAGGGTAAATATTTTTCCAAAGTGTGTCAGCTCCAGGGTCACAAGGTTGTTTAAAATTAGTAAGGTACATCTAGGAGACTCGGAAACGCGTAGTAATACGGGATCGGAAATGCTTTCCTGACACGGTAGATGGCGATACAAGTGCGCATCATTTTAAAGCTTCCTCTAAGAGAATCTTCATTGCAGCAATTTAGAGCAATTCCATTAATGATCATATTTAATAATGTCACAGGTGATCACATTGAATGGTGTGGGATGAAAACAAATCATGTAATGATGCGATCAAAGCTTATGTCAGCAGATTTAATATTAGAACCAAAATGTATAATTCAACTCAAAATTATGAAAGAATCTTCAAATCATTATGTGTACGTTATCATCGTTATGTGTATCATAGGTTTACATTTCTCTCAGCCCAGAAAGGACGAGAATGAGCAATGGATTGTTAGATTATTTTCTTTGAATAAAAAAATAATAACATTATGACGACATCAACGATTCAGATGTCGCAACATTTGTTTTATTCGCGATCTAATCACAGTGCATACCTCTGCTGTCAATGGTTATGGTAACTGAATCTGGTTATGGAATGCTGAAATTTTCTATGGAAAGGTTTCGAGTGTCACACACGCGTGTGCAACGTAATCTAACATGTCTGTAAGCACTTCTGAACCAGTATTGCCCTGCCATACATAATTTTATATGGTTTTTATTAAGAATTTTGAAAGTTTGCAATCCTGTTCCTTTGTATATAAACTAACTTTTGCTACCCTTAGAAAGCTCCGTAGTTATACCATAAATTGCGTTTAGCACGATTTTTCGCTTGAAGGAGAAAAAAAAGGAGTTCATTGAGCAATATCAAAACAACTAGTTCGGAAAATTCGTAATCAGTGACTCATTATTTCACAAATATTTCACTTAACATTAACTGAAATAATATGCCAGAATTATATTTCTGTTTTCATGCATCTTAGGAAATTTGCCATTGCCGTAAGAAAATACGTCAGTATTATCTTATCAAATCACAATCACTGAGCAAATCCATTCGTTATTTTATTTTCCTTTACTTATAACTGTAAATCCAGGTGAAGAAAGTGAAAACCAACAATACTCAGATTTTTATTTTCAGAGTCGTGCGAAAGGCAGTTTGGTATTTTAAGCCCACAGTAAACTAAACTGAAAATATATTTTTGAAACCTATTTTCATGAATAGATTGAATATAGAATTAGACACATAACTACATTTTAGTCACAAAATGATATACCATATTTCATTTAATCAAGGTATTTTTGAATTATCAGGTTCACATGCGACCGGAAGTTTGTTGACAGACCGTCAATCTCTTGGCGAATTTGGCTGCAAATTTAGAAACGGGTATTCAATTGTGAGAATTTCGATGTATAATAATCTCTAAATGAACTGAACTGTTTAAGAAAATTGCACATATTCCAACACTTTTATATATAAAAGATGATAAATGAGAGATTTTATAAAGGATATAAATTTCTAAGAGATATATATTTATATATAAAAAAACCTGATTATATAGCTGAATGTGTTCAATGTATTGAAATCCTAGAAAAATTAGATATTTTGTTAAGATTCTGAACCATCGCAAAGACCAAAATCAGCACGTCTTTGCCTCCGTATCAAATGACCAAATTTTTTTAACAGATTATTAGGTCGCCAATATCGCCAATGGATATAAATTCTTTTTATCTTGACATTGTGTAAAGAAATGTAAATAAAGCAAGAAAGCATTTACTTATGGACATCTTAAAAGCTTTTTACGGCTTGAAAGGAGCTGCGGTGGCCTGGTGGTGGTCTTGGCTTCAAAGATGGACGGTCCAAGTTCGAGACCATATTCCGCCATAAAATAACTCACTATTTGTAATTTGTGAATTCTTAAAACTTTATTCTTTCCCCTTCTCGAAAGATATTAGAAATTAAAAATATATTAATTAATGAAAAAATAATGCTAATAAAATTGCGTTAAGCTGACATCGCTTTTCAAATAATTCATGAAAATGTAAGCTTTATTCATATATAATAGATTTTTTTCATTAAATGTGGAAAAATTCCATGGGCGATAAGTAAGAAACAAATAAAACTGATCCAACTGCTACAAATATTGTATGCTCAAATCGAACATACCAAGCGGAACCAGTTCTTTGGATGTTCCAAAGAAACTGCTTCCAAAAACTTCGAAAGTTAAAGAGAGATCCATTGTTGCTCTTAAAAATATAATTTACAAAATCTGTGGGATGAGAAAACTATGATGTAATAGAAATATTCAGCTTACATCATTTATCTGTCAGTGTCAATAGGCTGACTAACGAATAGTTGCGTAATGTTTGGTAATCACAGAAGAAATTTTGAGCTTTTGGCTCTCTAAAACTCAAGCATCATGTGTTACAGAAATTCTGAATATTTTAAATAAAGCTTCCTTCTAACTAGATACGACATCTCCGAGTATTTGATTGCAATTTTACTGTAGACATGATGTTATTTAGGCACTTCCATCTTTTGAGAGAACGAAAACACACCATGCTGGATTGCTACTGTAATCATGAGATATCTTTAGGTTGCATCTGTTAGTCTTCATATAAATTAGCAGAGCTCAAATGAATTTGCTTTTATATTCTATTAACTTGGCTTGCATTTTTTTCTCAACAATCTATAATTACTATGGATGTGCGTGACAATTTTGAATCTAGTTTTGCTTGTATATTTATATTTCCTATTCATAAACAGCACGTTAAGTAGAGCATTGTAGCGAAATACAATTAGTTCTCCAGTCATAACAATCAGTCATATTGCATACAAATAAAAGTACCTTTTCTCATGAGTTTTCTAACCACAATTTATTTATTATTCTTTTTCTTAATGATGCTCTTCTGCAACTCTAAATTAGATAATGCTTTGAGTTTTCTTTTTTTCCCTTAAATTCAGCTTATTTTAAGTAATTATTATTTTAATTAAGGAATTATTATAATTTAAGGAATTATTATAGATTAAGGAATTATTATTTTAAGGAACTAGAATATATTAGTGAAAAAATCCACACTGATCCACAATTTTGACACGAAAACTTGAGTTTATGCATTCTAATTCATTTCTCGTTTATGACTCTACAGAATTTGAAATGGAATGATTTGTGCCTTTAACTGTGTAAAGTCTACCAAGAGGAAAAACCATAATCATAAAGCCAATGTGAGTGGTCCCTTCGAAATTTCCTCACATACCCCCAGACAAACATGTTACCCCCCCCCCCCTTCCACCTCACTAAAATTGGGAACTGTAAGTAAAACCATGAACGCTACCAGATTATTCTTAGATCCTTGTACTTCAGAAATTCATGCTTCGTAATATGATGGGAAAAAAAGAAGCATGCATTTTGGATGACTTTCATTTCTGACTGATTGCGACAAACTTGGACACACAATTATAATTTTAATAAGTTCACAATCTAGAGGATGTCCTCAAGCTTTATGAATTTGGCCGTCTCCGAGGTCTATAAACCGCATTTAAACATTTTGATTCAATAGAATTTTATTGAAAATATAAAAAGATGGTGAAGTGAAGGAAGTGCCATATGTTACAATTTTTGAGTAAAGCATTAAGAAAATGTTTTTCTTTTAATCTCTAAATTAATTTATTTATATTTCAAAATAAATGTAAAACTAAAGAAATGCATTTTTGACTGTTTTGGTGCAGATTTAAGGGGAGGAAAGAATCTGTATGGTTCTTGATGTGATTTTTGATTTGTTGCATCTGACGAATGAACATGACTGCATTGTTCACGTTCTTTGAGGTAAAAGGTATAGGATGGCCTTTCACATCATCTGAGTGCATACAAAAAATGGCAGTGAAAGCTACTTTTAAAAAATAGGAATTGCAATGAGAATGAGATGGGTAAAAGAGTTGTGGAGTAGATTTCTGACGGGGGGGGGCTATTATTGTCATTATCAGTAGAATTGATTGTACTTTAAAGTAGAGTAATACTCTTTTTTTCAAAAATTAAGCAAAAAAGAATAGAAATGCAAAACAAGATTGCCAGAATGAGGACCTCCTTTAATTCATTGCGATCGTCTACCAGATGTCTAATTTGCTGCTACGAAAAGTTTCACAACTAAAACACATCCGTTGCATACCGTTTAGCATTGTCTAATAACTGCCTCAAACTGAATTGAAGTGCCTAGATACTAAGGCTTTTCACACATTTAATTCAGCAAATATTCTCTAATAATTTACAACCAGCAATTTTCAGGACTTGTGAAGAAAGCTAAAGGAATGAGGCTAAAATGAGCAACTAAATTTGATCAGCCGAGCCAAACACACCAGATGTTAAACACAGGTAAGCAAATAACTTTTTTTGCTGTTGTACGAAAAATAGTATGAATGTAGATGCATATCAGGCAATAAATGAATGATTGTGTGCATAAGTTAATGCACACAATCAGTAATGAACGTAATCTAAGTCTAATGTGCATAAGTTAATGCACATAATCTAGTCATAATAAATGTTAATAAAAGTATTCTTTTCTAGAACATCTCTAGTAAGTAAAAAACTGTTAATATTCATGATTATAAAGTAACTCATGACGATGCAATAGACGTCGAGGATAGATTTCATTTTACATGAGAAGAAAAATTCCACTTGTGTTTTCAATAGAAATTTGAACAAGAAAAATTGGGAATGGGGAAGGACTGCTTTAGTCTATCTTTTCATTTTGTTACTCTAAAAGAAAAAGGAAATATTTTTACCGTTCGTTAAACCCTTATAACATTGTTTCCCCTTCCTCCCTACCATATTCAAGTACAGTTACCACAATCGGATTTATTTTAATTATGCGAATAAAATTGGAGAACCCTAAATTAATCGAAGCAATTTTTTTACCATATTCAAGTACAGTTACCACAATCGGATTTATTTTAATTATGCGAATAAAATTGGAGAACCCTAAATTAATCGAAGCAATTTTTTTACCATATTCAAGTACAGTTACCACAATCGGATTTATTTTAATTATGCGAATAAAATTGGAGAACCCTAAATTAATCGAAGCAATTTTTTTACCATATTCAAGTACAGTTACCACAATCGGATTTATTTTAATTATGCGAATAAAATTGGAGAACCCTAAATTAATCGAAGCAATTTTTTTACCATATTCAAGTACAGTTACCACAATCGGATTTATTTTAATTATGCGAATAAAATTGGAGAACCCTAAATTAATCGAAGCAATTTTTTTACCATATTCAAGTACAGTTACCACAATCGGATTTATTTTAATTATGCGAATAAAATTGGAGAACCCTAAATTAATCGAAGCAATTTTTTTACCATATTCAAGTACAGTTACCACAATCGGATTTATTTTAATTATGCGAATAAAATTGGAGAACCCTAAATTAATCGAAGCAATTTTTTTACCATATTCAAGTACAGTTACCACAATCGGATTTATTTTAATTATGCGAATAAAATTGGAGAACCCTAAATTAATCGAAGCAATTTTTTTACCATATTCAAGTACAGTTACCACAATCGGATTTATTTTAATTATGCGAATAAAATTGGAGAACCCTAAATTAATCGAAGCAATTTTTTTACCATATTCAAGTACAGTTACCACAATCGGATTTATTTTAATTATGCGAATAAAATTGGAGAACCCTAAATTAATCGAAGCAATTTTTTTACCATATTCAAGTACAGTTACCACAATCGGATTTATTTTAATTATGCGAATAAAATTGGAGAACCCTAAATTAATCGAAGCAATTTTTTTACCATATTCAAGTACAGTTACCACAATCGGATTTATTTTAATTATGCGAATAAAATTGGAGAACCCTAAATTAATCGAAGCAATTTTTTTACCATATTCAAGTACAGTTACCACAATCGGATTTATTTTAATTATGCGAATAAAATTGGAGAACCCTAAATTAATCGAAGCAATTTTTTTACCATATTCAAGTACAGTTACCACAATCGGATTTATTTTAATTATGCGAATAAAATTGGAGAACCCTAAATTAATCGAAGCAATTTTTTTACCATATTCAAGTACAGTTACCACAATCGGATTTATTTTAATTATGCGAATAAAATTGGAGAACCCTAAATTAATCGAAGCAATTTTTTTACCATATTCAAGTACAGTTACCACAATCGGATTTATTTTAATTATGCGAATAAAATTGGAGAACCCTAAATTAATCGAAGCAATTTTTTTACCATATTCAAGTACAGTTACCACAATCGGATTTATTTTAATTATGCGAATAAAATTGGAGAACCCTAAATTAATCGAAGCAATTTTTTTACCATATTCAAGTACAGTTACCACAATCGGATTTATTTTAATTATGCGAATAAAATTGGAGAACCCTAAATTAATCGAAGCAATTTTTTTACCATATTCAAGTACAGTTACCACAATCGGATTTATTTTAATTATGCGAATAAAATTGGAGAACCCTAAATTAATCGAAGCAATTTTTTTACCATATTCAAGTACAGTTACCACAATCGGATTTATTTTAATTATGCGAATAAAATTGGAGAACCCTAAATTAATCGAAGCAATTTTTTTACCATATTCAAGTACAGTTACCACAATCGGATTTATTTTAATTATGCGAATAAAATTGGAGAACCCTAAATTAATCGAAGCAATTTTTTTACCATATTCAAGTACAGTTACCACAATCGGATTTATTTTAATTATGCGAATAAAATTGGAGAACCCTAAATTAATCGAAGCAATTTTTTTACCATATTCAAGTACAGTTACCACAATCGGATTTATTTTAATTATGCGAATAAAATTGGAGAACCCTAAATTAATCGAAGCAATTTTTTTACCATATTCAAGTACAGTTACCACAATCGGATTTATTTTAATTATGCGAATAAAATTGGAGAACCCTAAATTAATCGAAGCAATTTTTTTACCATATTCAAGTACAGTTACCACAATCGGATTTATTTTAATTATGCGAATAAAATTGGAGAACCCTAAATTAATCGAAGCAATTTTTTTACCATATTCAAGTACAGTTACCACAATCGGATTTATTTTAATTATGCGAATAAAATTGGAGAACCCTAAATTAATCGAAGCAATTTTTTTACCATATTCAAGTACAGTTACCACAATCGGATTTATTTTAATTATGCGAATAAAATTGGAGAACCCTAAATTAATCGAAGCAATTTTTTTACCATATTCAAGTACAGTTACCACAATCGGATTTATTTTAATTATGCGAATAAAATTGGAGAACCCTAAATTAATCGAAGCAATTTTTTTACCATATTCAAGTACAGTTACCACAATCGGATTTATTTTAATTATGCGAATAAAATTGGAGAACCCTAAATTAATCGAAGCAATTTTTTTACCATATTCAAGTACAGTTACCACAATCGGATTTATTTTAATTATGCGAATAAAATTGGAGAACCCTAAATTAATCGAAGCAATTTTTTTACCATATTCAAGTACAGTTACCACAATCGGATTTATTTTAATTATGCGAATAAAATTGGAGAACCCTAAATTAATCGAAGCAATTTTTTTACCATATTCAAGTACAGTAACCACAATCAGATTTATTTTAGTTATCCGAAATAAATCGAAGCACGCTAAATTAATCAAAACAATTTTTTTTTACCATATTCAAATACCGTAAAAGCAATCAGATTTATTTTAATTATCAGAATAAAATTGAAGAATGATAAAACAATCGAAGCTATTTTTCAACCAAACTACGCTTTATACTAAGCTAAGCGTTCCAACTAAACACTATGCATCAAACGCTGTAATAGCACGGCATTTAAAAATATTGTGGAATAAGAAAAAATGAGGTTTGGCGGAACTTTGCAATTTTTATAGATTATTTTTTACTGTGAATTGGATGATTGTGACAAATAGTAGTGTAATATCTGCTCTTCAACTCTACTTTCCTCTCAATATTTAAATTAGTTTTTAAAATTAATGTTACTAGTATGTATTCATATAAGAAAAAAAATAAAAAAATAAAATGAAAAACAAAATGAAAGAAAAAAGAAAAATGAAAAGAAAATTTTCAATTTTGATAAGAAAACTTGAATTCATGAAGTCTGAAACATTTATGGTTTATGGTTCTACTGAATTCCAAATGATTTTAAGACTTAATAGTAGCGTTCTTCAGATAATTTTTTTATTTATTATTAAAAAAATAATAACCTTTAATTTCGAAGTCTATCAAGAGGAAACATCATAAGCACAAAGCAATATGTAGAATGTTTTCCCGAATCTTTCTCGTGCACTCATTAATAAATGAGTTAACCCCCTCACTCTGCAATAAAATTCGAGCTTTGAGTAAGACTAAGAAAGCCATAAAGGATGATAATTTTATTTTTAGATTCCTACACATGAGCATTTTGTGCTTCGTAATATGTTGAAGAAAGCCTGTAATATTTTTTTCGATACCAAATGATTCAAAAATTTGACACAATATTACAATTTTAATAAAAAGCTTTTAATCTAGAGGATGTCTTCAAGCTTTGTGAATTTGGTCTTCTGTCAATTCTTCAATTCGCATTTCAACACTTTGGCTCAATTCAATTTTATGGAAAGTACAAAAAAGAAATGGTGAAGGGAAGGAACTGGCAGATATTAAAATTTTTGTGTAAGGTGGTAGGAATCAGTTTTCCGTTAAATCTCTAAATAAAATCATTTATACTTCGAATGATAATAGCAAATGAAAGGAATTTTTTTAAAAAATGATTTTTTGACGGAAATTTAAGTGGAATAAAAGGTCCGAATGACTCCTGATGAGAATTGCTGGCACGTTGCTGGAGTGAGCTTGTGTTACTTGTCTCATTTTTGTGCGTTTTTCAAGGTGTTTTAGGATGAAATATTTATAGGATGATTTCTTACATTAGTTGATTGATTCTGAAACCATAAAACCATAAAAAGGCATTTCAGAAAAGAAAAATATTAATTCTTATGAAAATGATATGAGGGAAAAAAAGGATTCAGTAGATATTCAATTTTTCTGTTTATAATCATATTGCTGTTTTTAATGTCATTTGTCATCGACAATCCCACAGACTTTAGAAGTCAGTGATTTTAAGCCCAGGGTGTTTCTTTTGTTTTTCAGTAGCGCCATCTAGGGGAAAGAGTACGCTCGAACGTCACAGCACTTTTTACAGGGCGGGCTTCATTCAAGAATTTCATCCACTCATCCACAGACCGTAATTTAGACCTGAATCAGAGAACGTTCACCCCGTATCCGATACCCCCAGTGGTATTACTCTCCACATGGAAGACTTTCTGACCTCGACAGATATATACGTGTGCAAGCCACCACACACACGAGGAATCTTCGGCCGACGGGGTTGGAACTCGCAACCCAAGGGACGCGAATCCAACGCCCAACCAACCAGGTTATCCCGATCCTGTTTACAGTGATTGCCAATAGTGCCTATTGTGCTTTACGCCAGAGAAGTTCTCTTGTTAAAATGAAGTAAAAATAGGAAGGAATATAAAACAAAATTACCAGAAAAAGAGACTCGTATTATTAATTAGCCTAAATCTATCACTAAGAAAATGTTAACAGCCCTAACAGACCTTAAGCATATCGTTTAGCTGACTATTATTATTTACAACTAATGGACGCTACTTAAAATGTCTGTGATTACAATCCTAGCACTGTTTAAAGTTCTGTGCTTCTAAACAAAAGGGAAAAAACTATTTTCTGTTCCATCGCAGCATATTATTAAATAAGATTTACGATGTCTTGAGACCGTATAACTTCATGACGTTGAATTTTTCATTTTTCTGAAAGAAAATTAAAAGCAAGATTAATGACTTCGAGAAACCGAAACCTTTTTTATTTTTAAACATTCTTGAATTTTCGGGTCGCATAGTTGTCGAGATAATCGTTTTATGAAAATGTTGACATCTTGAGCCATTTCCAAATCCGTTCATATTAGAGAAACTTTCCTCAAAATCGTAATTAAGATTTGCTTCTCCTTAATCATGTTTCTTCACAAAATAATTTTGAATTCATCTTAATTCTTGTGGATTGTTGTAAGATATCTCATAATCGTTCGGATTTCTTAAAACTTCACTTCTTTGCTCTTATTTTGAGTTTTTTAAATAGCATTTAAATGCTACAATTCTGTTAAATTTTATCGAAAATTTAAAAAGTGTCGAATTAAAGAATGCGTCCTCTATTAGAGGTCTTAAAAAATATTAAAGAAAAAAATGATATTTTAAAATATAAAAACACTGCTGCAAAAGCGCAACAGTAAATTAATAAGAAATCAGCTCAAAATTTAAATATTCTACAGTAATAATTAATATTATATCACATTATTATAAAAATAGTTTGATCAGAAGTTATGCTAATCAAAGAGTGTTATGATGAAATAACTGTTTTATATAGTTTATGATGATATAATAGTCGTCAACGATTGATTTCGTTTAACTTAAGAAGAAAACATTTAGTTTTTTTATTAACGGTTCAAAAATGAGACATCAGGAGTGTTCTATCCAAAACTTTCTCGCAAACTCTTGAAAAAACGGTGTTACCTCATAGTACGCCTTGCATGGCAGCCACTGGGATAACACCTTTATTCTTTATTAGAGAGTGTTAACTGGCTTAAAATTTAATAACTATGTGCTGAATGTAGAATATTTACTGAATCTTTTGTGTGATTCCTGACGAATTATTTGGCGATTAATTATTAAAATAAGGTTTATAGTATCCGAAAATTTAAAAAAAAAAATAGGTGCGTTTTCTTCAAGTTTATGAAAGCAAAATTTGACGCAGGATTACAACTACAGTCACAAATTCACACATGAAATTATATATATTTAATTTATTGCGATTTTTATTTAACGAGTTTACATACTTCCAAACCGGCCTCCTGGCATAGGGGTAGCGCGTCTTCCCCGTGACCTGGGCGTCCTGGGTTCGAGTCCCGGTTTGGGAATGGTTGTTCTTCCTGTTCTATCTGTGAGATGTATGAATGTGCCCCCATGTAAAAAGGGGTTGTGCAAGCGAATGTGATGCGTGAGTAGCTAAGACGTACTCTTGGCCTTACTTGGCCTTACTAAAACAAGAGACGCTCCCTTGGCTTAAAATCACTGACTTCGTCAGCGAGCTTGTCCATGGCAAGTGCCATTATAAACAACAACAAAATACTTCTGAAAGTTAAGCCCAAAAGATATTCAATCCTTCTCAGATTTTGCTCAAAATTTTGATAGATGTCTACAGTATAAATGTTAAATTTGTGTGGCGAATTTTATTTGTCAATTTCTCTTCGTTCTGAAGTAACCGTGTTAACTTGTATTCGAACAGCTGGTTAGACATATTTCACATAAACGGATTTTGTTCAAAATTTGAAAGAAATTTACAAATTGGGTGTAAAGACCATATAACAAATTTTGTCCGTTTAACCCAAAATTTTTTTGATTTACCTTATTCCTAGACAGACAGAGAGATTTTTTTTAAAAATTTTGGTTTTCGAAATCCGGGAAGCCTGTAGTGTGAAGACTCGACCTAATCTCGTATTTTTTTACTATTACAATATTTTCTCTATAGTTCGTTTATGAGAAAATGCAAATTAGAAAAGAAAAAGCTGCTTTAGCTACTTAAGAACTGTTTCCTCTAATTCCTTTATGCTGAAACAAGAAACAGAAAAAATATTTCACCGAATCTTACATCAACCCGACTTCTTTTCCCGATATATGAACTCCAAAATAAATTAATCGCTAAATAATCGGTAATGGATTCATTTTTTCTTTTCGTATTAAACGAAAAGAGGCGGTACTACATTGAAAAAACTTCTCACAATAAACACGTGCTCAGGCCCTTATAAAAGGCAGAGCGTAACGAAGTTAGAAGGAAAAGTAAAAAGCTACCTTCTGGTTGCTTTTGAAAACAAAATTTATAAAAAGTGTAGGACCAGAAAAAAAGTGGTTGAGCGGAAGATTTCATTTTTTTTACATCATTCGTTACTGTCAATAGATTAGTTGTGATGAACAGCCGAGTAATGTTTACTATTCATATTTAAATTCATCTTTCATTTCTTAGTCAAATTCATCATTCATCGCATAATTAGGTTGCTATGGTTAAATTTAATTTATTTCAAACAACACAGAAAAGTTAGTACTATGAATTCGCAACAACCGCAAGATTTAAAACCTTTCCTTAAATTTATAATGCATGATGTTGCAGATTAATAAAACCTCTGCCAGTGATAAATAATTTATATGCGCTTGTGTTCTGCAAAAATTTTATATAGGTTATCACAGCATCTTGGTTACAGAATTTTAAGATGAATATGGAGCACCTAGGCTACTCGGAATTAAATTGCAAGGGTGGTCAGGAAATGGTTGTCAGACTTTTAAGATGGCATTGAACATACGCGGTACTCTTGAGCCTTCTTTTAAAAATCTCCATGTTAGCACTTCATGACGAGAATCAAATAATTATAAAAAATGACATTATAATCACTATTCAATGAGCAGAACCAATGATGTCCCGGATATCGTGATGAGGAGTGCTTCATTATAACCAATGGTGTACCAATGAAGTCAGAATTCATTACGACAGAGTAAAAAATTAGATCCAAAGTCATTAATCCCTTACAAACGTTGTAAAAGTCTGCTCCGATGTCGACTCTAGTTACACCTCATACTGTGGCGAGGGCCGCCAAAACAAGTGATGAACGGAGTGTTCCAATCAGCACATACTTTTTCCTCAAAGAATGGGATATATCAGATGAATATCAAGATAATATTTGTAATTGAAACATAACTACACCTCGATAGCTTTATTAACAGAAATACCAATATGCATATTCAAGGGAGGAAAACGTTTTTTCTTCACATGAACTATATTTATTTGATCTTTTTAAATCTTCTGATGTTTGCTGTGTAATCATTGCTACAACTTTGGTGATGAAGTTGAAGTAGTGACCGCATTTTAATTACTTTTTTATGGATAGATATGCATTATTAGTAATAATTATTTAAGCTAGATACGGAATGCTGAAATGAAGTTTTTGTATTAACGCTCAAGAACTCCACTCAGGAATCAAACAATTCCGGACCAGCATCACCAAGCGATTCCGAGGTGTCCAGACCTTATCCTACACCTCTTAAAAGTTTGTACTCCTAGTTCTAAGAAATACTTTATAAATTGACTAATTGTTACAGCCTTAACTTATATCAATTCAATTTAAAGAGATTTCTCGACCTCAGATAACAAAAACACTTCCATGAACTTTCCCATTAGAGCCATTCGTTTTGAAAAACGTACTTAAATAAAAATTCACAACGTTTTCACGTTATATTATCTGAAATAAAAAAAATGGAAATTATATATATTGTTTTAGAAATCAAATAGATTTCTATGGAGTCATTAGAAAACCAGCAGTAATAATCTGCTCAAAGTATTATCTACATCTCTACATCTATACTTATAATAAAGCTCAATGTGTGCGTGTGCGTGTGTGTTGGCGCTCTACAGGCCAGACCGTTCTACCTACAGCTGCCAAATTTAGCACGATTATAACTTGAGGGTCGAAAATGTGCATCTCGGAGCAATTTTTTTGTACTTTTTAATTAGAATTTTTATTTTTTAATAAAAAATAAACGAAATTTTGACGTTTTTCCGCTAAAACTTCCGAAATTATTACAGAAAAAATTAATTTTTACATCCTATTGTAGATAAAAAAATAATCTTTTCAATAATACTAATGTTTTAACAAAAAAATTTAATCTCTATTTTTAATGAATTTAAAAAAAAAGTTAAACATGTTTGTCAACAATTTTTCATCTTTTTGTTTATAGTCATTCTTAATATTGCCAATTGGGCTTCACAGCAGAGAAACATTCTTATTAAAATGAAGTGAAACAGAGATGAAATACTGAACAAAATTGCCAGAAGAAGGAACTCATTTTATTCATTTCCCTAAAACTACCATTATAAAAGTTTTAGTAGTCTTAACAGACCTTAAGCATGTAGTTTGACGTATTACAATAATTTACAACTAATGAACGTTACTTGAAATGTCTGTGATTTCTGTGTCTGCATAGTTTAAAGCCGCGTGCTTCAAAACAAAAGAAGAAAACTGTTTTCTGTTTCACCGAAACCTATTATTAAATAAAATATACGATATCTGTAGTCCTCGTGATTTAACGCCGTTAAATATTTCATTTTTCTAAAATAAATTTAAAATCAATATTAAATAGACTTACAGAAACCGATACTTTTTATTTAAAAATATTTTTGCAATTTCTAGTCACATACTTGGGCCATTAGTATTCGAGATTTTCGTTTCAACATAATTTGAACAATTCGAGTCATTTTCAAACTATTTTTATTAGGAAAACTTTCTCTTAAACTGTAATTAAGATTTGCTTTTGCTGAATCATGCTTTCTCACAAAATTATTTAATTTCATCTGAACTTCTATGGAACTTGGCTAATATTTCATTTTCTTGAAGAATTCTAAAAATTTTTGTCATTTTCTGTTTTTTTTTTTTTGTTTTTTTTTTTCCTTTCGGGGCGGGGCGGGGCGGGGCGGGGCGGAGTTCTTTATATGGCGCTTAAAGGCTTCGATTCTTTTGTATTTTAACACACATTTAGAAAGTGGTGAAATAAAGAAATAGCCATCTGCTAGAGGTCTTACAAGATATTACAGAAAAAAAAAGACATTTTAATTAATAAAAACATGCTGCATGCTCAAAATTTACATAATTTTATTATGAGTATTAATATTATATAAAAAAAATTATTAAAATAGTTTGAAACTAATATTATGCTAATCAAAGTGTGTTATAATGAAATAAATGTTTTATATAATTCGTGATGATGTAATAGTCGTCTAAGAATGATCTCGTTTCACTTAAGAATTAAAATGCCACTTGCAATTTTAATAGCGGTTTAAAAAAAGAGCCATCCGTAGAATCCGCTCCAAACCTTCTGTCCATATTCTGCAACTAAGACGTTATCCAAGATAATGCCTTGCGTGGTAGCGCCTTGCAATAGTTACGAAATAGCTTAGCCTGATCCTCCGAAATCCTTAACATAAATATGGAGTTGTTTTTTTTTTTGAAATTATTGTGCGATCACTGCGAGTTATTTGGCGATTCTTTCTTGGTATGCGGCTAAAAGCATACAAAAATCAAATTTGTCTTCCAATCGCACTTTCTCCTTACTGAATGAAAGTAAAATGTGACACAGAATTAGAATTGAAGTCACAAAATACCATATCAAATTCAATGTATTTAAGTCATTGCGTTTTTCAGTTATCGCTTTTGCGTGCTTCTGAAAGGACAGACCAAAAATTGCACAACCCTTGTTTGATTTCTCTCACAATTTGTTATTTGTCTACAACATAAATGTTAAATCCGTGTACCTAATTTCATCTATCTAGCTTTCTTCGTTTCGCAATAATTATTAAACTTTTATTCGAACAGCCGGTTTGACAGAATTTCTCTAAACGGATTTCATTCAAAATCTAAAAGAAATCGACAAGTCAGTTGCAAAGACCGTATACCAAATTTTTTGTTTCTACTGTTTTTGAGTTATCTTAGTCACGAGCAGACGAATACATAAACAGACAATGAAACATTTTCGAAAGTTTTAATTTTCGAAATCAAGGAGGTCTAAAGCGTGATCATCCAAATCTAGAGCACGGATTTTTTTTCTTTTTGACTATTACAATAGTTTCTGTATACTTAATATACGTGGAAATACAAATGGGAAAACGGATCATCATTCCAACTTGCTTTCTAGTCCTACGAACAGCAAAATGAAATTCATCATTTTCTTCTTACAATTGAAGTATCTTATTAACGAATAAACTTATTTTAACTATCTAAACCTTATCATAATTTGTCAAACTAACTGATACAACTTTTCAAGACAAAGTATGCTCCGAGGTAAATCCGAGCGTTAACAAATATTGGAAAATGAGCAAAGAGGTGCTACGTGCTTTCATTGAAAACACGATTTATAAAAAACGTAGGTTGAAAAAAACACTGGTTGAGCGGAAGATATCAATTTGTTTTATCAATCATTTGTTACTCTCAATATGCTGACTGTGATAACAACCGAGTATTGTATGCTGTTCATCTTTTGTCTAGTAGTTAAACTGAATGTATTTGAAACAAAACAGAAAATACATGATTTTGAATTCGCAAGAATAGCAAGATTTAAAACCTTTCCATATATTTATAATACATGATATCACAGTTTTTTTAAATCTAGGCCAGCCATAAATAATTTATATGATTTTCGACTCTGAAAGATGAGTAGGGAGCACCTGGGCTACTAGGAATTAAATAGTAAGAGCATAGTCAGGAAATGCTTGTCAGACTTGTAAGATGGCATTGAACATACGCGAAATTCGTAGGCTTTCTTCTAAACATCTTCATGTTAGCATTGTATGACGAGAATTCAATAATTATAACAAATGACATTATAATCACTATTCAAAGAACATAACCCATGATGTCCCAGATATCGTGACGAGTAGTTCGTCATTATAACCAATGTTGTAGAATTGAAGTCAGAGCTCATTTTGACAGAGTTGAAAATTAGATCCAAATTAATTAATCCATTACAAACGTTGTAAAAGACTGCTTGGATGTCGATTCTAACTGCACCCTACACTGTGACGGGGGCACCAAAACAAATCAAGCACGGAGTGCTTCAATCCACACATACTTTCTCCTCAAGGAATGAGACAGGTGAATGTCAAGATAATATCATTTATTGAAACTTAATTACACTTTGGTGGCTTTATTAATAGAAATTAAAGCATATATATTTGGGTGAGGGAAAAATGTGTTTTCTTCAAATGCACTAAGTTTATTTTGTCTAAATATTAAATTTTCTGATGTTGTAATGATTGCTACATCACAAGTAATATGGATGAAGTTATGGCCACACTTTTTCTCAATAGATAGCTGTGATGTTAATGAGTTATAATTATTGAAGTTTTCCATGGAATGCTGAAAAGAAGTCTTTGCATTAACGCTGTGGAATTCAGTGTTGGAACCAAACAGTTCCGACCAAAAATTGCTAAAAGATTCAGAGACCTCCACACAAAACTCTACACTTCTAAAAAGTCTATGACCCTTGTTCTGTGTTATCTTATATAAATTCACCGATTGTTGCGATCTTAACTTATATAAATTCAATTTAAAGAGATTCCTGTATCTCATATGATGCAAAATGTTCAAAGAACCTTCAAATGACACCCATTTATTCGGGGAAAACATACATAAAGATTCACGTCTCGTCAAAATATAATCTCTAATAAATGGGTTATGTTGTCTTCCATTCGTATAACAGTAAACCTACTGCGAACAAACAAGTGATAATTACCTGTTCTACTTCCAATAGATATGTGAAATGCTGGTGCATTTAATGCAAGCTTGAAATTGTACAAGACAGAGAAAGTTATGATTGTTCAGATTTTTATTTATTATTTCTATTGGGCAATTATTGAAAGAAATCTACATTAGATCGATTTAATGATGTTCAATCCTTCTCGATGTAATGATGGCTTAGTGAAACATTACTATTACAACCACTCGTTTGGGAAAAACACATGAAAAAATTCATTACAATTTCATGTTGCATTAATTGAGATAAAATCATTTTTTTTTTATTCTTAAATCATTTATACATTTATAGAGCCATTAGAAAACCAGTGAGAATGATCTCATCCAAACATAAACAGAGCATCTCTAAAAAAATGTGTCAGCTTAATTATCTACTCTTAAAACTAGGGACCTTGGGAAGGATCATGAAAGATTTCTTTTCATTTCAGGGTTCCTCACAGGAGGTTAGGGCTTCTTAGCCCAGTAAAGCAAGCGAAAAATATTTTTAGAAATCTTTATTTTCTATTGATTGAAACTAGAATTTTAATCAAATCCCTTTTCCTAGTCTCAAAATTACGCAACAAAATTCCTTTTTTTTTCGGGCATTGCTTATTTTAACCATTCCATTTATATGCCTACGCAAATATAGACAGACAAACGACCAAACCTTTGATTCAAAATCTATGAATATATATGAAACGAATATTTCAAAAATATTTGAATTTTTGCAGTTTTACGTATTATAATGTTTTGCCTAACTAATTAATGGAGCTACAAAATATTATACGAAATTTTCTGGTATGAACTAAAAATTGCATTTAGTCAGAGCATAAAATTTTTTAGAAACAATAAAATTTAATTGAGCTAGGCTTAACTGCATGAAGATAAATAATCGCTATGATTTTCCTGTGGTTAATTAATATTCATATCATTACAGTTAACACTTAATAATTCTAAGCTTGAATGTAGAATATTTATTAAATCTATCGTGTGATTCCTCAAGAATTATTTGGAGATTAATTATTAACATGTGGTTTATGGTATACAAAAATTAAAATTTTTCTTTTAGATGCATTTTTCTTCATGTTAATGAAAGCAAAATGAGACAATGACAGTCACAAAATCACACATGAAATTTGATATATTTACTTTATTGCGCTTTTTATTTATCGAGTTTGTATGCTTCTGAAACTTCAGACCAAAAGATACTCAATCCTTGCTGGATTTTACTCAAAATTTTGATAAATGTTAAATTTGTGTGCTCAATTTTATTTGTCTATCTCTCTTCGTTTGGTAGTAACCGTGTTAACGTGTATTCGAACCGCTGGTTATATAATTTTCACTTAAACGGATTTTGTTCAAAATTTGAAAGATTTTACAAATTGGGTGTAAAGACCATTTGACAAATTTTGTCCATCTCACCCAAAAATGTTTTGAGTAACCTTATTCAAAGAGAGATTTTTTTCAAAAATTTTGGTTTTCGAAATCCGGGGGGCCTGTAGTGTGAACACTCGACCAAATGTATTTTTTCACTATTACAATATTTTCTCTATTGTTCGTTTATGATAAAATGCAAATTAGAAAAGAAAAATAACAGCTTAGCTGCTTAAGAACTGTTTCCTCTAATTCCTTTATGCTAAAACAAGAAGCAGAAAGAATATTTAACCGAATCTTATATCAACACAACAACTTTTCCCGAAATATTAAGAGTAAAAAAAAAATATAAATACTACACCCCTGAATACAAGTACAGTCATCACAAACAGATTTATTTTAATCACTCGAATGTAATTAAAATAATGCAACTATACCGACACAACTTTTCCTAATAACCACACGCTCAGGCCCCTTTAAAAAAGACCGAGCTTTAACTAAATTGGAAGAAGAATTAAAGGAGCATTACTTGTAGTTTTTAAAAACAAAATTTATAAAAAGTGTAGGAGCAGAAGAAAGTGGTTAGACGGACGATTTCATTTTTTTTTATACATCATTCGTTACTGTGAATTGGCTGGTTGTAGGGATTGCAATATCGGACCAAAAGTTCATTACCGGTATTCGGTATATTTTAATTCTTAATACCGGGATACCGGTTTTAATAGCGGTAGTAGAAATTTTAGAAACACAAAGAAAACACAGCTGTTTCTTTGTTTCATTTCGTAGTTTTATTAGCGAGTGTAAATTTGACAAAAAAGACTTTGTAAACTATAAATTATAACAGTATACAAAGAATCACAAAAAACTAAAGGAACAAGTTATTTATTTAAAGCACAAAAAAGTTTAAATATCTCTATTTAAACTGTGGTACGGTTACAAATTTTTGAAATGTGATCATAAAAAAACATAATGTATCAATTGTATCGTCATTAAGCCTGAAAAGTAATTTTGTGTAAAAATGACCAGCTGTCGAAAACGCTCTTTCGGCATCTTTTCTAGTCGGTGGTACTGTTAGCAATGCGCGATATACTTTTCCAAGTATTTACCTCTAAATCCCTCATCTTCAAATAAATCGATTTCTCGTCGGATGGTTTTGGATATAGCTAATTTTTGTACAGTACTTTCGTTTGTTGAAATTTTCTTATTTATCGGTCATTCTAATTTTTGTTCAAGAGACAATTCCTTTTCACTATCGACATTAGTATCATCATAAACTTCGATAACTGTACTGAATTCTTCTGAATGTGGATAGGTTTGTGGGTAAAAACTTTTAAGAAAATTTACTATAAACTTGATTATATTTGAATTGGTTAATCTCTTTTCTTATTTTTCATTTTTAAAATCATTATAATTATTTAAATACCGTAAGACATTCTGTATTACTAATTATCTGTAATGTTTGCGTCTCATAAAACGGCGAGTCGTCATTGTTAAATGTAAACATCTTCTCCTTTCATCTTTCTTCTCACCCCTATTTTGTCGAATTATACCCATCCTAACGCATGCGCAAAAGCGCGGACAGTTTTATAATCCGTTGTCAAACAGTATTTATCACTTCTCATGATTGTACGATGAAACTTTTTATGTCTTTTGTAACTTTTTCATGGTCTAAATACTTTCGCCCGTTAGGGAGACATAAAAACAAAAACTTGTACTATTTTGCTATGTTAGCGATCCAGGAACATATAGTGGTGACAATTTAAAAAAAATTAATACAGAAAAAACAGTATTTTAACTTGTGAATACTGGTATTACAAAATTGTACAAATGGTTCAAAATACTAATATTCGACCGGTATTGCAATCCCTAGCTGGTTTTGATGAAAAGCCGAGTAATGTTTGATATTCATCTTTCATCTCATACTTAAATTCATCATTCATTTCTTAGTCAAATTCATCAGTCATAGCATAATTAGGTGCTATGGTTAAATTTAATTTATTTCAAACAACACAGAAAACTGAATACTATGAATTCGCAACAATCGGAAGATTTAAATCCTTTTCATATATTTATAATACATGCTATCTCAGATTAATAAAACCCCAGCTGGTGATAAATAATTTATATGCGCTTGTGCTATGAAAATTTTGTATATGTTATCACAGCATCTTAGTTACAGAATTTTAAGATGATTGACCTAGGCTACTCGGAATTAAATATGAAGGGTGGTCAGGAAATGGTTGTTCAATTTGCTTACCCATTATAGTTATTCGTTTTGAAAATCGTACTTAAAAAAAATTCACAACGTTTTCACGTAATATTATCCGAAATAAAGAATGGAAATTATGTATATTGTTTTAGAAATCAAATAGATTTCTATGGAGTCATTAGAAAACCAGTGGTAATGATCTCGCCGAAGTATAATCTGCATCTATACTTACAATAAATCTCAACGTATGTGTCTATTGGCGCTCTACAGACCAGACCGTTATACCTAAAGCTACCAAATTTTGCATGTGTTACCCTTGGGGGTTTGAAATGTGAATCTCAGAGCAATTTTTGAAATCTTTATTTAGAATTTTAATTCATTAAAAATTAAACGAAATTTTGACGTTTTTCCGCTGAAACTTCCAAAACTATTACAGCACAAAATGGATTTTTACATCATATTGTAGATAAAAAATAATCTTTTCAATAATATTAATGATTTAACAAATAAATTAAATTTCTATTTTTAAACAGTTTTTTTTAAATATTGTGACCATATTTGTCAATTTATTTCGCACAGAATAAAAATAAAATTTAACTTGCAAAAGCAAGTTACGCGTGCACTTCAAAAATGAATATATGAATTCTTATAAGAGCGAGATGAGAAAAAAACGTGATGCAGAGTGCATTTAATTTTTTTTATAGCCATTGTCTATATTGCCGATTGTGCTTCCCGACAGAGAAGTATTCTTATTAAAATAAAATAAAAAAAGGGTTGAAATACTGAACATAATTGCCAGATGGAGGAACTTATTTTATTCATTTGCCTTAAACTAACATTATGAGAATATTAACAGTCTTAACAGAACTTAAGCATGTAGTTTGACCCATTTCAATAATTTACAGATAATAAACGTTATTTGAAATATCTGTGATTAGAATCCTAGCATAGTTTAAAGCTCTGTGCTTCAAAACAAAAGTAAAAAACTATTTTCTGTTTCATCGTAACATATTATTAAATAAGATTTACGATATCTTGATTCCGCATGATCAAACGCCGTTAAATATTAAATTATTCTAAAATAAATTTAAAATCAATATTAACGACTCACAGAAACCAATATTTCGTTATTTTAAAACTTTTTCGCTATTTCTGGTTACATACTTGTGCCATTACTATTCGAGATTTTCGTTTCATCATAATTTGAACATTATGAGTCATTTTCAAAACTATTTTTATTAGGAAAACTTTCTTTTAAACTGTAGTTAAGTTTTGCTTTTGCTGAATCATGCTTTCTCACAAAATTATTTAATTTCATTTGAACTTCTATGGAACTTGGCTGATATTTCATTATCTTTAGGAATTCTTAAAATTTCTTTTTTTTTCTGTTTTTTTTTCGGGGGAGGGCTTTAAAGGCTTCGATTCTTTTTTATTTTAACACACATTTAGAAAGTGGTGAAATTAAGAAAGCTAGAGGTCTTGCAAGATATTGCAGAAAAATAGACATTATAATTAATTTAAAAAATGTTGCATGTTTATAATTTACATAATTTTATAATTAGTAATAATATTAGATAAAAATTATTAAAATAGTTTGAAACTGATATTATGCTAATCAAAGTATGTTATGATGAAATAACTGTTTTATATAATTCATGATGTTGTCTAAGAATGATCTCGTTTCACTTAAGAATTAAAATACCACTTGCAGTTTTAACAGCGGTTTATAAAAAGAGCCATCAGAAATGTCCGCTCCTAAACTTTCTCGCATATTTTCTAACTAAGATGTTATGCCGTATATTGTCTTGCGTGGCAGTGTCGTGCAATAGTTACGAAATGGTTAACTCTTGATATGAATATGGATTTTTTTTTCTTTAATTAAAACTATCAAGCGATTACTGCCAGTTATTTAGCGATGAATTCTTTGTATGCGGCTAAAATTATACGAAAATTAAATTTGTCTTCTCATCCTGCTTTCTCCAAACTGAATGAAGCCAAAATTTGACACAGAATTAAATTTGAAGTCACAAAATACCATATCAAATTCAATATATTTAAGCCATTGCGTTTTTCAGTTATCGCGTTCACATGCTTCTGAAAGGACATACCAAAAATTGCACATTCCTTGTTTGAATTCTCTCAACATTTCGTAGATGTCTGCAGCATAAATGTTAAATCCGTGTACCTCATTTCATCTGTCTAGCTCTCTTCGTTTCGTAATTTTCGTTAAAATTATATTCTAACAACCGGTTTGATAGAATTTCTCTAAACGGATTTTATTCAAAATCTGAAAGAAATCGACAAGTCAGTTGCAAAGACCGTATATCAAATTTTTTGTTTCTACTGTTTTTGAGTTATCTTAGTCACGAGCAGACTGATACATGAACAGACAGTGAAATATTTTCCAAAGTTTTGGTTTTCGAAATCAAGGAGGTCTAAAGGTGATCATCCAAATCTTGAGTTCGGATTTTTTTTAAAACTTTTACAATACTTTCTGTATACTTAATATACGGAAAATAGAAATGAGAAATGAGATGGAACTTCTTTGGCATATCCTCGGATTTCATTACATCAAAACATAAAATTAATCATTTTCTTCGTACAATTAATGTAGAGTATTAATAAATAGATGTATTTTAACTACCCGAACCAAATCGTAAATGCGCAAACTACATAGATACGACTTTTCTAGACAAAATTTACTCAGAAATAAATCCGAGCATTAACAAAAATTGGAAAATAAGCAAACTGGTCCTAAGCGCTTCCAAATAAAACACGACATATAAAAAACGCAGGATGAGAAAAAAAAGTGGTTGCGCGGAGGATATCATTTTGTTTTATGAATCATTTGTTACTCCCAATAAGCTGATTGTGATAAAAAAAAAACCGTGTAATATATGCTATTCATCTTTTATCTAGCCCTTAAACTGAATTTATTAGAAAGAAAACCGAAAATTCATGAATTTGAATTCGCAAGAATCACAAGATTTGAAACCTTTCCATATATTCATAATACATTATATCACAGATTAATGGAATCTGTGATATAATGCCTAAGCCAGCCATAAATAATTTATATACATAAGTGCTCTGAAAATATTTTATATAGGTTATCACAGCATCGTGAATACACATTTTTAAGATGAGTACGGGGCACCCGGCTACTGGGAATTAAATAGCAAGGGCTGTCTGGAAATGCTTGACAGACTTGGTAGATGGCATTGAATATAGGCGGAACTCTTGAGCTTTCTTATGAAAATCTTCATGTTAGCATTTTATGACGAGAATTAAATAATTATAAAAAATTACATTATAATCGCTATTCAATGAACATAACCCATGATGTCCCAGGTATTGTGATGAGCAGGGTTTCATTATAACCAATGGTGTAGCAATGAAGTCAGAGCTCATTCCAACAGAGTTAAAAATTAGATCCAAAGTAATTAATCCATTATAAACGTTGTAAAATTCTGCTTAGATATCGATTCTAGCTGCACCCTACACTGTGATAGGGATGCCAAAATAAGTCAAGCACGGAGTGTTTCAATCCACACATACTTTTCCTATAGGGATGAGAAAGATGAATTTCAAGATATCATTTTTTATTGAAAGTAATTACGCCTTGATAGCTTAATTAACAGAAATTCCAGTATGCATATTTGGGTGAGGGAAAAATGTGTTTTTTTCAAATGCACTAAGTTTATTTTGTCTAAATATTAAATTTTCTGATGTTGTAATGATTGCTACTTCCCAAGTAATATGGATGAAGTTATGACCACACTTTGTCTCAATGGATAGCTGTGATGTTAATGAGTTATAATTATTGAAGGTTGCCATGGAATGCTGAAATGAAGTCTTAACGCTCTGGAATTCAGTGTCGGAACCAAACAGTTTCGACCAAAAATTGCTAAGAGATTCCGAGACCTCCACACCTAACTCTACTCTTCTGAAAAGTCTGTAACCCTTGTTCTTTGTAATCCTATATAAATTCACCGATTGTTGCGATCTTAA